>NC_056745.1:328530233-328705233 GCF_019279795.1 Protopterus annectens | reverse complement strand
ACATAGCTCATTTAAATCCTGTCTTCTTTTAAACCTCATTCCTCCGCTGTATGTACTGTTTCCACAATTCCCATTTTTCCTATGTAGTTTGTTCCTACCCTTTTCTGAAGATCCCAGTTCCAGTTGTTTTATCTCTGTTACTATATTCACTACTTCTAGTAAAGTTGGTTTAGCTTTTGATTTCCATTTTCTAGTAATTGCTTTTTTACCAGCCGCCATAATTAGAGACAGGAAGGCTTTAGCATGTCTAGGCAATTCCGAATCTGTATCATAGCGCAGAAAAATCATCTCCCTCGTCGCACCAAACTGCCCACCCAGTATCTCCAATAGTGCATCCTGCAGGGAATCCTTAAAGTCTGCCGGCTCACTGCACTCCCAGAAAATATGGTCCCAATTACCTCTTTCTTCCTCATCACCACTCCAACATTTGCTGTCTACCTGAGGAAAAATTCCCTGGAGTCTGCTTGGGGTATAAAAATATCTATGTAAACATTTCCAAGCAAAAATCCTAAATCTTCTAGATTTTGTTGCATATTTGGGAGACATACATATATCCTTCCATTGTTTCTTTGTGAACTGCCTACCCAGTTTCTTTTCCGAATCCTTTCTAACGTCATCTGATAGATTCTTAAAGTTATCATACAATATTATTTGATATGCTACACTAATTATTCCTTTTTTGTGGCAGCTTCTGCTCTAGATTCTACTAAAAACTGTTCCAGTGCTTGTCTTCCATTCAGGACCCCCCCTGTTTCTTTCTCTTTGCCTACACTCTGACATCAATGCTTGATAGGGAAGGCAGTATCTAACCTGCAGTGCAAATACATTTTTGCCATCTTCCCATTCTGTCACCTTTCCCCTCTCTAGTTATTTGCTCCCAATACCTTGGTTCCTTTGCCAGTTTTGTCCAATACAATTCCAGCCCCCTCTTAACTATGGTCTATATTGCTAATTGCAGTCATCCTTATTGGCAGAATCTCCTTTCTCCATTCCAATGTTAGCTTAGTTCTTAGAATACTGTGTGTTACTTTACAAACATAATATTCTGTAAGATTAATGTTATCCTCCTTAAAGGCCTGCATCCAAAATCCCAGTCTCTCTTTGTTTCTTGAGCTCCCCCCTGTTTCTTCATCATCCCTTTCCACATTGAATTACAGTTTTCTGTTTGTGCTATGTATAGGAGCCATAACTGTGTTGCCCTGAAATACCCCTTCAAATTGGGTAATCTGAATCCACCCTGTTCTACTGAAGAATTAACTTATCCCACTTGACTCTTACCATCTTTCCCTCTCAGATAAAGTTGTTCAGCTCTTTTAAACCTCTATCTACAACTTCTCCTCTGGTTGATAAAAACATGCCTGACGTGTATATAATGGGAATAAAAACATTTTAACTGCTTGTATCCTACTATCCATATAACAAAGCTTCCATGTTCTCAGTTTTTGTATTGTCTTTTGTTTAGTCTCTTCCCACATATCCTTAGCTGGCACACCAGAATCATATTTAATTCAGACTCCTAAATAGTTCATTTTATCATGTTCCCTTAAATATGGATCTTGCTGAACCAATTCATATGCGAGTCCATAACTTAAAGCAATTGCCTTTGTTTTAGCTTCACTAATTTTGTACCCTGAAAAGATATGAAACTGTCTCAAAATGTTCCACAAC
Source organism: Protopterus annectens (assembly GCF_019279795.1). Lineage (NCBI taxonomy): Eukaryota > Metazoa > Chordata > Ceratodontiformes > Protopteridae > Protopterus > Protopterus annectens. Next base: position 328,703,565 of record NC_056745.1, on the reverse strand, counting down.
ACTGTAATGTCTCTTTCTAGTTTTGTCAGGTATTACATAATATTATCTGCAAATATAGCCACCATTTCTTGACTCCCATACCAATTATATCCTTGAATTTCTGAGTCCCTTATTTTCTTTTTCAGTGGTTTTAAATATAATGCAAATAACAAAGGGGAAAGAGGACAATCCTTCCTGGTTCCTCTGCTCAAGCAGAAATGATCAGAGAGGACCCCATCCACTTTAATTTTCGCCGTTGATCCCTCATATCTTCCTAATCAACCATACAATTTTTTTTCAGGAAATGCAAATGTTTCCATTGCCCTGCTCTTAAAACCCCAGTTTACTCTGTCAAATGCTTTCTCTGCATCAAGACCCACCAAGAACAACGGTATTTTCTTACATGCTTCTTCCCTCTGGAAGTTCACTGTTCTGTTAATGTCAAATGTTTGCCTCTGTTCCACAAAACCACATTGATCCATTACTTTTGCCATTCTTTTAGCCATTATAGACAAGAACACTTTATAGTCATTGTTTAGTATTGAAAATGGCCTGTATGAAGCTGGAACTGATGAATCTTTACCCTCTTTAGGTGTTACAGCTACCACTGCTTTCTTCCAGGATGTTGGTACTTCTCCTCCTATTAAAATACTGTTAAACAAAACTTTCCAGATCTTTATCATTTTTTTCCCCTCCTAGCTTCCAAACTTTCACAGGAATACCATCTATTCCCTGGGTACTTTCTTGCAGATTGGTTATACAACACAATTTTATCTCACCTCCTCCCAACCTAAGTAATTTCATCTCATCTACCTCTAACCTTGGCATATTTAATTCTTCCATAAACATTTCCACTTGCATCTTTTCTTGATTTTCATATTTCTCTGCTTTATACAGACTTTCACAGAATTTCTGAAATACTTCTAATACCTCTATAGGTTCTCTTGTTACCTTCCTTGTTATAGGCTCCATAAGCTTGGCGACAGCCCTTTCTACTTTTTGTTGCCTGAGTGGTTGCGCTAAAAGTTTTTGTGCTCTAGTATTATTATTAAAAACAGTTGCTTAACAGCAGCCTTTCTAAACTCATGTATATTATCGAGGTAATCCCTCATTTTCTGCTTAGCGTTCTGCAGCTGCTCCTCTTCTTTTTCTGTGAGATTCCCCCTATTCTGCAATACTTTAACATTTGTCATCCCGCTAAATGATTCTCGTTACTTCTTCACCATAGCCCCTTCTTTGTATTTCCACCCTATTTTTAAACTCCACCTTAATTTTATCACACTCCCTAGCTATTTTTGCAGAAGTAATTTTTATCCTCTTGAATAGCTCTTGAATAATCTCCACTACCCATTCTTCAAATTCCTCTCTTTTCAACAGGTAGGTGGGAAAGCGCCAGTGTCTCATTTTTATTTCATTACCTTGTGTTTTTATTTTAGCTATTATTGGTGCATAATCTGAAATAGTTATTGGGTGCATATCAAGACCTTCATTTAAATGCACATATTCCTGTGAAATGTAAATTCTGTCTAGCCCAGCCCAGTTTTTATATCCTGGGGGATAATATGTAAATTCACTCCAAACTCCTACTGCTGAATTCACATCTTCCATGCCAAATATTTTCATAAATTTCTTCAAAAATCTACCCTCCTTTGTTATACTTTCCCATCAGGTCCCCCCAGACACATATTCACTGCTGCAAATCAAATTCCAGTCCCCACCTAGAAGTAATATTCCTTGTTGAAAACCGATTACTTCTGCTAGAATTGTCTTAAGCTCCATTACAGCAGTTTTAGGTGGAATATAAATACATGCCAGTGTACTCCTACTCCCTTGCTATCAACCCATGAGCATTAGAAATCTGCCATTGTTATCTTTTTTTCTTCTTCTATCACTATTGGAACTCGGATCTTTTCCTTTTCCCAGAAATTCCACTGAATAACCATTCTAAAAACCTTTCTTTATCAAATTTACATGTTCATTTCTTCCCAAGTGTATACCTGTAACATAGCTTTTTGCACTCTAGTTCACTATTCTTTCTTTTTGTTTTTATCTATGAGACCATTGACATTTAAAGACATTAAAGAAAGCATCATTGTATTAAAAAGTACAGTTGTGTACACTTACCATAAATGTAGCTGTTCGAGTGTATTCACTGTTGCAGTCATCACACTTGGGTTATCTGCCTGCAGGTAGTCCTCACCCGGCCTGAATACCAGAGTCTTTGGATTTCTGCATCGGATGCTGTCTCTCCTTCCATGACGTCAGGTCGTCATGGGTATAAAACATGCAGCCGATGCCATTACATCAGTTTTTCTTGCCCCAGATGTCAGGTGCCCCCACAATAGGAAGCAATTATATGGTATGGTACACCCCCATCAAAAAGCAAATACACATGAAAAAAGATATATATACCAAACAAGAAGGAAAGGTAGAGCCAAGAGAAGTCAGGGGGCTGGAAGGAGGGTAACCATGACTGCAACAGTGAATACACTCGAACATCTACATTTATGGTAAGTGTACACAACGGTACTATGTTCTTCGTGTTTCACTGTTGCAGTCATCACGCTTGGGTTGATTCCTAAAGCTAAGGAAGGGAGGAGGTAGTTAGAGAGCATTAGGGCCAGCTATTAAGCCCTGCAAGACTGCTGTGGCAAATCCAGCTCTGGATTTAGAAAAGATAGGCATGTGGTAATGCTTGGTAAAGGTATGTACAGAGCTCCAGGTAGCAGCTTCCAGGATGTCCCTGGTAGGGACTCCTCTGAGAAATGCCATAGAGATAGATGCAGCCCTGGTGGTATGTGATCTTATCCCCTGTGAGGTAGGTTTTTCATGGTGCTTGTAGCAGAAATGAATGCAATGGGCTATCCATTTGGAAATGGTTTGCTTTGAAATGACCTTCCCCTCTGCCCCTGCAGCAAAGCCAACTAGCAGCTGGTCAGATTTTCTGAGAGGCTTAGTCCTGTCCAAATAGAATCTAAGTTGTCTGTGCGTGTCCAGAGAATGCAGTATCCATTCCCCTTTGTTTTGTCGATTAGGGAAAAAAGTAGGCAAATGAATGGAATGGTTTAGGGCCACACTAGACATCACCTTGGACATAAAGGAAGGATTAGCCCTGAGGGAAACCCTGTCCGTACGGAAGATAATGAAGGGTTCCACTGCCATGAGGGCCTGTAATTCAGACACTCTTCTTGCTGAAGTGATGGCTAGAAGTAAGGCTGTTTTCCAAGAAAGGAATTTCAACTCTGCTGTTGCAGCTGGCTCAAAGGGGGGAAGAGTGAGCTTTTCCAATACAAAATTAAGGTCCCAGGCTGGAGTGGGAGCTCTCCTGGGAGGTCTTAAGTTTTTGGCCCCTCTAAGGAATTGTTTTAGCAAGGGGTGAGAGAAGAGGGGCGGCTCAGTATTATAATGTGCTGAAATGGCAGAGGCATGAATCTTAATTGACGAGAAGGATAGGCCCTTGTGGAGTACTTCTGTTAAGTACTCTAGAATATGAGGTAAACAGGGCACTGTTGTGCCCATCTCCTGAGCCTGGATCCAGGAACAGTATATTTTCCACTTTTCAGCATAGGATTTTCTGGTACTAGGCCTCCTTGCCTCCAGAATGACATCCGCACCTGCTTACTGAGGGATGCTAGAGGAGAGCTCATGGAATTAGCCTGGCTGCAAGGTTCAGGGTTTGAAGCTGAGGGTGCAGAGTCTGGCCCGCCTGCTGAGACAGCAGGGAAGGGGTCTGAGGCAGGTGCCATGGTTGTAGCAGTGTCACACTGTGCAAGAGGGGGTACCAGTGCTGGCGTGGCCAGTCTAGTGCAATCAGTATTGTCCTTGGCTTGTCCTGTTTGATCTTTAGTAGAACCTTCGAGAGAAGAGGCAGAGGGGGGAAAGGCATAAACCGAGAGGCTTTTCCAGGTAAAGGACAGGGCATCCACTTTCCAAGCTTGACTGTGGGGAGTTCTGGTGCAGAATTTGTTCAGTTGGTAGTTCTGAGGGGAGGCAAACAAGTCTACCTCTGGGGTCTCCCATTTGTTCCTCAAGAGGTTGAATATTTTGGGTTCTAGTTTCCATTCATGTGGGTCCATGAGATTTCTGCTTAAGTCGTCTTCCAGTGAATTTAGTTTGCCTGGCAGGAATTGAGCTTGTAGGTGCACCTGGTAGTTCAAGGCTGTGCTCCACAGAGCCATGGCTAGTCTGCAGAGAGGGTAGGAGTGGGTTCCCCCTGCTTGTTTATGTACCACATAACTGTGGTGTTGTCTGTCTTTACCAGTAGTGATCCTGGAAGAATAAGGTCTTTGAAGGCTGTCAGAGCATTCTGTACAGCTAACATTTCTTTTTGATTGATATGCAGGTGCATCTGTCTCGGGTTCCATTTGCCCTGAATGCACTGCCCTGCCATGTGAGCCCCCATGCATAGTCTGATGCATCTGTTAGGGTTTGGCCGGCAGGGGTAGAGTGAAAGGGAGTCTTTTGTTGTGGTAGCAGGCCTCTGCCCACCAAAGGAACTCTGTCCTTAGACAAGGAATGATAGGAATCATTGTTTCCAGGTCCTGAGAATGTTGACACCATAGACTTTTTAGATACCATTGGAGTTTCCTCTTATGCAGTCTTGCATATGGAATTAGCAGAATGCAAGAGGCCATGGACCTCAGAGCTTCTAGTATTTTCCCTGCAGAATGCTGGGTTTTTGTGGCCAATAGTTTGAAGTAGGTTGTCAAATAAACTTGTTTCTCCGGAGTGAGGGATGCCATCTGGGAAGTTGTGTTTACGCTTGCTCCCAGGAATACAAACTGTTGGCAGGGTACTAGGTGAGATTTCTTTCCGCTGATGGTGTACCCAAGTGAGGTTAGAAGTTCCTTTACAAATGCCAGGGTTTGTAATAGCAAGTCCTGGCTTTCTGCCTGAATCAGACAATCGTCCAAGTATGGGTAAATTTGAATATTTCTCTGCCTGCAAAATGCAATGGCTGGAGCTAGACACTTTGTGAACACCCTGGGCACAGCAGATAAGCCAAAAGGGAAGTGCAGAGAACTGAAAAAGCATGGAGCCCACCCTGAAATGTAGGTACTGTCTGCAGGATTCTCTTACTGGGATGTGCAGGTAAGCTTCCTTTAAGTCTAGGGTTGTCAGCCAGGCATCCTTGGCTAGCATAGGAAGAAGCTGTTGAAGAGGTAGCATTTTGAATTTTGGAACCACCAGTAAGGTGTTGAGAATAGAGAGGTCCAGGATAGGGCGCCAGGAGTTTTCTTTTCTGGGTACCAGAAAAAGTCTTGAATAAAAACCTTGTCCCTAGTACTGCTGGGACGGGTTGGATAGCCCTGATACTGAGAAGAGAGAGAGAGAACCTGCTGTTGGGCCTCCACCCATTGATTTGGGGGGAGGACTGGCCAACCATTTGGGGTTGGTAGTGTGTGGAAGTGGAATCTGTATCCTCAGGAAACTATGTTCAAAACCCATTTGCCCTGTGTAATGAGTTCCCAGTTTTTTGCATGCAGGGTGAGCTTTCCTCCTAACAGAGCAAGTAGTTGAGCAGGGCTTGGCAGGGTTAAGGTTAAGTCATTGTGCCATTTTTCTGTAGGGGGGTGGCTTACTACTCCCTGCTTTGGAAGTGGGAGTTGCCCCTTTAGAGCTGTGCGTAGCCTGAGACTGAAATCTAGGAGGTCTGCTGTTCCTGGGTTTGGACTGAAGGCCTGGAAGGGACTGGAAAGGACCAGTTCTTTGAAGGCCAATGCCTACTGAATCTGGGAGGCTGTACTTGTAGAAAATCTTTAACAGTTTGCATAGATTTAGCTTTTTCCTCCATCCTTTTGAGGACTTCCTCTGCTTTGTTGCCAAAAAGGCGGTCTTGGTTTAAGGGTGCATCCAGTAATTTAGCTTTAACATGATCTGGCAAATTTTGTTCCTTAAGCCAAGCATGCCTTCTAAGTACAGACCCAGTGACAATAGCCCTGCAAGATGCTTTTAAAGCATCAAAACCACTTGGCAAAGTATGTTTACAACTTGTTCTGCCAAATGCATTAAATCTTGCAAGTCTTTGTGTTCAGCACAGTCAGGAATCAACATAATTTTCTGTTTAAGTAGTCCCATAATATGTTGCTGATACTTTAACATATGAAACTGGCAATTTAAAGCTCTAATGGCCAAAGTAGCAGAAGTGTATACCTTCTTACCCCATCTGTCTAAGGCTGTAGAATCTCTATCAGAGGAGGTAGGATTTTTTGGCAGCAGTAGCCTTAATGCCTTTTGGTCCTTGGGAAATGGTCTCTGGATACGCAGTAGGATTCTTGAAGAGGAACTTGTGAGAGTCAGGTACTCTGTAGTACCTGTCAGCTTTTCTGGGAGATGGAGGTAAAGTGTCTATTGTAAGGCTAGATTCCAAGAAAACATCTACAACAGCCAGAACAGGAGAGATTGCTAGAGGCCTGCGCTGAGGCAGGAGTAAGAATTCCCTAAGTCTCTTTTTGGACTCAGAATAGTCCTGGCTTTCCCAGTGGAAATGCTCCCTAAGGGTATGCAAGGTTTCACCAAAAGAAGAATCTTCTGGAGGGGAAGCAGAGGGAATGGAACCCTCTGCATCAGAATCCTCATAAACTGATAAGGGCAAATCCTGGTAATCAGAAGGAGCAGAGATATCAGATTCCTGATCAGAAGAATGAGAAAGAAAATCAGTTCTAGGTCTCTTAGAGGGAGAAGGCTGGCTTCCCCTAATTAAGGTAATAAGGTCTTCAGCCATTCAAAGCATTTGCTTTTGAGGCATACTGGCCTGAGTCAGCGGTTTGGCAGTCGGTTTTCTAGGCGTAGTGCGAGTTTTAGGCCTGAGGAATTCGGTACTTCTAGTTGGAAATGATGCCGTCAGTTTAATATGAAAGTCTGTAGGCCTGAATACACCATCAGGAGCCAGTGCCTGCAGAGCAGCTCCAGTCCCATCCAAGGTAGAGACATCTGCAGGTTCCAGAGTCGAAGAAGCATCTCGCGGCATACTCTGAATGGGTCTCAGTAGAGGCCTGCGAATCTGTAGTAGCGGGTATCAGGGGCTGCAAAAGCCCCTCACTGAGTACTGGCGACTAGCTTAACGGATGCGTCATTGGCAGTTTTGGACCTATGCGATCTGTCTCTATTTTTATCCTTACGTTTTTTCGGAAGATCGGTAGTCGGATGGCTTAACAAAGCCATTTCAGAGTACGGAGATCGAGAACGAAAGTATTTAGCTACAAAAATAGCCCCATGCCGAATAGTTTGGGCATTGAACAAGGCACAAAACCGACAGCGAGGGACGTCGTGGTCTGGGCCTAAACAGGTGACACAGTAAGAATGAAAATCTCTATGAGGTATTTGCTTTCCACAATCAAGAAAATTGTTAATTTTTTTCTGACATCGGTTAGAGCAAGAAAAAAGGATCCCCAGCGAGGTACTTATCTTTTTTGAAGACTTTGGATCTGAAACTCAAAAATGAAAATTTCAGGAGTCGGCCGACCGGCACTTGCGAACTGCTTCTGCTTTGGGCACTGCACGGCAAGAAAGACTGATGTAATGGCGTTGGCTTCATGTTTTATACCCCTGATGACCTGACATCATGGAAGAAGCAACAGCATCTGACGCAGAATTCAAAAGACTCTGGTATTCAGGCAAGCTGAGGGCTACCTGCAGACAGATAACCCAAATGTGATGACTGCAACAGTGAAACACAAAGAGCATGTTATTATTTCCATCTTTTATGCATAACACCTTTTTGTTAAATGTATAGTTCCAGGTTTTCTGTTACATGCATACATTTGGCAGGTTGAACTTTTATAAAGTTTTTTCTTGTCATATCCATTTGACCCTATGTCACATCTTACAAAACATTTTGTTTTATTGAAAGCTTTCAAACAAAAAAAAAAAAAAAACAATATCTCCTAAAACAGATTAGTTTAATACTAACACACAGAAGTATGTGCATCTTCAAATATTGAAGTTTTACCCTCCTAATGGGAACAAATGTCCCAAACCGACAGCCACACTCACAAACTTGAGTTAACCTAAAGAAAGGTTATCCATGCTAAGACACATGGTTCAACCTGTGCTTCTACTGGTGCTAACTGGTTTTGTCTTATCTTTGTTGCTCTTCCAACTAGGAAACCTCTGAATGCTTTCAGAGAACATTATCTCCTAACCTATTTCTCTTTATCAGATTGTCCCCATACAGACATGAGAACCAGACAGACAATTTCTGATTATCAGCTTGTCTCCATGGAGACATGAGAACCAGACAATTTCTCATTACCAGATTGTTTCTATGGAGACATGAGAGCCAGATAAAGGATTGTTATTACACATGCATTCATTTGCTAGAAAAAAAGCCTCATAATATTTAATATTCTTTTTAATTTACTTGCTTTCTCTTAAAACTTGTTACAAAATCAATCTAAGGTCCTTAATCCAGTCATTCCTCCATGCAAGAATGACAAAAAAGCACATTAATTTTTCTTTTATCATGCTCTTTTAACCAGGCTTTTTTTTACATTGCAGTGCCTACATTTTTTAAAACTAAGCTAGAAGAAAAAATGGAGATTGGAGAAAGAAAGGGGGGATAATAGCAGTACCTATTTACAATCTCCATTACACTTAAAATAAGTGAGAAGACTTTACAGCATGCAAAGAAAACCACACACCACAAAAATAGTACTATTAAGAAGAAAAGCATTTTCTTTACTTACAGTTAACTTTCTCCCCTTTCTTCCCTTCCCCAAAGCATTTTCCAAACATTAATGACATGAAGTAGGGCATATACTTTAGAGTCCCCTACAAGTTCAACAAATTCTGAAAAGGTCCAATATTTCCAGATTTTCTTGTTCTGTCATATTTCACAAATATAATTACTACATTGCAATCCCTTATTAAGTTACTGGTTTTATTACTATTAATCTCATCTCCCAATCCTGTCTCTGCTTCATTTCCAAGGTACTCTTGATTCTTCTAGTCAACTCTCGTGCTCCCTTCCTTCTCTCCAACACTTTCTATTGAAACAATGGAAATGGTTTTAATTGTACAGTCTCTCTCTCTGTGGTCTTTATTACCAAAAGAACAAGAAGCAGAATCTCAGTCTGTTTCACAGCCTACTTTTTGTTGGTCAAACTTTTGTATTTCTTCCTTAGCATGTACTTTTTCAAAAAATTATTTTTGTCCCTCCAGGGAAGAATACCTTGAAGACAGCTGGGTACAGAAGTTTAAATCTCACACCTGCATCTCAACAGTCCCTGAACAGTGTAATGAATTCACTCCTCTTGGCATGGTTTACAATGAGTAATCATTCTCCACAAACACTCTGCTGTCTCCCAGTTTTAGTATTTTGTCCTTCTGCCACAGCTTTGTCAGAATCAGCTCCTTCTGCTGGTAGGATTGCATCTTTCCTACTAAAGGTCTAGACTGCTTTCTCATAGCCGGGTTTGGCACATGGACACAATGTGCCCTTGCAACTAACAACTCCAGTTAGTTGAATACCAGTCCAGTTGCTTATTTGTGCTTTCATAAAATTAATACAGTCTGTTCCTTCCAGCTTCCCTGGTATAACTGAAAATCTCAAGTTTTCCCTACATGTTCTGTCCTCTTCTATTATTTTTTGAAACATCTCTTCTTGAGCAGTCTCATATTCAGCCAGCCTTTTCTTCATTTCAACCTCTGATTTTTGCAGCTTTATCACCTCATTTGAAAATTTATTTAAAGCTTCTTCCATTTTTCCAGTCTTTTGTTGTTTGTGTTGATATATTCCATCAGTGTTTCATTTATTTTAACCAAGTCTGTGTGCAGTTGTCTTATATTTTCCTGTAGGTTACTGGAAATCATGTCTGGAGTTTGCATTGCCTTCTGCTGAACAGCTGCAGAACTTTCCCCAGTGTTTCCTCCTCACTTTCTGTAGCTAATTTTTTCCCAAGTGCTCTGTATTTCTTTTTTTCCTGGCATCGAGGCAGTATACTTACTAGCCAGTTAATGAAGTTTACACATAAACACAAAAGTCTAAAGGCCTTCTCTTTTGAGTTTCTGTTTTCACACTGGGAGAGCTAGAGTCAAGTTGTTACTCAATGTGCAACCATCTTGGAAGTCCCCTTGCTCCAGCCTTTCTATAAAAAAATGCAGCATAATACACAACTATAAGATGCTCTGAACCTTTAATTTAATAATTACTAAATGGCAAGTTATTTTTTTTTTTAATTTGTTAGCTGGGAAAGACTGCTGATCACAGTAGACCAGCTTTAGTTCTAGGAGACAGAAGTAAAGACAAGGCATAAACTGAAATAGCACATGTAAGAAAATGCAAGAATAATAATGGTACATACAACACACAGATGGCTAGTTATAGACCACTAAGTGGTAGTAATTGAGGTCAGATGTGGAAAGGGTACCAAAGCTTACAGTGGTAGCAGATGTTATATGTTCTGCAGGGAGGCAGTTGCATTTTGTCTTCTTTTTAAGAAGGCACTTTAGCTGGGTTCAGAATTTGAGGACAAGGATATGTCTGAGATTCCCACAGCTCAGGGAGTAAGACTGAAAAGCAATAGTTGGTGTACTGTAGTTTTGATATGGGAATTTGTAGAAAAGGTCCTGTGAGTTCCTGACCTCTGAGTTGGTAGAACAGTGAATGTATTATGCATTTAGAAGTTATAGGGGTGATTGAGCATTTAGAAGATCAAAAAGCTGACAGCCTAGTAGGACATCTGCTTTTTGTTTAGTGGCCATTTTGCTTTTTCTATGGTTGTACAGTGGTGTTCTTGTCTTAGGGAAAGTGTAATGAATGTGCATATCTTACTAGCAGTAGACTGTTAGATTTGACACAACAGTTTTGTGAAGGATAGATCCTGTCTATTTAATCTTTTAAATTTCTTTGAAATGGTCACAGAGGCTGTAGATGGTGGCCAGATAAGTGCACAAGGTGTATCTTGACCTTGTCAACGCATTCAACACCATTCCCCATGCTGGCATCCTACAAAAGCTAAATCCTTTAAAAATCAACCCATATGTGGTAAAATGGACAACAAACTGGTGGAAAAACAGGATCCACACAGTGTGAAATTGTGAAAGTGACCAGCAGTCCCTTTAGGCACAGTGCTGGAACCTCTCCTTTTTGATATTTACTTCTCAGATCTCCAAGTAATGAGCCAAACCTCTCTGACTAATAAAGTTTGTAGACATTTGCTAAATGTGGGTTAAATCACCCTATGATACCCAGACCCTCCAGAATGAAATCTCCCTTGTAAGCTTTTGGTGTAATAAAAATGGACACAAATGAAATGCTAAAAAGTACTACATCACTTTTGCTAGACAACTCCTATCCTCTTCCTACTGGCTAGACAACACCCCACTACAAACTGAAATTATACAGTTATCGACCTAGGTACTTGGTTGATAGCTCCCTCTCTTTTTGTCTTCATGTAATAGTGGCAGAAAATCCTTTTATTTAGTCCAGATGATTACCACAGGAATATCATCAAGGTCTAATTACTCCCTAACACTCAGCATTGATCAGGCCAATTATCCAGTACAATGACCCCTTAGGGATGTAGTTCACTAAACATATTATACAATTAGAAAGATCCCAAAACTTCCAAACCAAACAGATCACATGCATAAAGTCCCTGAGCTACCAACAAAGGCTGGAAGTTCTATCCCTTTACTCAGTGTCTTACAGACTTTTGAGGGGAGATCTCTGTCTCATTTACTGTGCCACCAGAGATTTGACTGTCCTGGACATTCTGTTTTCCTACAAGTCCAATATCTCTACCAGTCATAGAAACAGGACCTAAATATTTGCCAATAGATAGACAAATTGAGGTAAAGGGTCAGGTTTATAACCCAGCACCTCCCAAAACTCTGGAATAAACTTCCCCTTCATGTTATGCAATGCCACTCCTATTATCCTTTAAACATTAACTAGATAACTGGATTGACAACCACAAATTTACTCCAAGGTTGACCTATATACCCCCTCCCCCAGAGACAGGAAGGGTATTGGCAAGGCATGAATGGTCATAAGACTCAGTGGTCTTGGAATATCTATGAATTTATGAACAGCTGTGGTGTTCTTTTTGGAGGCAGACGCTATAAGAAGGAGTCGATGTTCCAACTTAAACAGTAGGATACCTTTTCCAGGGACTGGAAAAGAGAGAAAGAGAGAGAGTTTTCTAGCCCAGAACAGCAGGAAATTATTTTTTTCCTTGTTTTTTTTCTGCATGCTGATAAAATTTCAGTGCAAGGTTAAAAAATATTACAAGATAATTTTAAGGGGCAAGCCCTCTGTACCCCTGAAACAAAGGGCTGCCAATCCTCCCCCTTTACTTATGGACCAATTATATTGTCACACCATTATGAGGAAAAGGGGAATCTGCAGCCTGCTGGTAATTTCACCTTCTGGGCAAAAGCTGGTTCGTCACACACTACTTGTGTGCACAAATGTTTGCACAAACAAGTATTGATCACTAGTGTTTTGAAAACAAGCTTGGTCCCCTTCTCGAATATTACTTTCTTAAATAATCACTATCATAACTGCAGTGGAAGACACAACTAACAGTTGTTTGGAGGAGGTAATAAACCATTATTTCCTTAGCTGTTGTAAATACACAGGACCATACCTGTAGACTTCTGATGCACCACAGGGACAAAAAGTATCCATGATGCACACAGCAGAAACAAATGTATTCATTGTCGGTCTTGTGCTTTAATGAGAACATACCATACACTCATCTGGTTGATCAAGCTTTGAAAAAAATGTAATCAGACAGAATTCCATGTTCTTTGAATAATGAAAGAAACAAACTCTATTTAAGGAATCCCTCACTACAGAAATATTAGCAGTTCATAAATAAACTTTTATCCCCCTGGGAATCCTCCTCCCACACAGTTTACATGGTAAACAAGACAGACATTCCTGCACCATGGAGAAAAATTAAATGAACTTCTGGACTTATTGCACAATGGGATTCCAAACAAACAGAATTCTCATTCTTACATTTCCTTCACAGTGGTCTAACTGAATGACAGATACTGATTCAAGCATACAGTTAGTCAAACACACTGTGTTCCAAGATAAATGAATGCAATACACACACCACATTCAGAAGTCAGACGTTTATTGATTTATTCTGACATTATATTTACTTTATTGCATAAAGTATGCTTCTGGGGTGGTAAGAACTTAAAGAAGGAATGAACAAGGAAACATATAATAATGCTTGTCAGAAAAGAAATAGCCAGACTAGTAAACAAGACTACATGTTTTTATGTTGCAATTGTTTATTACACTTCCTCCCCAACAAAATGCATAATATCAACCAAATTCAAAACTGTGCTGGAACAACTCAGTCCAATGTGACCTGCCCAGCTGTCTACGAAATATCTCACTCATTATTTCTTTCCACATCCAGTCCTTTCCAAGATAAACAGTGACATAGTGACATTGGGGATATGAATCACCTCATGGCTCCTGCTGTGATCGTGACAAGACTTATACCTTGGTCAGGTCTGGCATTGTGCCTACTGAAGTTATAGCATAATCTTCAGTGCAGAATATATGTGCATAATGGGGTTCAATCCTGCTCAATGCCTCATCCTCTAGTAATGCTTGAAAACATAACTATGTTATTCAACAGTTCATAATTTGCAACAAGTCATATGCAAGTAAGTTCACAGAGAATCCTTGACAGCTTATTTGCAGAGGGAAATGTGCTGAAACCCGGTACCAGACCCTTAATCTCTGAAGTCATACCTCAACATACACAACTTGATGCATACTTCAATGAACTTTGTCAGTACCTGCACACATTGGCAGATGTCAGAGGCAGAGATTAGTGAATCTGGTGAAGAAATAAAACTGACATCCGCTGATTCAGGCAAATGGTACACAACATAAATCACACATAAAAGATCTAAGGAGGTTTCTGTTAGGGAACAAGAATATCTCTTCAGAACAGCTTGGTAGAATAAATCTGATTCAACACTACACTATTCCACGGGAAAAGGGCATCTTAAAACCACAAAGAATACCGGAGTCCCAAAGAAAGGCTACACAAGAAGCAATAAAGAAATGTCTCCATACAGATATAATGGAGGAGATCAAAAATGAATGCAGTAGTACTACAGTATTTCCAAAAACCTAAAGCAACAAACTGGAACTGCTGTGATTGTAGGAAGCTGGACAGCATTATAAAAAGTGATGGCAGTCCAGTGAATGGGCTGCAGAAACAAGCAGGCTACCCAGTAGACATGAAACTGGTGGTTTCAAGCTGGGGGTGGGGGTGCATTGTAGCACAGTGTGATGATTTTCACCATTTGAATGTGCAGAAAGGACCCAAAAACATATGAACACTGTATAACTAATGCCTACAGCAGTGCTTTAAAGAGCTCTTTGTAAATAATGTCCTTGAATCTCCACCACTGGAGGGACAAATTTATTACCCAATGTTTATATCATCTTTGGAACAAACTTCCCTTTCTATGTTAAGCAGAGTGGCACCCTTGCATCCTTCAAGACTAACCTTGATGACTGGATGGACATGGGCAAATTCATCCCCGATCTGACTTGCTTTGCTCACTTAGAGGTGGCAGGTACATCATGAGTGTAGGTATAAGCAAAAAACAAACAGTCTCATAATTTACTTACCTTGTAATTCCTATAATCCTAGAGCAGTGTTATACCAAGTGCACTGTAAACAGCATGGCATTTCATTCCACTTTTTTATGTTACATATCTGTTAACCAGATAAGCCCAAGGGACCCAAATGACCCTTTCAGGGATGACCCAGGAGGAAGGAATGAGCAGTGTTCTGTTAAACTGTATTTGTTTCCTAAAGAAAAGAAAGATATTTTGCTGCATTCGTGACAGCAAGTTTGCTTAATGAACCTATTAAATGTGATATATAGGTTCATAAGTTCATAGGTAGGTACTAGGTTATTGGCCCTAGGGCCTATATAAGCCTAGCCAAAAATGTACCCTGGCTTTCGCCACCCAAGAAAATTATTTTCCTGTGCCCCTGTTGAGCAGAGCCACAAAGGTGATCCCCGGGGTGAATTTCCTATTTCCCATCCAGTCATCAAGATTTTTTTTGAAGAGTGCTAAGGAGGAGCTCTGTTTGACATAGACAGATAATCTGTTCCAGAGTATGGGAAGTCACTGGGACAGAAATCTATCCCTCCAGCATGTTCTGTTTACTGTGGTGACAAGGTTTAGGTCCCTAGAGCGTGTAGCTCGGAGGGATTGGGATTTCTTTAAGTGGAGCATGTCCAACAGCTCTGGGTTTGACATAGCTTTGTATGTTAGGCAGAGATCGCCTCTGAGTAGGCGATATGCGACAGAGTAAAGCTGGAGTTTTTTTAGACGGCCTGTGTAGGACATCTGTTTTAGGTCAGTAATCCTCTTTGTGAGGTATTTCTGTGGCCTTTCCTGTTGCTGTAGATGTCTTGTGAGGTACATACCAAAAGGGGTGTTGTACTCTATAATGGGTCTAATGAGTGATGAGGTAAGCCACATAGAAGGATTTCCTGACCACTGTGGCAATGTGGTTATCAAAGGAGAGACTACTGTCCACCTGTGTCCCAAGGTCTCATCACATTTTCGGCGTTAAGTAGACTACCAGCTATGTGGTAGTTCATGGGTACAGAGTTTTTATCAAAGGGGATGACATGAAGAGAGGGCTTAAACAAGGCTAACTAGACAGTGTTTGCCCTTTGTGAAAGGGGATGTGGTGCTCAGAGCATTATCTGTATGAGAGAGAATGAAGCACTGTGAAAGAAGACCAGGAAGGAGAAACTGGAAATTGTTCCGAGCAGTGGAATCCAGAGAGACCTACCAAAGAAGACTGCATCCTATTAGTGTAAGACTTTGCTAAAGGTATTTATTGTGCTTTTAGTTAAACCACAAGCCTTTGTTTTAGCTCGGAAGAACCTGCACTCATTTCTTGTGTATATAATAACTACAAGTTATGTACTCACCATAACGCTTGATGTATGTGGTCCATCTCGCCTCACATTCTTACTCACGGGTTCGTTGCCGAACATCGGCTCCGACTCTGCCAACTTATATTTTTCTAGCACGAAGTCTCTAATTGGCTGGGCTAACCTGGTATCCCATGTTGCACCGCTCCATAACCCCAGATCTAGTTTGCAGCAGCTCATAGTCACACCTCATGCACAACTATAGTTCAGTAGAGTAGAACACTAACCAGGGCAGCAAAGAAAAAAATAACCAATACCGAAGGGTACTGAAAACAAATGTCGCCTCCAAATCCTCCAGGAGGGGGGAAGGTGGGAGGGAACATAAGAATGTGAGGCGAGATGGGCCACATAGTCACACCTCATGCACAACCACAGTTCAGAAGAGTAGAACACTAACCAGGGCAGCAAAGAAAAAATAACCAATACCGAAGGGTACTGAACACAAATGTCGCCTCCAAATCCTCCAGGAGGGGGGAAGTTGGGAGGGAACGTAAGAATGTGAGGCGAGATGGACCACATACATCAAGCGTTATGGTGAATACATAACTTGTAGATGTTATGTGGTCCAATCTCGCCTACATTCCTACTCACGAGACAGTGTCCCCAGCACCTCTATCCTGGATGGCTCAATGGAAGATGCTTCTGAGAACAGTAGAACCAAAGGAAGCCCGGCCCCTAGAAGCCACATCTAATTTGTAATGAGTAATGAAGGTGTGGGGAGAAGCCCACGTGGCCGCAGCACAAATTTCATCCAAGGATAGTCTGGAGTGATAAGCTACTGAAGTGGAAACAGCTCTGGTGGAGTGAGCATTGACGGGGAACGGTAACTCTCTGCCTGCTGACGAGTAAACGTAGGAGATGCAGTCAGAAATCCATCTGGAAATTGTAATCTTAGAAACAGGGAAACCTGTTCTATTTTCTGAGAAGGACAGAAAAAGAGTTGGTCAGACTTACGATGTTGTTTTGTCCTGTATAAGTAAAAACGAAGCTGCCTGTGTACATCCAACTGATGAAACAAACTCCGCCTTGTTGGAAAATTGAGGAAAGAAAACTGGCAGCTCAATGGACTGATTGAGGTTAACGGCAGAGGTTACCTTCGGAAGGAAGGACGGATTAGGTCTCAGGGAAACTCTGTCCTTATGGAATATTAAATACGGGGATATGATGGACAACGCTTGAATCTCCGACACCTGTCTGGCTGATGTGATAGCTATTAAGAATGCAGTCTTCCAAGACAGAAATTTTAATTCACAGATGGCAGCTGGTTCGAAAGGTGATGACGTCAGGGCCTGTAACACAAAATTTAAATCCCATGGCATGATGGGTTCTGACACAGGAGGCCGAAGCAACAAGGTGCCCATCAAAAAGGCCTTACATAGCTTATGAGCCATGAGAGAAGTTTCGTAAGAAGTATGAAAATTAGAAATAGTGGCCAGCTGAACCTTAATGGCAGCAGGAACAGAACCCTGCTGAAAAAGTGTGGATAAAAAATCTAAGACAGCAGGGATGGGGGCTGTGAAAGGATCCAGTCCCTTGGCCTGGGCCTAAATTGAAAATCTTTTCCACTTGCTGGAGTAAATCTTCCTGGTAGAAGATTTATGAGAAGAAGATAAAATGTGTACTACCTCAGGTGAAAAATGATGAAATCTGACTAAAGATGGAAGTGGAGTAGCCAGGCTGTCAACCTGAGGGTCCGCAGGGAGGGATGGGACTGTCCCGACATGTGTGTCAGTAGGTCTGGTGCTGGGTCCAGAGTCCAAGGACTGTCCACTGCATACTGATGAAGAAAGGAGAACCAGACTTGGCGAGGCCAGTGTGGGGCAATAAGAATCATCTTGCTTCCTGAGGAAATGGCTTTCTGGATCACTCTTGGTAGCGGAGGGAAAACATAGAGCAGACCGGGAGGCTAATCGTGGACTAGAGTGTCCCTGGGTGACTCCCCCTATGGGGGGGTCAGAGTGAAGTAGTTGCTGCACTTGGTATTGTGGGGATTGGCGAAAAGGTTGCAGCAAGGCTGACCCCACCTGTTGAAAATCTGTTCCGCAACTCGGCGGTTCAGGGAGCATTCGTAAGGCATCAGAATAGATCTGCTCAGCCTGTCTGCTATCACATTGGCCTTCCCCGGAATGTGCGTTGCCACTAGGAACCGTCAGGAAGACACTGCCCACTGCCACACTCGCATGGCCTCTCTGCACAGGGGGTAAGACCTGGTTCCCCCTTGCTTGTTCAGGTACCGCACCACAGAAATGTTGTCCGAGTGAATTGCAATCGTTCCTAGGGGAAGAGAGCTCTACAGTGCTTGCAACGCCAGTAACACCACTCTCATCTCTAGAACATTGATGTGAAGATGTACCTCGTGATCCTGCCAGGTGCCTTGGACCGTCCTGCCAAGATAATGCCCCCCCCCCTTATCTGGGAGGCGTCCGTAGTCACCGTGGAAACCGGAGTCATAGGAATAAATGGATTCCCTTTGTTCAAGTTGGTGGAACGCAGTCACCAACAGAGGTCCTGTTTGCACCGATCGGTGAGTAGGATCAGATGGGACAGGGGAAGTTTCTGAAAGGACCATTGGGCAGAGAGGAGCCACTGCAGAAGCCTCATGTGTAATCTGGCTAGGGGCACTAACATAATGGTGGCTGCTATGGATCCCAGGATCTGTAGGACCCATCTGGCCTGAACCTTCTTGAGGGGTAGCAACGCGCGAACCTAACCCTGCAACACCTCTATCCTTTCTTGAGGCAGGAACGCCCGCATATGAACGGTGTCTAGCTCTGCGTCTATAAATGTGACACGCTGTGAGAGCAGCAAGGCAGACTTTCCCCAGTTCAAGGTAATTCCTTGTTGATGGCAAAGGGCAATGGTCTTTTCCCTGGCCTGAATGAGAAGATGCCTGGTGGGGGCGGTGAGGAGCCAGTCTTCCAGGTATGGAAACACTTGGAATCCTTGACGTCTCAGGTGAGCTGTCACCACTGCCAAACACTTGGTGAACACCCTGGGGACTGTGGTGAGGCCTAAGGGCAGGGCACGAAACTGGAAATGACTGGCTCCCAGGCAGAAGCGTAAGTGACTCCTGGATGCCCTGTCCATTTTGATATGGTAGTAAGCATCCTTGAGATCGATGGAGCACATCCATACTTCTTTTCTCAGTAACGGAAAAATAGACTGAAGGGTGACCATTCGGAACTTGGACTTTAGAACGCAGTGATTCAGTCGGCTGAGATCCAAGATGCGTCTCGGGTCCCCTGTTTTTTTCAGCACCAAAAAGAGTCTTGAGTAAGTCCCTAATCCGATCTGGTCTGAGGGGACAGGTTGGATGACTCCTTTTTCCATCAACTTTGAAATTTCTAATGTTGCGTGATCCCTTTGACTGGGTGGAACTTCCGGGATTCTCTTGGGTTGAGGAGGGTCTGACAATAAGGGGATGGAATAACCTCAGGTAACTATACGAAGCACCCATCGATCCTGAGTGATACTTGCCCAGGCTTCCATCAGGGACGATGATAGGAAGGCCCGCGAAAGGAATCAAGGTCTCCCGAATTGCGAGGGTCTCCTCTGCCCCTAGGGCGGCATCTCCGAGAATAGCCAGCCCCTCCTCTGCCTCTGGAGGGGGACTCACATTGATCAGCAGGGAAAGACTTCTGTGACTTTTTGAATAACATTTTTCCTCCCCTCTGAGCCTTGGGGTAAGGCCTAATTGGAAGGGAAAAACAGACCCCTATGGCAGTCAGGGTCTTTCCCTCTTGCTCACATCTGGTGAGGGTGTCTTTCACTTTGGTCCCAAAGAGTGAGGACCCATCAAAGGGGGCTTCAATGAAGGAAGACTTGAAGGCCTCCGCGAAATGCCACAGGCGCATCCAGGCTTGCCTCCTAAGGGCTACACCTGAGCTAGCTGCCCTGCTCGCCCTCTCGGCTGCATAAGATATGAGCCTCATGGACTAGTTGACAATCGAGCCAAGAGTAGACAACTGGGCGTTAACAGTCTGTGTTAATGCCTCAGGTACGTTACCCATTAGAGTATCTCCCAACTCATTAAGGAGATCCCTCTGGAGCCGAGTAAAGTGACAGATAGTTCAGAGACCGAAGTGTGAAGGTCGCTGAAGAGAGGGTACGCTTCCCGTACCGATCCATACTCCTGGACTCCTTGTTAGGAGGATGGAAGGAGGAAGAAGACTCAGCTACTTCCTGCTGAGTGGCCGCCGCCACCACCATGGCATCCACAGAAACTCCTTTGGACAGGAACTCTTTCCCAGGGGGAGCTGAGAGAAATTTATTAGGGCATCTTGGTACAGGTTCCACCGAGTCAGGAGTCTCCCACGCCCTTCGACAGATCAAATCCAGGAGCTCATCGAAGGGTGGAGACACCCAGGAGGTGGACGGTTGAGCCCCAAAGGCCTTGAGGAATACAGACTCCTCCTCAGAGGGGGGGGGGGTTTGGACGACCAGCTGCCTCTCTGCCTCAAAATATCCAGGATGTCAGAGAAAGAGACATCATTGGAGGATGACTTGGGGGACCCCTCTGACTCCTCGAGGTCAGTATCAGAGGTGAGGGACTCATCCTGGGAGTCTATGTGCTTCCTCTTGCACAATTTCTTTCTTGGGGGCTCCTCAGGCACAGACTCTGAGGGGCCCTCAGAAAGTTGGGGACCGCTCATGGGGGTATCCCCAGACCTTGGGGCTCCATCGTCAACCGATAGGGGGACATCAGAGGCTCTAACCAGAGAGGAAGGGGATGGAATGACCAATCTGGGTGATGTCACTGAGGATCTGGCCAGTGCGCTCCTCATGGCCTCGAAGGCGGGTCCCCCCGAATCCGAGGATTGACCAACCTCCGAGGCCAAGATCGGAACCGAAGTTCCCCGAGCCAAAGCGCCGAGAGGGAGGATCGGAACCGACAAAAGTCCCGAAGTATCCCCCTCGGGCCCGACAGAGGAAACCCGGGTTCAGAAACCAGAGGACGGAGCCGACATGGTAGGAGCTGACGTCGGCACCGATAAAGCCTTCAGAGGTATCGGGCCTGCAGAACATCACCCGGAGCAGAACACTCCGGCTCCGAAGACAAGGAGGAGCTCGGAGGAGGAAACATGGGTGCACTCATCGGGACTGACTCCGGAGCCAACTGGGTCGGAGCCGAAAATAATTTTGCCAAAACCGGCGACTGCAGGAGCCTCTGGACCACCCTATCCACATCCAAATCAGAGAGTCTGGAGGATTTGGAGGAGAGAGAAGGTGACTGTGATCTCCTATCTGGAGATCCTTGTCTGACACTAGGAGACTGGCTCCGAATGGGCTCTAACAGGATAGGAGGCGAGGCAGATTCAAGAATCACAGCTACTTCCTGCGGCCCCGAGGACAAGGGAGCCGAGGAGGTAGAGTCCAATTTGGTAGTCTTCTCCGGTGGCTCCGATGAAACAGATGGAGCCGGAGATCTTTTCTTAGCCTTAGAAGTCTTGGTTTTAGACTGTGAACCAGAGGAAGAGTCCAAGGACTCCTCAAAGGAAGGCTTAAGAAGGCCCCTCAGTATAAGTTTATTTTTTCTCTCCTATAGCACCCTAGGGCTAAAAGCGTGACAAAAGCTACAGGACTCTTGTAAATGTATCACCCCCAGGCAGTATACACAAACAGCATGTCCATCTGTTATTGACATCTTGTAGCTACATTTAGAACACTTCTTAAACCCGGAGGGTTTGTGTTCTTTTTGATCCTTAGACATAACAGCAAAACCACAGTACACAACACCACAGAAACAGGACTTTAGGCCACAACGGTTAAGGCGGGAACTACCGCTAACAACAGTTGGCAGAGATTCTGATGACGAGACACACACTGAAGCAAGGGACAAACACTTTCCTCAGACAAACTACACAACGGAGGGAGGACTAGGTCCTCTAACTTAAATGGGCCTAGCCCGTAGGAATGGAGGGATACCACAAACAATACACTCACACCACAAAAACAATGATAATAACAAGCAAACAGCTATTAAAATAGCTTTTGTGAAGAAAACAGACAATTTTCAGTGAGAAAAAGAAGTTTTAAAGCTACTTAGCCACAGCTAAGCGAGACCACGTCCTAGCTCCACGAGCGGCAAACGAGATCTGGGGTTATGGAGCGGTGCAACATGGGATACCAGGTTAGCCCAGCCAATTAGAGACTTCGTGCTAGAAAAATATAAGTTGGCCGAGTCAGAGCCGATGTTCGGCTCTGAACCCGTGAGTAAGAATGTAGGCGAGATTGAACCATATAACATACTGCAGTTCTACTTTAATTTTCTACAATAATAAGCCATAGATAGAGATGTACATTGCACATATGTATAAGTGTTTGAGTTTGTGAATATACATGTGTGTATAGGTGTGTGTGTGTGTGTGTATATATACACAAACAATTGAACAATGTCTTTTTCCAATGACTTACAATTAAAGGACCTTTTGCTTTGCTTGTGCTATCCAGAGACAGCAGCATAACCAGGAATGCTAAGAAAGGAGAGATCACTGGGAGAAAGTGGTTTCCTGCCTTCAGAATAGCATCTATTAAAACTTTCTTTATTGAAGTGCATCTGTAGGAGAAAACGTAATGAGAAATAACTCATGATTCTTGTATTTCACATTGGGTAATTAGTGCTTTGTCCATCTCAAGACTAGAAAAGGGTGGTTTGGGAAAGAATAAAAAACAGAAGTCATCTTGAGAACAAGGATGCACAGTGGTTCAGGATATAACAAAAAAAAGGGCAGGGGAGAGTGGGAAGAAGCTCAAAAGCAGATGTTTTCTCCTCTCCAGTTCGTTCTCATGTATCAAAAAACTTTACAGTAACATGTTTAGGCCCATGTTCTAAGGCTAAGTCACCAGATTTGTTAGCAACTGGTCTACTTCCCAAACATGTTGAGTATGGGTGACAAAGATTGGGTCTCATTAGAAACCTCAGATTCCTTAGTGCAGCCTTTGTCAGAATTCCTGACAGAAGCACTGCCAATAGCAAAGACAGATGACTTCCATTGCAAAATGCATGTGAATGATGTGAGGCAACAAAAGCTAAAATTTTCCCTGGCAAAGGTGTGACAGCATCCAGGAAAAAAAGCAGGAAAATCCAGGTCCCTTTCTTGGATCACAAAGAAATGGACTGAGAACAGGGATGCATAATGGTTCTGGAGTTCAGAACAGCAAGGCATTCTGATCTGTTGTCAAATAGCAATACCATGGACATGAGAGAAGAGGAGGGAAAGTGAAATAAGGGACCTCGTGGTAAAGTAGAAGTAGATGACACTAGTAGTGCTACTTAGCCATCTCTGGTCAATATGTATAAAAAACAGAAAACAAAGAAAAGATTTCCCAAGGCTGAATGAAGAAATCATGACTCTAAACGTATCAAAATTGAAGACATTATTATTCTAACTGAAAGTTATTTTCTAAGAAAAATAAATACATACAACCGAAGAGAAACAGATTAAGCTATCCAATCTATTCTGCCAGCAGGAATGAATGACGGGACTTAGGGCCGGCTCTTGCTATGAAGAGTTCTCTTGATGATGACATCACAGAAGTTCTAACAGCAATGCAGGTCTAGCTAGAAACTGCTAGGTAGTGTTTAGCTGAAGAAGCTGCCATTTGTTGGCACGATGTTTAAAAAATTAACATATGCTGGTTGACACTGCTAATACTTCTTCAGTACTCTAATGCCATATGTCTCCCCACTATCTCCTAAATGGAAAATACGGGTGCATACAAACTGAATGGAGAAGATAAAAGGGGATAAGGCTTTCACTACTAGGACAGTGCAGATATAGAAGGTAAATAACGTTGATGTAAGCTCTTCCTTAGCTGGCAGTGTAGGTAGGGTAGGGTAGTTGCTGTAAGATTACGAATGTACGGCGTGGTACCAGTCTTGCCATATTTTGGACAGACAAGAAGGTGTCGCACAGGAAGCAAAGAAAATATTTTTTAAGATAAGTGAGATTGCCTCGACAGCTGATAAGAGAAAAGCCACACACATACCCTACTTGACCAGAAGCAGAAGGGGAAACACAAAGTATAGTTGGGCAAGTGAACTTACCATAACAGTAGATATTCAAATAGATCAGGGTTGTGTAGCCTAAGTTGTATGGGTAACCTTACAAGGATATAACAGTCTGTTCAAGGCCCTAGGCCACTTTCCACATGCCTTACCCACTGAAGGGCTCATGGGGAGCTATACAAAATCAGTAGTTAGTGTATCAATTCTTCAGAGCTTTCTTGCCTCTGAATATGCTATGAAAGACAAAGTATACACACACACACATATATATATATATATATATATATATATATATATATATATATATATATATATATATATATCTATATGTACATGGGCTCAGTGTGCTGTTGCACATTTGTTACACTGAACGTTTTTTCACCTTTTTTTTAATACTGATTTATGGAAATTGCTGGCATATCAATTGTGGGGTTCAGTAGCTAGTGGGGAGTGGAATTTTGCCCCTTCTCCTCTGTTTGTGATCATACAGTTGGCAGTACATATAATTAGCAGGAACTCACCCCTTGCATAAAACATTATTTCTTTTCTTTTTGTTTTTTGTCCATTTTGTTAATTTTGATCATTTATGGTCAATTTAAGTTTGACAATGTAGTAAAATATGATCATACATGGCTTACTATCAAAATGTTGCAGGACAAAATAATTCCCGCTCAGAACACTGAATAAGAAGTACAACAAAAAAAAAACATTCAACAAATCACAATGTCAAATCAGCTGAATGAATTCAGCAGATTCAACATAAAATTTGAACACTTTGCATGATCTCTATGTAGGAGTGCAAGTAAACTAAACTCCTACACCTCACATCACGGTTTTGCAGGGGGGGGCACGCCCCCCTGCACCCACACCCCTTGCTAACTATATATTCCAACTCCAAGATCACAGTACAGTGAGAAAAGAGATGAATTTCCAAAACCTCACTGTACCATAATCTCTGTATAGTACTTTGAGTTCATATCAGCGAATGCACAGTGCATTCGCTGATATGAACTTTTGACAGAGATGTCCAGCAAAATAGAAATTCGAACATCCATGTTTTGGGTTTTCCATCTGCAGAGCATCTCTGTTCGCAGTTTTAATAGTAAACCAACATACATATAAATGCCCACACCCTGGAAAAAATAATGGCATAAAGACTGGGGGGATAGAGGGAGGATGCAGCTACCACCAACAGTGATCTAGTCCAACATCTACTTTTATGGTAAGCTCACTTATGTTACTGTACTACGTTCATCATTAGATCACTGTTGCAGTAACGTAATCTGTATAGAGAGATTACCATAGCTTAGAAAGCAAGGGAGGAGAAAGTCCAGTGGTCCAGGAGCCCTTAGGAAATGGTCCTAGCAAAAACATACTTAGATCTGGAAAGGGACTCTAGTTTGTAATGTTCTGTGAAAGTATTAGAGGACCATGTTGCTGCCTCTAGGGTAGTCAGAGTCTACCACTTTCCAAAAAGCCACAGAGGAAGCCAAGGCCTGCTAGAATGTGCCCTGTCCGTGTCTAGAAGTGGTGTTATGGAGACTATAACAAAAGGTAATAGTATGAGACAGCCATTTGGAAGTTGTCTGTTTTGACACAGATTATCCCATTTTCTTGCTCTCATAGGGACTGAATAGTTGATCAGAATTCTTGAAGACTGTAGTTCTGTCAAGACAGTGTCTGAGCTGTCTGTGTACATCCAGAGTATGCAAGATTCTTTCGCCCATGTATTTAGGTTCTGGAAGGAAGACAGGAAGTTGAATAATATGGCTAACTGTAAACTCTGAAACCACTTTAGGCATAAATGAAACAGTTGTTATTGAGAATACTCTATTTTTACGAAAAAATTAGATAAGGCTGACCCATCATTTGAACTTGTAGTTCAGACACTCTTCTTGCAGAGGTCGGAGCAATAAGTAACACTGTTCGCCAAGTTAAAACACCAATTTAGCCTAATGAGCTGGAGAAAGTAGTATCTTTGTCTTCGAAAAACTAAGATCTCAGTGAGATGCCACCTGTTTTCTAGGTGGGCCACTATAAAACCCTTTTCAGAAACTGCTTGACTTGAGACTGGTTAAAAGTGGGGGATCTACAGGCAAACAAGCAGAAACAGATAAAAGATGACTCTTTACAGAAGAGTAAGAAAGGTCATATGATAGTCATGCACACAAATATTGTAGAACCAGAGGCAAATGAGCCTTAAAGGGGTCCTGGTTCTTATGACAGTGTCAACTCACAAATATTTTCCACTTACTCATATATGATTTCCTAGTGCCAGGTTTCTTAGGTTCCTTTAGTACCTGCTGCACATGCTCAGAAAATAGGTGCCTAAAAGGTATTCAAATTCTACCATCTAGGCAGGCAGCTGAACAGAGTTCAGGTTAGGGTGTATCAAACAACCCATGTCTAGAGTGGACTAAGAAAAATAATTGCCCACACGGCACAGGACCCGGGTTCCAATAAATAAAATATCACTGTCTCGACTAGACAACAATCACTTTATTCCACATAAAAACAAGACAAAAAGTTTAGCACTTTCGGTTAATACTGAGTTTCCTCAGAACAAACAGTATTAACCGAGAGAAAGTGCTAAACTTTTTGTCTTGTTTTTATGTGGAATAAAGTGATTGTTGTCTAGACAGTATTAACCGAGAGAAAGTGCTAAACTTTTTGTCTTGTTTTTATGTGGAATAAAGTGATTGTTGTCTAGTCGAGACAGTGATATTTTATTTATTGGAACCCGGGTCCTGTGCCGTGTGGGCAATTATTTTTCTTGGTCCACTTCTACTTCCATTATTCCATGTCTAGAGTGTGCAAATCCAGTTTGTAAGAAAGCTTGTGGAAATTGCCCTTGGTCATTTTCAACACTGTCGCCTGGGCCAAAAGAGAAGGTCACTACAATTAAGTTTGAAGAGTCCTTCTAAATCCTCAGAATGACTCTGGAAATTAGTGGAAAAGGAGTAAAGGCATGCATGAACATTTCAGTCCAAGGTAATGAAAAGGTGTCTGTCTTACAGTCCAGCTTGTAAGGATTCTTGGAACAGAATCTCTTTAGTTGTCTGTTGTGAAAGGAGGCAAACAAATAAGTTTAAGGAGTTCCTCACAGATGCAGCAATTCCTAGAAGAACCCAGGTTCAGTTTCCATTTATGGAGTCCTCCTTCTAATGAGCTCATCTGCAGTAATGTTTTGCCCTAATGGAATGTAAGAAGTCTGAAGGGTTAGATTGTGCTAAATTGCTACATCCCATACAAGCTTGGCAAGTCTGCAAATTAGGTAGGACTTGGTTATCCTGTTTATATACTACATCACTGTTGTGTTGTCTGTGGTAATTCACAGATGTCCTGGAGTCCAAAGATGACTTATAAACTTGAGAGCATTTATTATTGCCATCATCTCTTTGACATTTATATGTTTTGGCCTGTTCTGTTTGTCCCATGTACCCTAAACTTTCACCTCCAAGAAAACTGCTCCCCACGCACAGGCATCTCTGAGTGGAAGCAGAAAGGGAGAAGGGAGGATCTAAACTGACAAACCAAGCAGAAACTTCGCAGTTTGAAGGGTATGAAGTTCACTCCTTGAAATATGTTATGCATCTAGTTCACTAATAAAAACAGAACTTTAAAATGCTTACTACAAAATAATAAAATAGTAGGTAGTCCACAGTTGAGTGAAAAATGGAATACCAGGGCACGAACATACTAGACATTCTTTGTGTTCCCAAAGAAATTGCTGTAACTTCAAGTCAAATTTTACCACCACTGATGTGCAGTGATCATGGGGTCATAAAGGTCAATTTGTTGCTAGATAATGGAAGTAAAACAGTCACTACGTAAAACTAAGTGGAGTGAGGTGTTCAGTGGGAAACCTGCAGATGGAATGTGGAAAGTTTTGAAAGAGAAACGGAGTGCAAAAAAAAATGTTTAACATCAGGATCTAGGCATACAACATCAGGCAGATACATTTCCATAAGAACAAGCTATCTGATTAGGGTGAAAGACAAAAAATGTAAGAAATGGAAGAGAGGTCGAATTACAACTTTGAAAACTGAAATAAACAAGCTGGACAAACAGATTAAGCATAGTGTGAGACAAGATCAAGAACATTTTGAAGAAAATGTATATAAAGATATTGGGTATAACAGGAAACCTTTTTATAGCTACATAAGATGTGGAAGGAGTAAAGACACACAAACTGATAAACTGTGTGCAGATTCTAAAATGCATTCTCAGACACAACAGATTATAGATATATTTACAAAATCTTATACAAAACAGTCCACAAAAGGGTCCATTAAGTTGTCCTAGTGACATCCAGGTAACCCCAGATATTGGAATCAAATTAGATTACATTGAAAAAGAACTGTGCAAACTGGATACAAACAAAGTGCAGGGAGGAGACAGAATTAGTGAAAATGACCTGACAACACTTCAGCAAGAACTTACTACAAGGCAAAAAGATCTATGTCTGGGCGTCCCCATTTCCTCGTTATCATGCTGAACACCTGTGGATTTAGTTTCCATTCGTGAAGATCCATGAGATTTCTGCTTAGTTCGTCTCCAGTGTATTTTTTGTTCCTGGCTGGAATGTGCCTGCAGATGTACTTGATAGGTCAGTGCTGTGTTCCACAAAGTCATGGTTTGCCTGCATAGGGGGTAGGAATGTGTGCCATCTTGCTTGTTTATGTACCACATAACTGTGGTATTGTTTGTCTTTATTAATAGTTGTCCTGGATGTAGTAGGTCCTTGAAAGCTGCCAGGGCATTCTGTACAGCTAGCATCTCTTTTTGATTGATGTGAAGATGCATTTGTTCCTTGGGCCACGTGCCCTGAATACATTTTCCTGCCATATGTGCCCCCCAGGCATAATCCGATGCATCCGTTGTTATTGTCTGCCTGGCTGTGGGTAAAGTGAAAGGCTGTCCCTTGTTGTGGTGACAGGCCTGGGCCCACCATCGAAACTCCTGTTGTAGGCAGGGAATTAAAGTTATGATTGTCTCCAGGCTGTGACAATGTTGAGTCCAGACACTTTTCAGATACCATTGTAATTTCCTCATATGCAGTTTTGCATATGGAATTAGTAGAATGCAGGACGCCATGAAGCCCAGGGCCTGCAGAATTTTTCTTGCAGGGAGCTGGGTTTTTGTTGCCATCATTTGAAAGTAATGAGTCAGTTGCCTTTGTTTGTCTGGCGTGAGATAAGCCATCTGGGCAGTTGTATTTAAGCTTGCACCCAGGAATATTACCTCTTGTGAGGGTACTAGTTTTGACTTCTTTTCATTTACTGTGTACCCTAGGCAAATTAGCAATCTTTTTACAAACGCCAGATGCTTTAGAAGAATGTCCTTACTCTCCGCTTGAATAAGGCAGTCGTCCAAGTAGGAATATATTTGAATTCCATTTTGTCTGCAAAATGCAATTACTGGTGCCAGGCATTTTGTGAAGACCCTGGGAGCAGTAGATAAGCCAAAGGGCAGTGCAGAGAATTGGTAATGCATTGAGCCTGCTATGAATCTGAGGTATCTTCTGCAAGATTGTCTGACTGGGACATGCAGGTATGTCTCCTTGAGGTCCAAAGTTACTAGCCAAGCCTTCCTGCCCAGCATGAGCAGAAGTTGATGCAGTGTTAACATTTTGAATTTTGGAACATCCAGGAAAGTATTTAGGATTGACAGGTCCAGTATTGGTCTCCAGGCTTTGTCCTTTCTGGGTACTAGTAAAAGTCTTGAGTAAAATCCTTGTCCCTGTTCTTGCGGTGGAACTTTTTGAATAGCTCCCATGTCCATAAGAGCAGCAATCTGTTTTTCTGCCTCTGCCCATTGGTTTTGTGGCAGGTCTGGCATACCTTTTGGTTTTGGAAGCATGTGGAAGTGGAACCTGTAACCCTGAGAAACAACATTCAGCCCCCATTGGTCCTGGGTCAATGTGCCAATTTTTTGAGAAAAGTGCTAGCTTCCCCCCTAGGGGTGCTGTCAAAAGGTAAGTGCTTGGCATTTGCTGAGGGAAGTCATTGGGACTGTTTCCTATAAGGCAGTAATTTGTCTTCCCCTCCTTTGGGGGCTGAAGCACCCCATTGTTTAGGTCGGTAGGAGCCTTGGGGCTGAGATCTGCCTCTTGGGCGTCTGTATCTGCCTCTCTGTAGCCTGTCTGACACTGGAAAGGACCAATTTTTTGAAGGCCAGTTTCTGCTAAATCTAGGTGGTTGAACCTGTAAGAAATCTTTCACTGTCTGCATTGACTTTGCTTTATCCTCTATTTTCTTTAACACCTCTTCTGCCTTAACACCAAACAAAGTATCATGCTGTAATGGAGCATCCAATAATTTTACTTTAACATGGTCAGGTAAACTTTGTTCTTTCAACCAAGCATGCCTTCGAATAACAGAGCCTGTAACTGCAGCTCTACAAGAAGCCTCTAATGAATCAAAACCACATTGCAGAGTATGCTTTCCTACTTGTTCAACTGCATGCAATAAATCCTGCATTTCCTTACTGTCAGGACCTTCTGTATTTGAAACCATTTTCTGTTTTAACAATGACATGAGGTACTGTTGGTATTTAAGCATGTGAAACTGACAGTTTAAAGCTCTTACAGCTAAAGTAGCAGAAGTGTAAACTTTTCCCCCCATCTGTCCAGAGCACTGGAATCCCTATCCGAGGGGGACAGGATTTTTAGCAGTGCAAGCCTTAACCCCTTTTGGACCATTAGAAATTGTTTCTGGGTCTGCAGCAGGGTTTTTGTAAAGGAATTTATGAGAGTCAGGGACTCTGTAGTACCCGTCTGGCTTGACTGGTGCAGGGGGTAAAGAATCAGGAGACAGACTGGATTCAGAAAAAACATCATCAACAATATCAAGCACAGGGGGGATAGCCAGTGGGCTGTGCTGAGGCAATAAAAGGAAGTCTCTGAGCCTTTTCTTGGATTCTGAATAATCCTGGCTCTCCCAATGGAAATGCTCCCTCATGGTGTGCAGGGTTTCCCCAAAAGAGTAATCCTCAGGCGGAGAGGCTGAAGGTATGGACTCTTCTGCATCAGAGTCCTCATAGGAAGGTAGACAATATCCCTGATCAGAAGAGAAGTCAGAGGAAATAGAAACCTGGTCAGAGGATTCATAATCAGTGTCTTGCCTAGGCCTTTTGTCAAGAAGGGGATGGGAATCCCTGATTAAAGTAATTAGGTCTTCGGCTATTTTAAGCATCTGTTTCTTTGGCATGGATGACTGTTCTGGAGAAGATTGTACTTGTTTCCTTGTCTTTAATGGTGTTTTTGACTTTGCCTTTGCTGCTGTAGTGGGCTTAATTGTAAGCTGTGAAGGTCTGAAAACACCCTCAGAAGCCGATGTCTGCTCAGTGGCTCTGGACCCATCTGAGGGTATAGATTCCGTAGGCCCAATACCTTGAGTTTCCACAGGCCTCGGTGTCTCCATGTGGCTGTCGGTTACGGCCTGTGGCTCTGAGGTAGCAGGTGTCAGGGGCTGCAAAAGCGCCTCACTGAGAACCCGCGAACCGGCGACTGGCCTAGAAGAGGCTTCTTCATCGGTTTTGGACCTCGGATGCCTGTCCTTTTCCTTGTCTTTGCGTTTTTTATAAATTCCGGTCATCGTTTGTTCTGACGGCATTATGTAATTAAACCTTCGGCCAAAGTAATGTAAAGCAAAATCAAACCGACGTTTAACAGTGCATTTATTGAATCTAGCACAAAACCGACAATTAGTGACATCGTGGTCAGGGCCTAGGCAAGGAATACAGTAAGAGTGGAAGTCCTTATGAGGTATTTGCTTCCTACAAGAAATACAATTATTAACTTTTACTGACATAGGTCTGGAGCAAGAAAAAGTTTCCCCAACGGGGTACTTAGCTTTATTGAAGACTTCAGTTCTGAAACTCAATTTTGAAAATCTCAGGAGTCAGCCGACTGGCACTTGCGAAAGACTGAAGAAAATGGCATCGGTTGCAACTTTTATACCCCTGGCGCACTGACATCAGGGAAGAGGCGACAGCAACCGACGCCGGACCAAGACTTTGGAACTTGGGCCAACTGCGGGTCGCCTGCCAGCAGGACAACCCAAGAGTAATGACTGCAACAGTGAAACACGATGAACATCAAGCAGCCCTGCAGGAGGCCTCTAAAGACTCAAAACTACATTGCAAGGTATGTTTTCCAACTTGTTCAGCAGAATGCAATAAATCCTGTAAATCTTTATTTTCCACACAGTCAGAAATCAACACAATTTTCTGTTTAAGCAGTCCAATAATATGCTGTTGATATTTTAACATATGAAATTGGCAGCTTAAAGCCCTGATTGCCAAGGCTGCATAAGTATAAACCTTTTTACCCCATCTATCCAGTGTCCTGAAGTCTCTCTAAGAAGAGGTAGGATTTTTAGCAGTAGAAGCCTTAATGCCCTTGTGCCCCTGAGAAATGGTTTCTGGATCTGCAACAGGATTTTTGAAACGGAACTTGTTCATAGGTTAGTACTAAGCTAACTGCTTTTGCGAGCCATTTTAAGCCTAGCCAATTATCCCTTGTGAGACTCAAACCCTGTACCTTGTGTTTGTGAGGCAAACACCTTAACCATTAGGCCACCCACCCAACCCTGTGGGACTCAGGAACCCTGTAGTATCTGTCAAGTTTACTAGGAGCCGGAGGCAGGGAATCAGGGGCCATACTGGATTCTGAAAACACATCATAAACAATGTCTAGTACAGGAGGTATAGCCAAAGGCCTATGCTGAGGTAGAAGAAGGAAATCCCAAGCCTTTTTTTTTTGAATCAGAAAAATTCCTGACTTTCTCAAGTGGAAATGCTCCCTTAAGGTATGTAAAGTTTCCCCAAAAGAAAAATCCTCAGGCGGGGAAGCAGAGGGAATGCAGTCTTCTGCATCAGAATCCTCATAAGTAGGTATGGACAAATCCAAGTCATTAGAAGAGTCAGAAGAAACAGAATCCTGATCAGAAGATTCATAATCACGCTCAGCCCTAGGCCTCTTAGAAGGGGGAGTTGACTACCCCTGATTACAGTAATTAGATCTTCAGCCATTTTGATCATTTGTTTTTTTAGGCATAGGGGCCTGAACATGTGGCCTGGGCGTCAGTTTTTTAGACAAAGATCGAGATTTAGGCCTTAGTAATGAAGGTGGAGTCGATTTAATATGCAAGTCTGTAGGCCTGAATACACACTCAGAAGCCGGTGCCTGCACAGCGGTTCCAGATCCATCCAAGGTAGAGACATTCGCAGGCTCCATAGGTGAAGTATCTCGCAGCATACCGGACTCCGAATGGGTCTCAATAGAGGCCTGCGAATCAGAAGTAGCGGGTATCAGAGGCTGCGAAAGCGCCTCACTGAGTACTGGCGAACTGGCTTAGGAGAAGCGTCGTCGGCAGTTTTGGACCTCGGCGGCCTGTCTCTGTCTTTATCTTTGCGTTTTTTCAGAATCCCTGTAGTTGGAAGGCTAACCAACGACACTTCTGAATAATTAATCCGAGAACCAAAATATTTAGAGGCAAAAATGTACCGACGCTGATTAAATAAAGCACAAAACCAACAGCAAGGTACGTCATGGTCAGGGCCTAAGCAAGGAATACAGTACGAATGAAAACCTTTGTGAGGTATTTGCTTTCCACAAGTAATGCAATTATTAACTTTTACTGACATCGGTAAGGAGCAAGAAAAAGTTTCCCCAATGGTGTACTTAGATTTAAGTTGAAGACTTTGGTTCTGAAACTCGAAAATGAAAATTTCAGGAGTCTGCCGACCGGCACTTGCGAACTGCTTCTGCTTCGGGCACCGCATGGCAAGAAAGATTGATGTAATAACATCGGCTGCATGTTTTATACCCCTGACAAGCTGACGTCTTGGAAAAAGGGACAGCAACCGACACAGGACCCAAGACTTTGTTAATCAGGCCGACTGAGGGCAACCTGCCAGCAGATTACCCAAATGTAATGACTGCAACAGTGAAACACTAAGAACATCTACAGGTTGTATAAAAAGATTCATAAAGTCTAGGAAATCAAAAATAATGAATTCATTGTTTGTTAGTTATATTAGACCCACACTTGAGTATGGAATAACAATATGGAAACCCTATAAGAAAACAAGCATGAGTAAACTGGAAAGAGTACAGTGGAAATACCAAGAGTATCCATGGATGTGAAAATCTAAGTTATTATGAAAGACTATAATATCTGAACTTGTACAATGTCTCTTACGGCTATCTAAGAGAAGATCTTATTCAGGTATATAGAGCATTTAGGGACAACTACCTCTGGGAATGTTTGGGGTTAACAAAAATTACTAGAGAATCATCAGATAACCTATGTAGAAGACTCTATAGGAATGAGAAGTGTACTTATTGGTTCTCTGACAGAGTAGCTGATGCATGGAACAGACTACCAAATTACACTAAAGCAAGTACTAGTTTAGATATTTTTAAGAACAGCCTGGATATTTATTATGGGAACACGTGTTTTGGTATAATGGCAAGCTAGAAGGGCATTAATGCCCGTGCTTGAAATATTTGTATGTATGTATTTATGTATGCATGTATGTATGTATGTATGTATGTATGTATCCTTTATTGAACCACACACAAACAAGTGATCATAGTTGAGTATAATGAAAAACATTAAAGACATTCATTATTTATATATAATCAGGTTAT
This sequence comes from Protopterus annectens, assembly GCF_019279795.1. NCBI lineage: Eukaryota > Metazoa > Chordata > Ceratodontiformes > Protopteridae > Protopterus > Protopterus annectens. The sequence goes on along the minus strand of NC_056745.1, from coordinate 328,668,967 downwards.
TTGGAGCAAGGGAGTGGTTACAGAGGATGGTACTATTAAGGGCAACAGAAGCATTAAATTCATTCCTTTAACGAAGTCCCCCTTCCCCCTTAACACCATAGTGTAAACTGAGACTGTGCCACCTTAGAACTGAAACTAAAAAGCTACAGACAAATTAAAATATATAATAACAGCTTATTAAAGCTAACCTACTAATACAAACTTTATTAAGAAACCAACTCACTAACAAAATGACTAAGTAACTAACAAAAAGATCTACCACTAGACATCTATCAGAATAAATATCAGTAACTTATAAACTGAAATAATTTTACTAAAATCACTTTCGTATCAAATAAAAACTTCATCAGTTTTATGTGTAAAAAACATATCATAATATTAATGAATATGTGCATAAATCTACAAGTGAAGACCCAAGTAGACTGAAAACCATAGCTATAATTGCTAAAGTGGAAATACAATGAAAAATGATAAAAATAAAGCATTAAGGCCCTGGGGATCAGTTTAAGTGTGGCATCTAACTAAGAAAGTGCTTAGTTTAAATGAATAAAAGTATCAGAAAACAGCACCGATGTCAGTTATTTTCACTGTAAAACATTTGCAATGTTTGAGATTTGTTTATAACAATATTAGCATCTATAATATTGGAGTGTAATGTCAGCATTAATCAGTCCCATATCAGACTTTTAATAGTCTTTTAAACAGTGGGACAGTTTTCTGAGTTCTAGTATGATTTTTATGGACCAATAATAATTAATCCCTGGATTTCTAAAAGAGTTCAGCTTCAGCTACCACTGTAGTTCACATTTTTCTGAAAGATTAGGGACTGAACTTCACACCCTCCACACTGTGCAGTTTCTGCTTGGTTTGTTTTTGACTCACCATAGGTTGTAATTTCTGAGACTTCGAAGGATACCACAGATTTTTCTTTTTGAAGATCCAAACTGAAAGATATTTGGTCTTTGCACCATTCTTACAAATTCTAGCACAGGGATCTGAAAGGATAGAAGGTACAGGTGATGGGACCAGACTGCTTTGATGAGCCATTGTATTTTCCTAATGTGAAGTCTGGCAAAAGGAATCATGAGACTCATAGATGCCATGAAGCCTAGAATCCTGATGTATTCCTTGGCTGAAGACAAGAACTGATTGGAAAAGGTCAGGAACTCTTTGTGTAGAGGTCTATTCTGTCATGAGGGATGTATCCAGAAGGCATCACAAAAATACTATCCTGTGAGAAGGAACAAGACAAGATTTCTCAATATTGGCCTGGAATCCTACACTATGAAGGAGATCATTTACTCAGGTCCTGACAATTTGAGAAAGGCTCTTAATATCTTGCTACCTAAAATCAGCAATTACAGGTGCCAGACACTTAATACCTTTGGAGCTGTAGGTAATACAAAGGGTAATACTGAGAAGTCAAACTGTAAGCCAGATACAGAAAATATTAAAAAAAATAACATCTGAAATATTTGCCAACTGGAATGTGATGATAAACATGTTTTAAAGCTAATGTTGCCAGAAAACTGAAGGAATGTTTGAGGGGGTAACAGGGAATGAAAGGACAGCATTTTGAACTTTGGGACTTTGGCATTACTATTTTGAAAGGAAAAGTCTAAGACTCGTCTCCGATTCCTGCCTTCTTTAGCACCAGAAAAATGATCAAATAAAATCCTTTCCTTGTTTGGCCTGGGAGCACTGGTTCAATGACACCCCAAGGACAACATTTGCTGGATGACTTGAAGAAACAGGAAAGTCTGGTTTTGCGATTGTGGAGGAATCTGCTGAAATGGAGAAAAAGGATTCCACTTCCATTTGTATTCTTGCTGGATAATTTCAGGGCCTACTTGTCTGAAACGATCTGATGCCACTAAGGAAAATGCAGACCTGAAGTTTGGGAAAGATTTAAAGAAACTGCCAGAGTGGGAGGGGGGAAATGTAGAAGAGGCAGACATTAATTCTGCCTTTTTGAGCTGTCGTTGGTCCTGGGAGGCTTCTCCCATTTTTTAAAGTCCTCTTGCTATTGCTTTGTCAAAGTCTGCTTGCATTTAGCTTCCTTAGACTGTTTATTTTGCTTTCTGTAAAAGGATCCTAAATCAGAAGAAAAATTCTACAGAAACTTCGAGAAGGAAGGTTGAAAAATCTGGGCAAAACCTTAAACTTATTCCCTCCTTCAACAAATTTTTACAAGACCTCAGCAGCAGATGGACCAAATAATACCTCATTGTCAAGGGAAGAGTTTCATATCTCAGCTTTTACATATTCAGGCAAGTTTTGTGAATGTAATCATGGAATCTTCTCATAACTGAACCAGTGGCAACTGGTTTTGATTTATCATTAACCGGATCAAAATAACACTTTAAAGAATGTTTGGTTATTAGAAAAATAGAACTATTCAGAGAAGTTTTATTGTCTGAAGAAGGAAGGTTAGCAGTTAACATCCTCATATTCTCAAAGGAAGCCAGCAAAAACTATAACACATGAGCCTGGTAATTTAGAATTCTGAAGGTACATGTAGCAGAAGAATACAATTGTTTTAAAAATCTATCAAAAACCTTCCCATCCATATTAGAAGGATAGCATTCACAAACCGTTTTGACAGAATAAGGTTTTGACAAGAGATCACTGCATAGTCAGTTTTGGGGTTAGAAAATACATGTTATATGCCTGAGGGACCTTATATCATCGATCAGACTTTTTAGGGGCATGAGGTAGGCTATCAGGCATATTAGCATGCTGTTAAAGAAAAATCTTCTGATGCTAATAAAACAGGAGGAATAGCTGCTAAATGAGGAAAACCTAGTAATAAATCATAATATTTTTGCTGGAATACTGGAATTTCACTCTGTTCCCACTAAAAAAAAAACTTTCATTTTGGAAATAGTTTTAGAAAAAGATAAATCTTTGGGGGAGGGGGGTCTGGAGTATTACTTTCTTCAGAATCAGACTCAACTGCCTGAGGAGAATTAACAAATGAAATCCCCCTCCCAGTCCAGTCCCTGTTTTTCTGAGTGAGATTTAATATCAGAATGAGGGGGGATTCTTTTTCTTTTACTAGTTTGTCAGGAATCAGGGTTTACAGAATTAAAGGCTTGAAATAAATCTTTTGAAAAGCCTAATGAATATTCCTTGCCCAAAGTCAGAATGATTGGGGAAGCTAAATATTTAAATTTCTGTTTTTCTAGGATATACCCTAGAAACAGACTGACTCAAGGGAGCGACGCTAGCCCGAGAATCAGTTATCTTAGCTGGCTATGTGGTAGAGCAGCATCCACTCCTTCCTCCGAGATCAACAAGAATGGTTCTCCCATGCCCACAAAAGACATTCCAACAGCTGCAGAGGATGCACCTAACCCATGATCCTTAGTGGCTTCCTGAGGAGCTATACCAGATGTACCTAAGGAAACAGGTGTGTGGTTTGAGGAAACAGTTTTGGCCACAGCAGAGTCAACCATCAGTGACTGAAGCAAAGAAGAAGCCTGCTTATCATACAAGGCTTCCTAGAATTTTTCTTTTTCTTGTGGACAGTGGAGGGAAGAACTGAAAAAAATACTGATCCATGGTTCAGCTGACAAAAAAGGCCAGCCCCTAAACATAACACTTTACATAACTAGATAAAAATTACTTCCGATAAGTTTTTCTTGCAAAAATTGAAATGGAAGGTAAACGTATCTTGTGAAAGTCACTGAAGTTTACAAGTACTAGCTAAAATAAACACCATCTTTAAGAAATAACATTTTTTTTCTTAAAATAAAAGTTTTTGTGAAAGGTCTTCCACAGAAGAGTATTTATCTTTTTGGCTATAAAGAAGTGTTGTTCAGCCATTGATCCCTTGCATCCCACAAGAGCAGAGCATTTCAACAGCCAGGACATCGACCATTGATCCCTGGAATCCTGCAAAAGTAGAGCACCTCAACGTACAGAACATTTTCAAGATTTGGCACCCTAATTACGGACTTTATCTGGCTCTCCTTGAATACTTTAGTGGTTAGGGTGTGAAGGAGGTGCCTAAGGCTTTGAATACTGGTTGGTTGTCCTATTCATAGCAGGATATAACTCATCCAGCTTAGGCTACTGCAGCAGTGACCTACTGATGAACATCTAGAGACCTTTACTTTCTTACTATCACACACTACTTTCTGGTATGCTGATCTATGTGCTGGGAAACCCTCTTACATGCAGTCTCTGACAAGCTCCAGCCTACGGCACACACAAGTAACAAGTAGAGCACACACTCAAAAACAGAAGTGAATAGCACATTCAAGCAGTTCAACAAGCAAGACACACCGCCAATACTTAGCTCACAGCAGAGGTCTGGCATGCTTTAACAATAAGGAAATGTAAGTTTGCTGTTACCTCAGATCTTTGCTTGTTACAAGCAGGTGAGATTCTGTCATCTTGAAGATATTATGAATGGCACGTGCTGCAAGGACTTGTCGCATTGCTTCATAGATAACTTCTTTGGAACTGTCTGACTTAACGGCCATTGATCCTAAAAATCGGACTAGAAACATCTGATTCAGGAGTGAGTCTGTAAGAAAAATGCAATAATTAGCAGTCATCTTTGCCACCATGAAAGCATTCACTAGCTCCGAACAAAACTTTTATTCAGTTTTATCACATAACCATGAGACCTACTCAACATATCTGCCTTATAAACATGTATCTTCTTTGTAACAGAGGTTGACAACATCAGCAAAATAAGTGCCAGGGCAATGATTGATAATGAGGTAAAGAGCAAAATATCTTTCAGAAATTATAAATTATCTAAATTGGAAGAATATTTGCTGTAACATAAAAGCACTGTTCCACTTACAGACATTAGATACATGGGTAACTGCTTATATTTTTCATAATTTGTTAGAAATACTTTATGTGGGCATATTATCAAATGAAGTTTATAACAGGTTACCATAAACGGCCAAATCAATGGCACAGAAGTTTTATCCATGACAGTGCCCCAGGTGACCTGTTTTTGACTAGTGGCTTGGGTCCAGGGATGGCAGTGAGAGGTCATTGAAGATCAGTTACCCTGTAATAGGGTGATGGTAGAGTTCTGCTGCAAGAGTGTCACCTGGGGAAGGCTGTGAGCTGAGGTGCTAGAGTGTCTTAAGTGCTGTTTTATATTAAACTTTTTTACTGTGGCCGGTTGTGGGTTGTCACCTGGGGATGGCCTGAGACTGCAGCACTTGTAAAAAGGGACTTCTGAGAGCCCAAGCCCATTAATAATTGTATCTCCACTCTAGCTACAACTGTGGCTGTGTAAAACTAAGCATCCCCACAGGGTTTCTGCATAGTGGGAATTGCATCTCTTTTCCCAGCCAACATGGTGGGTGGGGGCTATTAACAGGATATAAAAAAATCTTCTAACTCCTGATGTTTGAAAGAAATGATCCCCGACTTCGTCTTCTTTTTCCTGGTGTCTAGAATGCTGGGGCTCTGGATGAATGTATGACTGAATGAATGGGCTAACAAGGGGTAATGGCCTTTATTGGTAAAAAAAAAAAAAAAAAAAAAAGCTACTATAAAGCAAGTAGTTAAAAAAATTACCTTAACGGTACAACTTCCAAAATAGCTCTTGTACCTAGGAACATCATTAGGACTGAGAAGCTGCCAGTGAAATCATCCATAGGTTTACGTAGCTGCAGTACACCATTAAGCAAACACCTGGTCTTGTGTTAAAAATCCGACATTGATGCTAACCTGCTGGTGTACTGGAGAACCTTCCATGGCTATGACTGGAGATCCAGTTTCAAAAAGAAGTTAGGTGTCAGTAAATGACTCAGTGGCTAAAAACTTCCCATCTTAACTTGGGGGATGCTATGTGGCACTCATTCTGCAAGACTGGCCCTCACCTGGACCACATGTTAGTTCCAGATACCAGTAGGCTTCAGAGGTGGTATGTTGGTATCCTAGCTCCAGGCAAAAATGATTCAAGACCATGGCTACAAATAAATATCTCTGTTGTGGCACTGAATGCTGTACAGCTTCCACATACATAAGAAAAATGAGAACTGCATAACAAAATTCTTTGTATTCCACACAACATGGCCAATGTGCCATCTGCCCCATCTCTCATGTTATAACACTGATGCTAACAGGCCAAAGACTGCATTCAGACCCATTAAATGGATCACTTGCCTGATATAACAATAACAGACAGCAAGTGTTGTATAAAACAACAGAGATTTGAATATCCTCTCTGTCAATCACTATAGCATGTTCATTTTCAGAACCAAATTAAGTGAGAGTCCACTGATGAAACCTATCAGTAAACAAGCATTATGGAGCCAGGGAATATTTTAAAACAAGCTGAATGAACTACTCCACTTAAGAGAAAAAATGCAAAAGATTACATAATTCTGATAGAAATGAATGATTTCTGTCATTTTCTTTCACTTATTAATAACATCGTTATTTAACCAAAAAAAAAAAAAACAAAAGGAAAGAAAGGGAGTTGAAGATATTTCATGTTTATAAATCATATCTTTCTAAGAGAAATAATTTAATTTTACAGAATGCATCTCTTTACAAGAACAAAGACAAGATTAAAATTAGAAGTGAAGAGGTACACATTTTTGGTCTCAAAAGCCAGACTAAGAAGTGGTGTAACACAAATGTTAAAAGTGCTGGTCTGCAAAGCGAAGACCGGGTTATTAATTCTGCCAGTTACCATCTACATACTGTGTGACTGAGAAATATCCTTTAACTAGCTCCTACTCCCAAGTTTTTACCATAAAATGGCTCTCATTAACCCAGTCATGGATAAACGATAACTATGCATAATTTCGTTTTGAGAAGCACAGTTACAAAATTCATACAGTTAACGGCACTGCTCCTAATTAATAATGGAAGAGGCTTAACGGTACTGTTAAGGCCTTCATGGAATCTTTCAAGTCTCTTTTACTTTAACCTACTAATAACTCAGGTTCAAGAGATGGACATCTTCACCACCTGCCATACAGATTACTTTGGATTTGGAATAATTTTGTGACAAAACAGTAGACTATAAATTGTAAATATATGCTGGACCTAGCATATTATCCATTTTACTTGCTTAATGGAATGGCATAAATAAGACTTGTATTTACTTGCTTATTAACTAAGTAAGTATCCTTGGTATGACTGCCTATTTTTAGGAGTTAATCAGGAGTTAACCAACATTCTTAAATATATACATATTCTCACAGTGATGACCCTATGGATCTCACAAGTGATTGTCTCTTGTTATTACTGGCTGAAGCTGTCCTCTTTCCTTCATCGCTACAGTCAAATGTTGGCTATGCAGCAGGAGCCATTAAAGCTTGCAGCAACCTAATCGCCATTTATTTACAGGACACTGCCTAAGCTCAAGTAAGGGAAGAACTGTGGTGTATCATCATGCTTTAAATACCATTTAGTAGCTGGGGAGAGTTCCCATATAAGCAGGAGAAAGGATATGGACTTTCTCCAGTGACCACTTTCCTCCTGATACACGATCACATACATGTCCACAATACTGTATATAGTAACACCTTACTGCCATATTTGCCCCCTAGGTATTGTAGTTCTTCTAGTACTACCTCAAGCACAACCCAATGGCTGCACATGGGCAGCAAGCCATTCAAACCATCTCTGATCAGCCTTCCACACGAGTCTGTTGCTGAAACTACAGATAGAAATATGTCTGTTATTCAAGTAGGCTAGATGACTTGAGTGCAAAATATTTCTAAATTCCCTTTTCTGATTTTGTTTAGCTCACTAATTTTGTAAGAAATCTGCACTGATGAGATGTAATGTCAGAATTATCTCTATATTAACCTCTTAATAACTAAATTATATAGTGGTAGATTTACCTTCTTCATCCACTTTGCTATTGTCTTCATTTTCTCCGAATGGATTTGTGCGCCTGGAAATAAGTGAGAGTTTTAAGTTCCACAAATTGTATATTTTAGCAAGCTCTAAAGTATGTTAAATGACACCAATAATGCTAATTCACAGTCAGACTGTTTACAAACCAATACATTCATCAACAGTGTATGATCTTTGAAAAAAGTGCACTAATTGCTCCCTTTCTCTACATTACTGGATCTCTGTCCAAACAATCACATTTTATTGCAATTAAAGGGTAGCAAAGCAGATGACAAATAGCTAAATATGACAGCAAAATTAGCACTCCTAACTAGGCAAATACAAGGCATAGTATGACTTGAAAGAGGGGCGGCCATGGTGGTGCAGTGGTTAGCATTGTCGCCTCACTGCAAGAGGATCTCCGGTTCGATCCTCGACTGGGGTGCCTTCTGTGCGGAGTCTGCATGTCCTCCCTGTGGTCGTGTGGGTTTCTTCCGAGTGCTCCGGTTTCCTCCCACATCCCAAAGACATGCAGTAGGTGGATTGGACACTCTAAATTGGCCCGAGTGTGTGCATGTGTGTGTGCCTTCTGTGGAAGGTTGGGCGCCGGGCTGGCAACTCGACACTGTAAAACTCCACTGCCAATCATGAGCGGACAGGTGATCCTCTGTGGCGACCCCTAACTGGGAAAAGCCGAAAGAAGAAGAAGTATGACTTGAAAGAGAACAACTTCCTTCTCTGAGACCAAGGAACTCTTCCTATTCTTGAACCACTGAATATATGTATGTCTAAAGATACACACATTCCTAATTTTTTGACAGGTTTTGTTACATCTAAGTAGACCAAACCTCTTCTACAAATATTTCCCATCACTTGTAAAGGGTTTCAGTCTTTCTTATGAAGTCTGACAAGGAGGTCTGGCGATACTGGAGAACACTGCACCACACCAGGTGTTTTTGCATAGTTTTCAGAATGTTACAGCAGTTGCGTAACATCTAGCTGCTGCTGCATATCATCTTGGACACAGCTCTCGACTTCTTTGCATAATACACACGGGCACAGCTAAAAATAATGGGTACAAAACCCATTATTGTTGCTCATACCTCTCAAGTCACCTCATTATGAAGAATGCTCCTCATTTTGAGTCTTAAAAAGTCCATGTTCCTCACTTTTCCGCATTTAAAGGGCATGTTATGCATTCATTGTTAAGATTTTTTCTTATTAATGTCATGGACAACTTAAGAGATAACTTAGCAATAATGAAAAGCTTTTTACTTTTACCATATTTAGTGGCAGTAACAATTTCAGGTAACAACGGAGAACACTGGGCTTTCTGTAACCACATCACTCAGCATTTTGGATTTGTATATACATGCAGTCTAGTGTTCTCCATTATCGCCGGAGTTCAATGGACTTACAAAGTTCTTTTCTCAACCATGGAATGTCCAAGATCTGAGGCGAACGGTTGAAAAAGTAGCACAATTCCTCCCTTCAAGCTGTACTGCATGCTTCTGTTTCTTCAGAAACAAGCAAAAAAATAAGGCTCTGTCCTTATTTATAGACCATGAAAGGGTCCTCTTTCAAACCTCTACACTTTAACAAGTAAAAATTCAGTAGTTGCAGTTTTCATGTAAAAGAATGTTGCACTATTCCAAACAATGCATTGATTCATCCACTCTTTGGAGAGTCACTGCACCCATTTATACATGATTGATTTACTTATATAAACAAGAAGAGACCAAACAGTAGCCTTGTGACCCTCCCCCCAAGTTGCTGCTCACTATATTTTTGAATGCAAGAATTAAGAAATCATGAATTGCTGAATTAAAACAGTTTTAAGCCTGGCATTATTAGCTTTTAGACCAAGAGTTTCCATGCATTGACAAAATTTTAGTTTCGTGCTCATCAGGATGACTACTTCATGGTAAACATCTGTGCTACTTAAACCAAATCTCAATTCTTTTATTGGAATATTTGTTGTTTTTAGCTATAAAACATATATTTATTTATTTGACATTTGCTAACTGGGATGTCCAACTGGGCATAGCCCATTTTCAGTGGAGGCCCGGGGAGAAAATCTTCAAATAGAATTAAGCAAAAATATTTAACAGCAATATCCTAGACCTGGTCATTCCCAACATGGGCGACTGGTGTTCCACACCAGAGGTCAATTCCTCATTGGTCAGATCCAACCACAAGCTAATCACCCTAGACATCCAATCCCGCCCCCACCCCCATTAGGGAAACCACCGTAAAAAATTTCTCCAAAGTCAACTTCACACTTCTTAAGACAGAAGTGGCAAACTTCATGACACTCATGCAGACGGACAATAGAGGTACGAATGCCGAATCCTACACAAATTCACTTTATAAGTACTTGCATGGATTGTGCTATCCTTAAAAGAACCAAGGTGCTATCCTCAAAAAAAGGAAGCCAATCTGGTGGTCCCCTGCCATAAACAAACTCTACAACAGAATAAAGAAACTGCTGCAAAAAAGAGTAAAAATCCCATGATTGGAAGAACTCCCTGGTCAGCCTCAGTAAAAGCTGAGATCCCTCATAAAATCCTCCAAAGCTAGTTACGAAAACAAAATCGCCACTGATTCTAAAGACAACCACAAAGCATTCTATAGCTACGTCAAGAATCTCAATGGCAACACTCAGATCTGCTCTGAGTTACAGCACAATGACACTAAATATACAAAACCAACTGATATTGCCAACATCCTGGCAGATAGGTTCAGTGCTAACTCCCTGGTCAGCCTCAGTAAGAAGCTGAGACCCCTCATAAAATACTCCAAAGCTAGTTATGAAAACAAAATTGCCACTGACTCTAAAGACAACCACAAAGCATTCTATAGCTATGTCAAGAATCTCAATGGCAGCACTCAGATCTGCTCAGAGTTACAGCACAATGGCACTAAATAAGCAGAACCAACTCATATTGCCACACCCTGGCAGATAGGTTCAGTGCTAACATTACTCCCCTCTCACCCCCTAAAGGGCCCATCTAGATACCAGAAGAATGCAAAGTTCCTGTAATCATGGCTGCACAGGTAAAAACCACACTCTCCAAAGCCAAGAAAGTACAGTTGTAGATGTTCGAGTGTATTCACTGTTGCAGTCATCACATTTGGGTTATCTGCTTGTAGCAGCCCTCAGTCGGCCTGAATAACAAAGTCTTGGGTCCTGCATGCATTGCTGTCTCTTCTTCCATGACGTCAGGTCGTCAGGGGTATAAAACATGCAGCTGACACTATTACATCAGTTTTTCTTGCCCCAGATGTCAGGTGCCCCCGTAATGGGAAGCAATATACAAAGTTATACCTCCAACAAAAAAGCAAATACACCAAAAAGCTTTTAAGCATAATAAAGGAGAATAGAGGTATAGCCTAAAGAAGTAAGGGGGCTGGAGGGAGGGTAACCAGGACTGCACCAGTGAATACACTTGAACATCTACATTTATGGTAAGTGTACACAACTGTACTATGTTCTTCATGTTTCATTGTTGCAGTCATCACATTTGGATAGATTCCCAAAGCTAAGGATGGGAAGAGGAATTTAGATAGCATTAGGAACAGCAATAAGGCCCTGCAAAACTGCAGTGGCAAAGCCAGCTCTGGATTTAGAGAAAATTTGCAAATGGTAATGCTTGGTGAAAGTATGTACAGAAATCCAGGTAGCAGCTTCTAGGATGTCCCTGGAAGGGACGCCTCTGAGAAAGGCTGTAGAGGTAGATACAGCCCTGGTTGAGTGGGGTCCGATCCCCTGTGGAATAGGTTTTCCATGGTGCTTATAGCAGAAATGAATGCAATGGCCTATCCATTTAGAAATGGTTTGGTTTGAAATAGCCTTCCCCTTTGCCCCTGCAGCAAATGCCACCAGCAGTTCAGATTTCCTTTGAGGTTTAGTCCTGTCCAAGTAGAATCTAAGTTGTCTGTACACATCTAAGGAGTGCAGTATCCATTCCCCTTTGTTCTGTGGATTAGGAAAGAAGGTTGGCAGATGAATGGACTGATTAAGGGCCACACTGGATACCATCTTGGACAAGAGGGATTGGTCTTGAGGGACACCCTGTCTGCATGAAAGATGATGAAAGGCTCCACTGCCATAAGGAAAGCTGTTTTCCAAGAAAGGAATTTTAAATCTGCAGTAGCAGCTGGCTCGAAAGGAGGAAGAGTGAGTTTCTCCAATACAAAGTTAAGGTCCCAGGCTGGAGATGGAGCTCTCCTGGGTGGTCTTAAATTTTTGGCCCCTCTGAGGAATTGCTTAAGCAGTGGATGAGAGAAGAGGGGAAGTTCTGTGTTATAATACGCTGAAATGGCTGAGGCGTGAATTTTGATGGAGGAGGAAGACAGGTCCTTGTGAAGCATCTCAGTTAAGTATTGTAAAATCTGAGGTAAATTGGGCACTGCTGTGCTCATCCCTTGAGATTGGTTCCAGGCACAGAATCTTTTCCATTTTTCAGCATAAGATTTCTTAGTACTAGGCCTCCTTGCCTCTAAAACGATATCCATCACTGGTTTACTGAGGGATGGTAAAGGAGAGATTAGGTAATTAGCCAGGCTGCTAGGTTCAGTGTTTGAAGCTGAGGGTGCAGAATCTGGTTCTCCTGCTGAGACAACAGGGGAGGAGTCTGGGGCAGGTGCCATCGGGCCAACAGTGACACAGTGCATAAGAAGGGGTACCAGTGTTGGCGTGGCCAGTCTGATGAAATCAAAATCATCCTTGGTTTGTCTTGTTTGATCTTTAGCAGTACTTTGGAGAGCAGAGGCAGAGAAGGAAAGGCATAAACTGATAGGTCTTTCCAGCTGAAGGACAGAGCATCCACTTTCCAAGCTTGCTTGTGGGGAGTCCTTGTGCAAAATTTGTCCAATTGATAGTTCTGGGGGGAGGCAAACAGGTCTATATCTGGGCTCCCCCATTTGCTTGTCAACATGTTGAAAATCCTTGGTTCCAGTTTCCACTTGTGTGGGTCCATGAGGTTTCTGCTTAGTCCGTCTGCCAGTGTATTTAGTTTTCCTGGCAGGAATTGAGCTTGTAGATGCACTTGGTAGCTCAAGGCTGTGTTCCACAATGCCACGGCTAGTCTGCAGAGGCGGTAAGAATGTGTACCCCCCTGCTTGTTTATGTACCACATAACAGTGGTGGTGTCCGTCTTTACCATTAATTGTCTTGAAAGAATGTGATCCTTGAAGGCTGTCAGAGCATTCTGTACAGCTAACATTTATTTATTTATTTATTTTTATTTTATTTTACATTTGTTGACCGGGCTAGTCTAGCTGGATATATTTCCATTTTCAGTTGAGGCCCGGGGAGAAAAGCTCCACATAAATTTTAACAAAAGGTCAAAAATAGACAATCAAATTGACAAATCATCATAAATGGCGAGACAATAAAAAAAATAGAACCCAATTACAGGTATACACATAAAAAAATCACATTTCTAAGGATAACAGTATTAAGCTGTAATAACATCAAGAACAAGGCATAAAGCAGAGAGCAAAAATTGATTTATAATAATTTATAGACCTAATCTTAGTACCAAAAGGAGAAAGAGAAACTCTATCGTAGGAGAGGAGGAAGGGAAGCAGTTTAAGAAAAGTGAAGGAAAAGTAAAAGAATGGAAGAGAGAGATTAACAAAGGGGAAGAGGAAACAGACAAAAACTCTAGGGAGATAGATTGAAGCAGACTCACAAAAGAGAGAAAGAAAATAAAGTAGTAGGAAAGCTCAGAGTATTAGAAAAGCACAGAAGAGGTAAAAGATTAGTCAGGTTTTGTACAGGAACAGAGCCAGTGGCTTTGGAAGTAATCTTTGATTTTATGTTTAAAGAGAGGTAGAGATGTGGTAAGTGTTATATCACTGGGGAGCAGATTCCAGTTCCTTCCTACAGTATTATTGAATAGAGAGTCACCAGAAGAATTATTAGTCTTTGTAATAGTAGCCATAGGTTTACTGGAAGAGCGAAGGAGTTTAGGTTGTTATAAGGGATTAAAAGTTTAGAGAGTATAGGGGTATTATTGGGTTGGTATAGAATTTTATGGGCAATAGTGAGTTGAGGGATTAACAGAAGGTTTTGAAGTTCTAGCCAGCCTAGAAGTTTCAGGTTAATACAGTGATGAGTTCTGAAAGGGTTGCCAGTGGCAAACGGGCAATGTTGTTGTAGCAAGTAGCCAGTTTGTTAAGGTTGGCTTTCCTTAGGTTAGTAAAATTGGTGAGGCGTAAAGAAGAGTTGACAGAAGATGGGAGTGGGCAATCTTGGCTCTGGATGAAGAGGTTAGGAAAGGTTTAATTCTATATAGGCTTCCTATTTTTCTATTGACTATTTTAATGGTGTTGTTGATATGCTGATCAAAGGAGAGGTTATTATCAATTGTTATTCCTAAAAGTTTTGTTGTTGGATCAGGGGTGATGAGAGTGGCATTATTTGAGGAGATGGTGAAGTGCAAAGGAGTGGACCGTGTGCTAGGGGAGAAAAGGAGAAGTTTAGTTTTTTTGGCATTGAGGAGGAGGTTACGTCTGGTGAACCACGTTTCTACTGTGTTGAAGACACAGTATCAATCAATACTTCACCAGTTGCTTCCTATGCTAGGCAAGAGCCTGGTTGGCAACACTAGATTTAAAGGAGAAGTTTAGTTTTTTTGGCATTGAGGAGGAGGTTACGTCTGGTGAACCACGTTTCTACTGTGTTGAAGACACAGTATCAATCAATTTATTTTTGATTGATATGCAGGTGCATTTGACTTGGGTTCCATTTGCCCTGAATACACATCCCTGCCAGGTGAGCCCCCCCATGCATAGTCTGATGCATCTGTTGTTAGGGTTTGGGCAGCAGGGGGTAGTGTGAAAGGTAGTCCCTTGTTTTGGTGGCAGGCCTCTGCCCACCAAAGGAACTCTAGGCATAGACAAGGTATGATAGGAATAATTTCTTCTAGATCCTGAGAATGTTGACACCATAGGCTTTTTAGATACCACTGTAGTTTCCTTATATGCAGTCTTGCATACGGAATTAGAAGAATGCAGGAGGCCATGAACCCCAAGGCTTGTAGTATTTGCCTTGCAGACAGCAGGGTTTTTGTGGCCACTTGTTTGAAGTAGGTTGCCAAATCAATTTGTTTCTCTGGCGTGAGGAAAGCCATCTGTGAAGTTGTATTCAAGCATGCTCCCAGGAATATAATTTGTTGATAGGGTACCAGGGTGTGATTTCTTTTCATTTATGGTGTACCCCAGACAAGTTAGCACCCTTTGTACAAAGGCCAGATGATTCAAAAGTATGTCCTGGCTTTCTGCTTGAATTAGGCAATCGTCCAGGTATGGGTATATTTGAATATTTCTTTGCCTGCAAAATGCAATGACTGGAGCTAGGCACTTTGTGAATACCCTGGGCGCAGTCGATAAGCCAAAGGGCAGTGCAGAGAACTGATAGTGCGTGTAGCCTGCTTTGAAGTGTAGGTATCTTCTGCAAGATCCCCTGATAGGGATGTGCAGGTATGCTTCCTTTAAATCTAGTGTTGCCATCCAGGCTCTTGCCTAGCATAGGAAGCAACTGGTGAAGAGTCAGCATCTTGAATTTTGGAATCACCAAAAAGGTGTTTAGAGTAGACAGGTCCAGGATAGGACGCCATGAATTGTCTTTTCTGGGTACCGGGAAAAGTCTGGAGTAGAAACATTGTCCCTTTTCCTCTTCTGGTACCAACTGAATAACCCCTATGTTTAAGAGAGAAAGTACTTTCTTTTGGGCCTCTGTCCACTGATTTGGGGGTAGATCTGGCCACCCGCTTGGTGTTGGTAATGTGCGGAAGTGAAATCTGTATCCTTGGAACACTATGTTTAAAACCTATTTGTCCTGGCTAATGAGTTCCCAGTTCTTTGCATGAAAAGCAATCTTTCCCCCCAAAGGGGCGGTCAGTTGAGAAGTGCTTGGAAGTTTTAAAAAGAAGTCATTGAGACAATTTACCATAGGGGGGAGTTTTATTACTCCCAAATTTGGAAGTGGAGGCCCCCCACTGCTTAGTCCTGTGCGTACCCTAGGACTGAAGCCTGGGTGCTCTATTGATCTGGGTTTGGACTGAGAAGGTCTGGAAGAGGCAGGGAAGGACCAATTCTTGGAAGGCCAATGCCTACTAAACCTAGGAGGTTGTACTTGTAAGAAATCTTTTAACAGTTTGCACAGACTTAGCTTTTTCCTCCATCTTTTTAAGAACTTCTTCTGCCTTGTTGCCAAACAGGCGGTCCTGATTTAAGGAAGCATCCAATAATTTTGCTTTAACATGATCTGGCAAGGATTGCTCCTTAAGCCAAGCATGCCTTCTAAGTAAAGACTCAGTTACAGCAGCCCTGCAAGATGCCTCTAGTGAATCAAAACCACATTGCAAAGTATGTTTTCCAACTTGTTCAGCGGAATGCAGTAAATCCTGTAAATCCTTATTTTCAGCACAATCAGGAATCAACATCATTTTCTGTTTAAGCAATCCAATAATATACTGCTGATAGTTTAACATATGAAACTGGCAGTTTAAGGCCCTAATTGCCAAAGTTGCAGAAGTGTATACCTTCTTACCCCATCTATCCAGCACCCTGGCATCTCTATCAGAGAGTGTAGGATTTTTGTCAGTAGTAGCTTTAATGCCCTTGGGTCCCTGTGAAATGGTCTCAGGATCCGCAGTAGGATGTTTGAAAAGGAACTTGTGAGAATCAGGGACCCTGTAATACCTATCAGGTTTTCTGGGAGCAGGAGGTAAAGTGTCAGGGGGCAAGCTAGATTCCGAAAAGGCATCATCAACAATGTCTAATACAGGAGGTATGGCTAAGGCCTGTGTTGGGGTAGGAGTAAGAAATCTCTAAGCCTCTTTTTAGAATCAGAGAAATCCTGACTTTCCCAACGAAAATGCTTCCTGAGTGTATGCAAGGTTTCACCAAAAGAGAAATCCTCTGGGGGGGGGGTGCAGAGGGAATAGAGTCCTCAGCATCAGAATCCTCATAGGTAGATAAGGGTAAATCCTGGTCATCAGAGGAAACAGAAAATTCAGAATCCTGGTCAGAAGTATCATAAGCAAACTCAGTCCTAGGTCTCTTGGAAGGGGTAGGTTGGCTTTCCCTGATTAAAGTAATAAGGTCTTCAGCCATTCTTATCATTTGTTTTTTAGGCATAGAGGCCTAACCATGCAGTCTGGGCGTCAGCTTTCTAGGCATAGTTCCGAGTTTTAGGCCTTGAAGAAGAAGATGGCGTTGGTTTAATACGCAAGTCAGTAGGCCTGAAAACACCCTCAGAAGCCGGTGCCTGCACAGCGGCTTTGGACCTATCCAAGGTAGAGACATCTGCAGGTTCCACAGTTGAAGCATCTCGCGGCATACCAGACTCTGAATGGGTCTCAGTAGAGGCCTGCGAATCTGAAGTAGCAGGTATCACGGGCTGTGAAAGCGCCTCACTGAGTACCGGTGAACTGGTGACTGGCTTAGGAGAAGCGTCGTCGGCAGCTTTGGACCTAGGCAGCCTGTCTCTGTCTCTATCTTTGCGTTTTTTCGGAATGTCAGTAGGTGGATGGCTTACCGATGACATATCAGGATAACTGAACCAAACACCAAAATATTTAGAAGCAAAAATATACCGACGACTGATAGTTCGTGGTTTAAATAAGGCACAAAACTGACAGCGAGGTACGTCGTGGTCAGGGCCTAGACAAGGAATACAGTAAGAATGAAAATCTTTATGGGGTATTTGCTTTCCACAAGAAATGCAATTATTTACTTTTACTGACATCGGTTTAGAGCAAGAAAAAGTTTCCCCAACGGGGTACTTAGCTTTTAGTTGAAAACTTTGGGTTCTGAAACTCGAAAAAGAAAATTTCAGGAGTTGGCCAACTGGCACTTGCGAAATGCTTCTGCTTCGGGCAATGCAAGGCAAGAAAGACTGATGTAATGGCGTCGGCTGCATGTTTTATACCCCTGACGACCTGATGTCACAGAAGAAGAGACTGCAACCAACGCAGGAACCAAGGCTTTGTTAATCAGGCCGACTGAGGGCTACTGCAAGCAGATAACTCAAATGTGATGACTGCAACAGTGAAACACGAAAGAACATCACAGCATCCATGGGACCTGACAACATCCAAGGCTGTGTTCTACATGAACTACAGAATGAACTGGCACCCCACCTAAACACCATGTTCAATCATAGCCTCACCTCTGACTTTGTGCCCACTGAATGGCGCACAGTGGCGGTTATCCCACTCCACAAAGGGGGAGCCATCACAGACCCCGAGAACTACCGCCCCATTAGCCTAATGAGCCTGGTCTGCAAGGGCATGGAACGTATCATGGAACTTATAAGCAAAGACATTGGCAATCTCCAAACTCTGGACCTCACCCACTTTGGGTATGTAAAAGGCAGTTCATGTCTCATAAACCTGACAGACTTCTTTGAAGCAGTCACCAAAGCTGTAGACGAGGGTAATGTGGTTCACACAGCCTATCTAGATCTTGCCAAGGCTTTTGACACCATCCCCCACTCTGTAATTATAGATAAACTCACTAAACTAGGTATAAATCTCTATGTCATAAGATGGGTTCCAACTGAATCACTGTGAAAGTAGCAGACTCCAAATCTGACTTCAGACCAGTGACAAGTGGAGTACCACAGGGTTCAGTCCTGGGTCCTGTCCTGTTTGGTATCTACTTTTCTGAAGTACAGGCTAACACAGAAGGTCTTTGGCTAATGAAGTTCGTAGATGACTGCCAACTAGGAGCCATTATCAAAACTGCTAATGATGAGGACATCCTACAAAAGAGCCTCACTGAAACAGATGTCTGGTGTCAAAACCATGGCCTCAAGCGCAATGCCAAAAAGTACACTGTCATCCCCTTTGGTAAAAACTCTGTACCCATGAGCTACCACATAGGTGGTAGTCTACTTAACACCGAAAGTGTGACAAGAGACCTTGGGACACAGGTGGACAGTAGTCTCTCCTTTGATAATCACATTACCACAGTAGTCAGGAAATCCAACTACGCGGCACACCTCATCACAAAAGGTTTCTCATCCAGAAAAAGAGAGGTCATTGTTCCCCTCTACTCGTCACTCATTAGACCCATTATAGAGTACAACGCTCCTTTTGGTATGTACCTCACACGACATCTACAATAACTGCAAAGGCTGCAGAAATACCTCACAAAGAGGATTACCGGCCTCAAACAGATGCCCTATGCAGACCATCTCAAAAAACTCCATCTTTACTCCGTCGCATATCGCCTACTCAGAGGCGATCTCTGCCTAACATACAAAGCTATGTCAAACCCAGAGTTGTTGGGGATGCTCCACTTAAAGAAATCCCAATCCCTCCGAGCTACATGCTTTAGGGACCTAAGCCTTGTCACCACAATAAACAGAACATGCTGGAGGGATAGATTCCTGTCCCACAGACTTCCCATACTCTGGAACAAACTACCTATCTATATCAAACAAAGCTCCTCATTAGCACTCATCAAGAAAAATCTTGATGATTGGATGGGAAATAGGAAATTCACCCCAGGGATCACCTCTGTGGCTCTGCTCTACAGGGGCACAGGAAAATAATTTTCTTGGGTAGCGAAAGCCAGGGTACCTTTTTGGCTAGGCTTAGACGTTGTCCTGTTCGATTCTCAGCTAAAGCGTCTTCTGTGTGGAGACATGCGTGAATGGGCATACCTTCGTTGAAGGTTGTGCGTCAGGCCTGGCAAGTTGGTATGTAAAAATCTACTGCCAATCATTAGCGGACCGGAGTTCCGCTGTGGCGACCCTTAACCGGGAAAAGCCGAAAGATACAACAACATATACATATAAATTCATATATACGTATATATATATATATATATATATATATATATATATATATATATATATATATATAGATTCATATATATATATATATATATATATATAAATGTGTGTGTGTGTGTGTGTGTGTGTGTGTGTGCACGTATATATGTGTATATACATATTATATATATATATATATATATATATATATATATATATATATATATATATATATATATATATATATATATATATATATATATATATAAAATACATTTGTACATACATATACACCTTTTGAATTATTTATATTAACCAACGTGACATGTTACAATATGCAAATATACTAATTACTGAAATCATTTTGTAAGGATTTTGCACGTTTTTGTTTCTAAAATGATGTCCAAGTACTCTTTTATCCTCATTTTATCATAGCAATAGCCAATATCAATTTAAAAACTAAACAGGTTTCAACACAAAATGCTGTAACATATAAGTGCGTTTGTACAGAGATATGGGTTTTATATAATTTTTTTAACACTGTCCTAATCCCCGACCAAGTTTTTACCCACCTAATAATGTACAAGGTGTATATCAAATATCACTTCCATTCAGACACCCTGACACCATGTGCAAAACATGGGAAAAAGGATTGTGGATGGATGGATGGTTGTGCACCAGCAGCAATTGCAGAAGAGGACAAAGTTGATCCGTTCTACAAGTTGAATTTGATAGAACCTAGAAACAGACTCTGCAGTCAAGAAGAAAGGCCAAGTGGTTGGAAAGTATGTCTTCTGTCATACAAGTGAAGCAGAGAATGTTTGAAAGAATTCTGGAAGGGAACCAACACCTTCTTCCAAGAGCAAAAGAGGCAACTGTACACAAGGATTTCCCCCCGATGGGGTAAACAGAAATCAAATGTATATCCGTGGAACTAAATAACAGAAGATCTCAACAATAACCACAATGAAGGGAGGGAAAGGTAACAGAGTAGGATGAGGCAAAGGAGAAGTTTGGACTATAGGTTAGAGACTGCCTTCCCTACCAGGGACTTATAAGAGACAAAGGATTAGAGCAGTGCTAAGTGAAAGACCAGCTCTCAAAAGAGATTTTAATTGAGTCTAGAACAGACGCTGCTGTTAAAAGGGAATAGTAAGTAAGGCACATAAAACATTACCTGATAATTATAAGAATAAATCAGAGGAGGTGGGAAAAGATAATGTAAAGGCAATTTAAAACACAATAATGGGAGGATATCCGCATGGCTTCCAAGTATGTTAAAATTTTTGTGCGGAAGTGTTTGCACAGGTATTTTTATACCCCAAGCACATTTCAGAGAACTCTTCCTCAGGCAGACAGCGAATGACGGAGTTGTGACTGGAAAATGAGAGGTAATTGGGAACAAATTTTGGAAGAAACGTAATCAGCTGGCAGATTTTAAAAATCACTTTCACATACTTTGTCAGACATGTTGGAGAAGCAAATAGCTGCAACTAAGGACATGATTGGTTTGAGCTAGGATACAGGATCTGAATTGTCTAGACATAGTAAACTTGTACTAAGTTTAATACTTTTGGCTGCCCAAAAACAATTACTACAAAATGGAAATCAAAATCTAAACTAAGTGCTGAATATTGCAAATGAGATAAAAAAAAACTGGAGGTGGGATCATTAAAAAAAGAAAAGGAGCAAACTGCACAATTACAAATGAAATTTGTGGGAACAATACTTGAATAATGAGATCCAAGGGCAGGCAGGAACAGGGAAATTTATGCAATACTGGACTGAATGAAAACTGTAAAAACTAAAACATACAAGCATACTGCATGAAAATAACAATACAATATATTACTAATGTTTGTTTTCTTTGTTATTAATGTATGCATACACATGCCACTGACTATACTTTTATGATTTATTTATTTACATTTGTTTACCGGGAAATTCCGACTGGACACAGGTCATTTTTCAGCGGAGGCCCGGGAAGAAAAGCTCCACAGTGATAAATGGTGTACAATAAGAATCAGGTAGGTATACAGCATAGGTGATCATGGCATGGGAAAAAATGTATTTCATTATTTAATAAATGTTTAAAAAGCAATAACCAAAAAAGAAAAAAATGTAGTTGCCTGTGTACAGAGTGCCAGCTATTAATATGTAAAATAAAGTGAAAGTAAAAAAATAGCACAGTTTGCAAAAGTGATTTGCCATACTTGGTACAAATGGCACAGTGTCAGTGATTTGCCATACTGGGTACAAATGGCACGGTGTCAACCAAATTATGGGAAAGTACAAAAAAAAGTTGGATTTGAGAAAATTAAAATTCACTGCAAAAAGTAAAAAAAGCAAAAATTATTAAAATGGATAACTGATGAGACTGAAAATTGTTCAGAAACACAGAAAAGCTAGAGGCAGAGGAGAAAGGTGCTGCTGTCGCACCTAGATAAAATTTCTAACGTAAGATAATAGAGTGATTAGCACTATAATGACAAGTGCAAGGAAAGAGAATATTCAATAAGGGAAGAAGAACAAGATCTACTTTCTTAAAAGTCTGAGTTAGAAAACTCCAGCCTCAAACTGGTGTTCTAAAAGGCATTCAAGGATCCATGATGAATGACACTGAGCAGATCAAGAAAAAGGTAGAGAAGAAAGAATACAACTAGGCATAAGACAGATTAACTGCTGTTTCAGTCTAGAAGAACTACAAAAGCTTTGAGTTTAAAACTGCTTTTTGATTGCATCGATTTTTGGATTTTTTCCAACCCAACCACCCAATTCTTGGTGGCTTGCACTGTAAATTAAGAGTTTTCAAGCCTCTCCCACTGGTATTTCTACTGGACACTGACAGTTCAAACTAATAAGGCACTCCCATTGGACTCTTGCATTTTTCTTAGTCTGAGAAACTAAGTCTTGCAGTATTACTCACAATAGTGAGAGAATTGTGAATTGCTACAGGATATGAACTTTATATATACACACTTATACTGCTTTTTTTTCTGTTTACCAATTAGATTCCACTCTAATTCATCTCCTATAACCTGTGCTTAGCTGGGCAGCAGTGGTTTGCAGTGCCCTGCATAGACACAGGCACCTAGAGTTGTAATTTTCTATAGAAAACTTCCTTTGCTATTTTCTCAAGTATCTAGGTAAGTGTAGAGCAGCTAGTTTGCCAGCTGAGAAGCATTACCCCAAGAGTGTTGTTTTAGGCCAATCTTACACCTCTCCCCATAGCCCAGCAAGTCCAAACTCTGAATGCACCACCCCACGTAGATCACAAAAAAAGAGGACCCACAGCTATGGATGTGCACTTTTCTACTGTCTCTGTGGCTAGCTTTGTGGAAATGGGCATTCTGAGACAATACAGCAATTATTCTTAAACAGACTGACACAATATACAAGAGATGTAATTACTGTATATCTCTGGAGGCAATTTTCTTGCATACAGACACTGTTAACATCAAACAGGTTGCCAGTAACACACACACACTAAACCTGCTATGGATCAGACACAAACTCTCATATGCTAAGGCTCTTAAATGCAATCTAACCAAACCTCAAAGGCCTCTCATATGATGCCTCATCAACCACTCAAACACTCTACAAAAACACTCCCCAGGACACATACAATTACATCTCACAATGTCTCAGCTTCTAAGCCTTTAAGGCAAACTACCACACAACCCAATATACTGGTCACTGGAGACTGTATTGTGAGACATAATGATGCATCCCTCACCAGGCTGAATGAGGAGACAGTCACAGTCTGTTGCCTATCAGGGTTAAGGATCTGTCAGATCACACATGCACTCAAGACAGTGAATCACAAGTAGCAGTGTAAAGATATGTTAAGGCTGCCAGAATTATCTACAAAATCCTATCTAGCTAGGTTGTCATTTGTAAATATTAATGTAAGTCACATGCTTGTTCTCTTAAATGTAAGAAATTTATGGCAAATGTTGAACTTCAAAAATGTAACCACAATGCACTCTGCTGGAGGAAAGCTGATAAGTCAAGCACTGTATAATTGTTTTATCTCAAAACTCGAGCCAAGATGTCTGAATGAAATAATTCTTCCTACTGTTTTGAGACCAGAGTTAATGGCTAGAATTTACATGTATAATGTCTTTTACTGTTCTGGCTTCCTGACCAGCTGCAAGATCAAAAGGGCTGTTACACTCTTGCGTTTCTGTTAGCCCAGGAAACAGAAAATAATGATGTAATCTGAAATGAGTCAGTGGTCCTGTGTTATCAATTTAAGGACAGAGACAGAGAGAATCAGGGCATTTTGCATTGGTTTTCAGAACTGACAACATCACCAGCATTGTCTTGCTCTATATGTAAGTTTATTTTAGAACTGTAAGTCTAGTCTAGCTGTTTTTTGTATTGACGTCAGAACTTTTTTACTGTATTATTTTAAGCATTTCTCTGTGATCTCTGAACTCTTGACTAGCACTGTGTAGTAAGAAGTATTGTCTTGTGTTCTTATTTATTATTAAATATTTTTAAACCTTTTAACTGTGGCTGTTTTATGAAGAGATAATTTTAGCTGTAGAGTACATTGCATGTATATAGTGATACTGTCCAAGCCACCCCAAATAAGCCTTGCTGTTCATCACACTTACCATTTGGATAATAATATTTCACAGTAATAACTGGAAACCCTTTGATAAGGGCCTTATTAGTAGCTGATATAAGTGGTTGGTGGCAAATGGTACTACCATATAGTCTGGGCACAAGGGGCATAGCTGGAGAACCTGTGCCAGCCTTCCCCAGGAATGTCTGTTTGTATATAACTCATATCTCAAAGTGTGTGTGTGTGTGTGTGTGTGTGTGTGTGTGTGTGTGTGTGTGTGTGTGTGTGTGTGTGTGTGTGTGTGTGTGTGTGTGTCAGTCAGCTACTTGGGCAGGTGCACGAAGCACTGGCTGGACAGAGAGGGTGCTGGAGGTTTTAGCTTGACAACCAGGCTGAGATCTGGACCTTATAGCTGTGCCAGTGGGGAGTCTCATTGGGGTCAGGAGAGAAAGGGAGAAACCAGCCTCAGACTGACTGTGATCTCTGTGTGCTCTTAAGGGAAACTGTACTTTACTTTGTGTGTATTTGTTATCCTTGCCAATGTGGACGCCCCTCACTGGTGTTAGTGGTGAGGACTGAGGCTCCTTGATTTCTGGGCCAGTGCATGGGTGTCACAAGCAGTATGACTCTGTCATGGTACATGTGGGTGTTAATGACCTGAGATGTACCTCCCTGGACTATATGAAGAGAAACATGATGCAGCTTTCAGAATATGTGTTCCAGGTACGTATGAACCTAGCATCGAGCAGCATTGTACTTTCTCTAAGGATGACACCATAATATGAACAGAAGATGTCTGACTTTAACAATTGGCTTAGATCCTGATGTCACTCTAAGGGGGTCCAGTATTTGTCAACAGACCATACTGCCTTGCCAGAGATGGTCTGCACCTACCCCACTACACTTTTGGGCATGAGCAAAACATTATCCATCCCTATAATGCCTTTTTTAGGCAATGCCAATCTGATGAACCTTCCAATATAGTAAATTATATGCAAGATAAACTAAAGGTGTTACTGCTTAATGCTAGGAATCTCAACAGCAAACTCTACTCCTTGGAAATGCTTCTCACCCTGGAGAGTGTTGACATCTGTGCAGTTACCGAGACATGGTTTACAGCTGCAGAAGGCATCCCAGCAGTACAAGGCTATAATGCTTTAAATACATTTAGATCAGCTACTGCACAGAAAGGGACTAGAGGTGGAGGTGTAGCAATCTACATAAAAAGTAAACACACCTCAGGATTGCTCAAACAGTATGACAAACTTGAGCTATTCCATGTTCAACTAACCTTAGGAAAAGTCCAACAACATATCCTTGCTAGCTGCAAATATCCTGAACATGGTAATCACAAAACTGAGGGAACATTGCACCCCCTCCTTATGAAATGTCCTCACTGGTCAGATCAGATCACAAAGCAGTCACTCCTGAAATAAATACAAAAGCTAAATTCCCAGCAAACCTCAGAACCTTTATGAACTTTTGCAAAGCTAACTACCTCCTATTATGAGATGACATAGCTAAATTCCAAGCCCCTCCAAACTCAGAGAACATGGTAGTCTATGTGTGTATGGGTTTACAGAAACTGTATACAAGCATGTAAATAACTGCATAGAAACAGCAGTCACAAACTGAAATAAACTTAGGACAAACTCCAAAAATAAGGCCCTTAGGTGGACTCCCAGTATAAATAGGTTGTACAACAAAAGAAAGAAAATCCTGTCCAAACATAGTAAGGGCCACACCCAAAAGACAAAAACAATCCCTCATTAGTCTCAATAAGCAACTCAGAGGACTAATGAAATCCACCAAAGCCAACTTTGAGGCAAAAATAGCTTTCTAGGCTAAGGATGACTATAAGGTGGTAATAAGGTATTTTCCAGTTATGTACACAACTGAAAAGGGAACACACAACTGCATGCTGAACTAATAGCAAACAGAACTTCCTATACCCAAATGGGGATATAACCATTTTGATGGCTGATTAATTTAGCTCCAGTGTCACGCCATCACCCCCAGTTCCCCCCTCCCCAGGAAATACCCTGTACCATTTCTCCCTAATTATCACTATAGAAAAGGTCCTCACCGCACTCTCCCGACATAACAACACTGCATCAATGGGTCCTGATAATAGCCAAGGACATCTCCTTTTTAACTTCTCCAAACCTTTTGGGTTTCTAATACCATGAGAGGAATGGATCCCATTCCCAAGTCAAAGTATGATTAAAGTTCATGAAATTAGTACTGTTTAAATCTTTGATGTCAGCCAGAAGTGCTCTTTGCAGCACCCACAAATTGCCCACTAATGACTCCTTCTGCAATTCATATGGAGCTACATGTATTGGTAACATATCTAAATATGACTGTAGATTCTTTTTTATAAGACCCATTGCTCCTACTACTATTGGAACTGTCTAGGTATCTTTCTTCCACATTGTTCTTGTTTCTGCCTGCAAATCCTGATATTTTATGGCTTTCTGTGTCTCTGTATACAAGACACTAGTCACTGAGTGTGGTGATTTCAATGATCAATGCTACTTTTGTTTTCTTTTCATGGACCACTACATCCGGTTTTCTAGCATCTATCTTTTCAACTGTTGGTAATGGATGATCTCATGTAATGTAGACTTCATCACTTTCTATACTTTGTGGATCATGTTTCCAGTGTTTTTCAGACACTTCGATACCATAATGTTTGCACAATCCCCAGTGCAACAGTCTTGCCACATTATTATACCTTTCAGTATACAGTCCTTCTGCCATTAGCATGTCACAACCAGCAATGAGGTGTGTAACTGTTTTCAATTCTTTTTTACAAAACCTACATTTGTCTGTTTCTCCCACATGTTCAATGAACTTTGCAAACCAGCATGTACGTAGCCCACTATCTTGGGGCACCAATATTAACCTTTCATCTCTTGGTTTGAATTCATCTCTCCTTAACCATTCCTGCATTCGATCCTGATCAACATGAGGTTATTCCAGGAGTTTTCTACACTTGCAACTACATTTATGCATTTTCCACATTTCTTCTCATCTGGTTCTTCACCTTATATTCTTTCTTTTGTTTTTTGGCACATTCAGTTGCTGCCTGATTGTTATCTACTTGTAGTTTGATGTCCATTCCTGCTTGATGACAACATGCTTCTGCTAGACTAAGCAGGGAAGTCATCTTAGATTTATTCTCCTCATGCTTCAAAACTTTCACTACACTTGGGTCTTGTGAGGTCAGCAGATATGTGTGCAGTTTCACGACTGCAGATCTACACATGTAATCAATTTCAAGGAGGCGCATACCTCATTCGTAACGGGGAATATATAATCTTGGCATGCACTGATTTTTATAAATCATTTGGTAAGCATTAAACATCCTTCTTGTTTTCCTGTCTAATCTATCCAACACATTTTGGGGCCAGTCAAGTCACTCCAAAACTGTAAGTTAGGACAGGAAGAGCAAATTGATTTATGGCTTGGATTTTGTTCCTAGATGTCAACACTGTTTTCTGAATTAATTTAAGTCTTCTAAAGTATTCCTTACTAAGTTTTATTCACATTTGTTCATGTTTTATTGTTGATCCTTCATCATTTCCCACGTATTTATACATACACTCCCTCTTGCTCAAGTTCTTTTATATCACATTCCTGTCCCAAACTGATGTTTTCTTGGTGCTGCAGTTTTCCTGCTTTAAAGGTTGCTTTTGCACATTTATCAAGACCAAATAACATTCTTATATCATCTGAAAAAGTTTTGACAACTTGCAATTTTACTTTCAGTTCCTCATCTGGTGAGCTATACAGTTTTAAATCATCAACAAAGAGAAGATGAGAAGTCTTTACACTTCGTTGTTTTCAAGGAGCCAATTTACAGCCATGGCTAAGTACACAGCTTAATGGGCTAAGGGCAAGACAGAATAACAGCAGTGAAAGAGAGTCACCCTGGAATATCTCCCTTTGAATTTTTATCCTTGGAATAATAACTTGTCCTTTATCATGGTTTAACTGCAAAGTGGTCTGCTATTGTTTCCTGGTCACTGTAATGAAGTCCATCAGCGTAGGATGTATCTTACACATTTTTAAGCACTCTTTTATCCATGAATGTGGGATATTATCAAATGCTTTTTTGTAGTCAATCCATGTCATACTTAGATTCTTCCCCTTTTCACAGTTCTCCACTATGACTTTATTAAACAACAAATGATCCTTTGTTCCATATGACTTTCTTTTATTTCCCTTTTGTTCTACTGCCATAATTGAGTTTTCTTCTAAATGATTATAAACTCTTATCTGCATCAATTTCAGCGTATACTTTAGATGTTGTCGTAAGGCAAGTTATTGGTCTATAATTTTTAGGGGAGCTTGCAGGTTCAAGTAGGAGCATTGTTTTTCCTGTTGTTAGCCAGGTTGGTGTCTGTTTGGGGTGCGCATATCAACAGTTCTTATTTAAGGCTAAATCTTCATGCAAAGATGTTAATACTTTTAACCAAAAGTTAGGTACTGCATCTGGATCTGGAGATTTCAAATTAGAGGCTTTTCTTAACTTTGTTTCAATCTCTCTGGCTGTTATTTCATCCCATTTCACATCCTAAACCTTTAAATTTCTTTTTCTTTCTTTTACTTTTTTTATCCATTTAACATCTTTATGTTCCACAGGATCTTCATAAATACTTCTCCAAAATGTATCTATTTTTTTTTTTTTTGATGGTCTTTCAATTCATTTTGCCTCATTTCCCAATTTTCTATAGAACTTTTTGGGCTCATCAATAAATTGGTTATTTTGTACTTTTCCTTTATATGCATCTGTGTATCTTCTAAGTTTTTCCACCGGTGCTGAGACTTTTAGTTTTGTTATTTGCAATAGTGCATGATAGATCCTGATCTGTTCTAATACTGTGCATTGCTTTTATCACGTCTATATTTCTAAGCATTTTTGTTGATCTGTTTCCTCTTCTAACAGTGACACTTCTTGTCTTAATTGATTTATAGCTTTCTCTATTTGATACTTCCATGACGGTATTCAATTTCTCCTAAATAGCTTGAAACACGATCTGTCAGGCCCACTATAATCTCTATTCAACCACAGCCTGCAGACATGGAATGAAGGACTGCGACTGTCATTCTTCTACAAAAAGGCAGAATAACAAACCCAGAGAACAACACATCCTTATGTTTTAGTCTTACATGCAAAGCCATAGAAAGAATTATCACAGACCTAATAAACAAAGACATTGCAAATCTTCAAACACTGGACTCATCCCAGCTCAGTTTTGTCAAGAGCAGATCATGCCTGCTAAACTTAGTGGACTTGTTCAAGAAGGTCACTAGAGTCATGGACGAGGGCAAAATGGTATATACTGCCCTGCTTGAATGAGTGGCACCTCACCTGTGTGCTCTGTTCAATCACAGCCTCACCTCAGGCTTTGTCCCTACCGAACTGTGCACTGCTACAGTCATCCCTCTCCACAAAGGAAGAGCGACTACAGACCCTGGGAACTACTGCCCCATTACCGTGATGAGTCTGATATGCAAAGCTATGGAATACATCATCATGGACCTAACAAACAAGGATATAGGGAATCTCCAAACTCTGGATCCCACACAGTTTGGTTTTGTGACGGGTAGATCATGCCTTCTCAACTTGGTCAACTTCTCTGAGTCAGTCACCAGAGTTGTGGATGAAGGCAAGGTGGTTCATACAGCCTACCATGATCTGGCTAAGGCCTTTGATATCATTCCCCACTCAGGAATCATAGAAAAACTTACTAAGATAGGCATCAACCCCTATATCACTAGGTGGGTTGCAAACTGCTCACAGGTAGAACCCAAAATGTGAAAGTAGCTGACTCCAAGTCAGACTGCCGACCAGTCACGAGTGGAGTCCCTCAGGGTTCGGTCCTGGGTCCTCTCCTGTTTGGTATCTACTTCTCTGAAGTCCAGGCCAACATGAAGGGACTCTGGCTGACAACGTTCACAGACTATTGCAAGTTGGGAGCAATTACTAACTCCCTAAGTGATGTTGACATCCTACAGAAAGGCCTCACTGAGACCAACGACTGGTGTCAGAACCATAGCCTTAAGCCCAATGCCAAAAAATGTGTCATCATCCCCTTTGGAAAAAACCTGGTTCTCACAAATTACCACATCGATGGTAGTCCACTGAACACAGAAGGCATCATAAGAGATCTGGGAACACAGGTTGACAGCAACCTCTCTTTTGATCACCATATTGCCACTGTGGTCAGAAAGTCCTTCTATGTGGTACATCTCATTACTAAGGGTTTTGCATCCAGGAAGAAAGACGTCATTGTCTCCCTCTACTCCTCCCTCATTAGGCCAGTTATTGAGTACATTGCCCCATTTGGCATGTACCTCACTAAACACTTGCAACTGGAAAGGCCACAAAAGTACCTCACAAAGAGGATCCTAGGCCTTAACCATTTGTCCTGTATGGACAGACTAAAAAAACTCCAACTATTCTCTGTCTCATATCGCCTACTTACAGGCGATCTCTGCTCGACTTACAAAGCCATGTCTAACCCAGATGTGTTAGAAATGCTACACCTAAAGAAATCCCAATCCCTCCACACCACACACTCCAGAGACCTCAACCTCATTACCACAATCAACAGTACATGCTGGAGGGACAGGTTCATAACCCAGAGACTGCCCATGCTATGGAATAGACTTCCCATGCATGTCAAGCAGAGCACCTCACTGGCCCTCTTCAAGAGAAATCTTGATGAATGGATGGGAAATAGAAAGTTCACCCCCGGGGATCACTCCAGTGACCTTACTCAACAAAGGCACTGGGAACTAAGGTCGGGTGGCACGATGTCAGGGTAATCCTATGGGTTAGGCTTGTAAAGGCTCCAGGGCCATTAGCCTAGTACACATCTACAAACCTAAGACCTGGCAAAGGCATTTGGCACAAAACCTCACTAAAGTACTATAGACAAACTCACAAATATAGCCATAAATCCCAATGTCACCCGATGGAAAGCAAAATAACTCACATATAGGACACATGAAGCTAGGGGTGTGTAATCCACCTCCACCAAGAGGCCTGTTACTAGTGGTGTCTCACAGGGCTCAGTACTAAAACCTCTCCTGTTTGGAACATACATCTCTGAATTCAATGCAGATGTAGAAGGTCTTTGGCTGACCAAATCTGCTGATGAGTGCAAGTTGGATGTAATCACTGAATTCCCTAGGATATAGATATCTTCCAAGAGGGTCTGACACAGATAAATGACTGGTGCCAGAACCATGGCCTAAAACTCAGTGCAAAAAATACATAATTATACCTTTTGGGAAGATATTCATCCCTGCAAATTGCAACCTTGATAACATTCCCCTAATAGTAAACACAGCGGAAAGTAACTTGGGAACTCAGGTTGACAATAACCTGAACTTAGATCATCATATGCCCATGGTAGTAAGAACATCCTTCTACATAGTGCAACTTATAAGCAAGGGCATTCAGTCCCAAGGAGATCATAGTACCACTATACTAAGCCCTCATTAGACCAATAATCGAGTACACTGTACCCTTTGGCATCTACCTGACCAAATATGTGCAACATATGGAGTGGCCAGAGATGTTTCTCACTAAAAGAATACAGGGTGTAAATAATAAGCTCTATGTGGACTGTCT
This sequence comes from Protopterus annectens, assembly GCF_019279795.1. Classification (NCBI taxonomy): domain Eukaryota; kingdom Metazoa; phylum Chordata; order Ceratodontiformes; family Protopteridae; genus Protopterus; species Protopterus annectens. The sequence goes on along the minus strand of NC_056745.1, from coordinate 328,637,113 downwards.
CAAAGTCCTGTCCCTGTATACAGACTACTGAAGAGTGATCTATGCCTAACCTATAAGGCATTTTCCGATCCAGCCCTGATGGATGTGCTACAGCTTCATAAAACAAATAGCACTGGAATTACCTGATCTAAGAATCTAACCCTCGTCTGTGACATAAAATAAGCACACTAGAGGGACAGGTATGTGTCCCAGAGACCACTCCCTCTCTGGAACAGAGCTCTTCCCTAAGTCCATTCAAATGCAGTTTGGACCAATGAATGGGAAATCAGAAATCCACTCATGGCTTGTCACCTGTGACCCTTATGGACAGGGGCAGTTTGCAGATGTCCTAAGGCACAAACATATACCAAAGTCATTCTAGCCTGTGGACCCTGATGATTAGGAAAACTGGGGTATGAATGGCTAAGCTTAAAAAAGGCTCTAGGGCTGTTAGCCTAGTAACCTCCTATGATCCCATGATCCTACACCTTATGATGAGGAACTGTTGGCAAGGAAAGAAGAAGTTAAGACTTTGACTAATTTTCACACCTCAGTTTTCTTTAAATATCCTTACTTTTCTCTTAAGTTATTCAATTTATATTAATTTGAAAATGGGTGCTATGTGATGGTAATGCAGGTCATGTGACTGTCAGTATTAAGTAAAGAATATTTTGCTCTCCAATAGTTCCTTCACACACACATCAGGCAGTTACCATTCATATGGGGGGAGGGGGGAGTTAGGCATTCCTGGGCAGGGTGAGAACCTTACTGTCCATTCATTTCTGAATGAGAATCCCCATCAGTCTTCTATTCTCTGGCAAGAGATTAGTAATATGGAGTTTGTCCTACAGAGTTCCCCTTAGCTTATAGTGTTATGAACTTTTACACTGCAGGCTCAGCAGGCTTGATCTCCACTGGATGTAACACATAGTGCTCTGATTATGTGTCACCCATGTGGTGAACCACAGGGTAGGTAAGGTAGCAGTGGCCACTCACACCCATCCTCTCCGGCCAGCTCCTAGAGGCACCTGAGCTACTAACTGAACTCTGGTCACCTGAGGAGTAGTCAGGGCTTTATTCCTCTACATCACAGAGCTGGCTTTTCAGCGGTTGTACCTTGTGCCTCCAGCTCTTCATTATAGGCCATTTCTGACTATACCGCATGGAAAATATATATTACATAGTGTGAAATAATTGATGCTAATGACGTTTGTGGTGAACATCCGCTTTTGTAAGCAAACTGAGGACACAAACATGATAATTTCTGATGTGGGACATGACTGCTTCACTGTCATGAGGAGAAGTTAAGCATATATTCAGTTTTCTTGTTCAATAACAAAAATGGCCAAATGACTATTACCTTTTGAATTTCGCATGAAGTCTTCAGCTTTAATATTTCTCTATTTTATACCTCATTCTTAAAAAGTAACTTTGGTTTTGAGTTTTGGTAATGAAAACCTTCTGACTCAACAATCTCTTGATTTTCACATTACTGCAATACATTTTTCCACTTAAAATACCTTCATTACTGGTTCCTGCGGAAGTTTTGAAGACCATGACTGAGAATCTCTGGATAGCAATACTAAAAAGTTTGAACATTGGGAATATATACCAAGTTCAAAGCTGTGGTACCCTGGAGTACTCTCACGACTCCAAGGTACAAAGATCTCAGGGTTACTATTTGTCTCAGGAGAGTGGGGAAGCATCTTCATACAACCTCCTGCTAAAATGTTTTAATGGCACTGCAGCAAATTTTAGGAACACTAGTTCTGTGGCAACCAATGCTACTTTTCCTACTTGCAGGACTGCTAACTACACATCTTGCACCTCTGACAAGAAGCCCTTCACTACAACTACAACATATGTTGCTGAAAAGCAACTTACCTGAAGAATACACGGGTCTGGATACAAAAGTTTCAGCTGCAACTCACTGCATGTGGAACTAAAGAAAAGCCAAAGAAAGTTCACTGTGCAGATTTCCTAGATCTTGCTAATAAGGAAACTGTAAGCCTTTTTAACACTTTCACCTTCAAAGAATATGAGAAAGGCAAATCAGCAGCTCCGACTGAAACATTTTCAAGCATACTGTGACAGAAAGAAAACGCTCATTTGTAAGACATTATAAGGAATCTAGGAGCTCAAGAAACCTTAAATGCTTATGTGGTAGCTGCACTGCTTACAAATAGCACATGAAAGCATTTTACATTTGGACAGGAAACATTCTATGTTACAGCAGAATACCCCACAGGGCTCTCTTCTAGGCTCACATTTGTTTAGGTTGCATCTTTCATATCTAGGCTTTTCATCTGAGTTGTTCTGTTGTCCATAGGTGGATGACTTGAAAATGTGTAAACCGATTAATCTGTTACAGCTAGAACATGTCTGCAATTGACCATTTGGAAACAGGAGAATAATGTGTTGTTAAACACAGCAAAAACTAACATGAGATTTGGGAGATATAGACTGAAAGGTGAATACTTAATGTCGCGTGTCCGGTCAGGATAAAACTGACAAGCGGTTGTGGGTTCAGTTCAAGCAGCTTTACTACACACAAACACTTCAGGAATGAGGCTTTTAACAAACTTAAATAAACTTATAAACAGACCGACTACCACATTCATACATGTTAACACGCTGGCTGTTCTCTCAAAATGGCACTACTGCCTGCACGTGCTCACTATTTATATGCATGTGCTTACATCTGGAAATGCTTCTTAAAGATACATACATACGCTCTGTTCTACACCAAATCATATACTAAATTACAGTATTCAATGACATGCAATTACACAGAAATGCACTTATGACATGCAATTATACAGAACTAAATCTTTGATATGCAATCATACAAAATTAGACATATAAAAAACAATCATGTCCAGGTTGCTGTGTATTTCACACTAGGTCTAGAAATATGACCTGATCGTGTAACATAAAAGTCAGAATTGGATCTAGCAATGGGGACTGTTTTCAAGGAATGTTCAACTCTGGGGATAACTGGGACATCATCAGGAATGGGAATGGATACTGAGACATGTTCTTCCATATGAACATTGTCAGGGTTGCTCTGAGATCTAGAATCTGTATCACAGGTACGATGCTGCGATATCGTTTAAGATGCCTATGGTTTCTCCTGTATCCTATACCCTCAGATTCCACTAAGTAGGATCTTAGCTTGGCACATATGCCTCTCACTAGACCAATTCAACCAAAGCTTTTCACCGTCTGCATCCTCTTTCTCGCCTTCTTTCAACGGATGAAGAAATCTGCTCGTTTTATCATAGCTGGACTTCTGAAAGGAACACCTTAAAAAGTTGGGCTTTGATTGCTTTGTTGTTTTTAGCATTAGGCACCAACAAACTAGAACTGATAGGCAAGGATGTTCTGTTTTGCCTAGATAGAAGTCGCTGAGCAGGCGAGCCAAGTAGGTTGTCACTGGGTATATTTCTGAGATTAAGCAAATTCAAGAAGATATCAGTATTGTCACACTTTGACCTCTCTAGTAATTACTTTGCACTCTGTACTGCACGTTCAGCAAGGCTGTTTGACTGTGGGTATTCCGGACTACTAGTAACATGGATCAAGTCGCACTCTTTTGCAAATTTCTGAAACAATTGGCTGGTAAACTAGGTACCGTTGTCAGAAATAACTTTGTGTGGACTACCATGGACTGAAAAATGATGTTTCATCTTAGTAATGACAGCACAACACTGGATGTTACGTAGCAAATCAATCTCAAACCAGCTTGAATACGAGTTTACCAACACTAAGTAATGTTGATTGTTCCACTCAAACATGACATGTCATTGGCTACTGTTGACCAAGGTAGTTCAGGAATCTGACTTAGATGAAGTGGCTCTTTTTTGCAAATGCAGTTTAGTACTGTTGCATACTGAACAAGAACAAAGCACTTTATCAATGTCCTTTGATAGAGAAGGCCAAAATACTAATCCTCTCGCCCTTCTTTTGGTAGGATTGGAACCTGGGTGGCCACGATGCAAAATCTGTATATATTCACATTGCAAGGAAGTAGGAACTATTATTACCTTTGGACCCTTGAAAACGATACCATCTTCCATCAGGATTTTCGGTACGGAAAATAAGGTCGTACATCTGGTGGTACACAGGATTGCTTTGACAGCCATCCAACATTGATGAAGTGATTGAGCTTTTGCAAAATTGGATCAGTCTTTGTATAATCTCTTAGCTCATCAAGTCTCATGGTAAAAAAATTACACACGTCCATGACATCAAAGTCAAAACTCTCTGCATCAAGCTGTTCTGTGGTACTTCTGGGTGATCTGGATAAGGTATCAGCCAGATAAAGAATGTTGCCTTTTGTACAGACCATTTTAAAATTGTACTTTTGTAATCTAAGCATCATTCTTTGTAGTCTTGCTGGGGCATCATGCATAGGCTTCTTTAAACCATTGATATAATCATGGAACTTTGAACATGCAAACACAATTACCAAAAGTTCCTTCTCAATACTACATCTCAGTTTGAGTAACAGTTCTAGATGCATAGACAACAGGCCTGCCCTCCTGAAGAATAACTGCAGCAAGACCGAACTCTGAAGCATCAGAGGAAAGAACTACTGGTTTGTGGACATCATAGTACCTCAATGTAGGCAGGTGGGCAATTTGCTGTTTGAGGTTATCAAATGCTCTCTGGTGCTGTTCCAACAATGACCAGGCAACATTTTTGCATGTCAGCTCTGTTAAAGGTGCTGATAACTCACTAAAGTTAGATTAGGATATGGGGATATTAGGGATAAATTTGCCCAAATAGTTAACCATACCAAGAAAACACAGTAAGGCTTGGGCATTGTCTGGAACTGGTATCTCAAGAATGGCTGCTTGTTTAGAAGGGTTTGATCGTAAGCCAGTAGTGGTAAATAAATGACCTACATAAGTAACTTCTAGTAATCCGAATTTACATTTCAGAGGGTTGAACTTTAAGTTCACTTCATGTGCTCTGTCCAGAACTTTACTAGGCTAATTGCCCTTGGGGGCCATTTGAAGTCTAGCCAGTTACCCCATGTGAGAATCAAACCCTGCACCTTGTGTCTATCAGGTAAACACCTTAACCATTATACCAACCTTCCAGTCATGCTCTACTTCCCATTGCCTCCAACCAGTAAATCATCCACTACTGTAGCACACGGATAGCCTGAAAAAAATTTGCTCCCTTGCATGCTGAAAGACTTCACTGGCAGAATTTATTCCAAAAGGCATCCTGAGGAATCTGTATCTACCAAATGGGGTACTGAATGTAGTCAGAAGTGAAGATTTGTGATCACACATTATTTGCCAAAATAAACTCTTTGCATTTAAGACAGAAAAAACAGTGGCATTTGGCATGAGGGTGGCAACCTCCTCGATTGTACGCATAGGATGATGAGATCTCTTTAATGCCTTGTTCAAGTCTCTTGGGTCAATGCTGATTTCATCTGAAGTTTTCTTATAAGCAGCTCCCATGGAACACACCCACCTTGCTGCACCATTTTGTCTAAATGGACTTTAACTTTGGCCTGCATAGCTATTGGAACTCTCCTTGCTGGTCTGACCACTGGACTGACCTTTGGGTCTACTTTCATGGAGTACACAACTGGAAGTTTGCCTAACTTGTCATCAAAAACGTCAGCATACTCTGAGAAAATAGCATCACTAAAGCTGGAACTGGGACATGTGCTTACATGATGTACTTCTTTGGTAAAAGAAAGCAGTTTCATTCTCAAACTGTCTCTGAGACCCAATAATGACTGCACAGGTCTTCAGACTACATAAAATTGCAAGCTGTAACTGTTCCCAGCTGAACAGCATTAAAGTACTACTGAGCCTTTGGTTTGAGTCTCTTCACCTCCATAACCAACAAGCTTCGCACAATTGGCCAAATTAAGTTGCTCACCAGCTCTCACTCTAGCAATTGTTTATGCTAACATCATATTGCACTTTGAACCAGTATCTACATTGAGCTCCGTGGGCTTACCATTGCTCAGGACAGTACAAAATACTTGATTCTTTGCCAATAAATCTACTGCATTAACCTTTTCACCGACCACTGATACACCATCTACATAGAAAGTAGGATTGCAGCTTTTTATATGATCAATTTGATTTTTTGAGTGACCTGTCTTAATAACTGAATTAGGCTTGCTTGATTTTAAAAACTTTTGAAAGTGGTTCCCTATTTTACACTTGTGGCATTGCTGACCAAATGCTAAGCACTTCTCTCTTTTATACTCATGACTGGCACCCCAATTATGACAGTTAACAGTAAGACTTGACTTGGGTTTTGCTGACTCAACATTACACTGCACTGAGCAAGTCTGTTTTGCTGAGCTAGACTTAGAACCTGCTAGAAAGTTATGGGTCCTTCCAGGGGTTGCAGCTGCCATGTGCTTAGGCCTTGCTTCTGCTTGCCATGTGATGCATTGCTGTCTACGCTTGCTCTAGAAATTGCTGAAACTAAGCTCATCACTTGTAAGCATACTTGAGTGCCTTTCTGTGAGCTCATGGATTTGACAAACCTCTATGGCTTTGCTCAATGTTAAATCACTGTCATGAAGCAAAATCTTTCTCAATGCAGCATTATTAACACCACACACAAGCCTGTCTTTTATTAACTCATCTTTCAAATAACCAAATCTGCATTTTTAGCCTTATTTCTCAAGTCAGTGATATAAGCTGCAAATGTTTCACCTGGCTTTTGGTCTCTTGCATAAAATAGGTGCATCTCTAGTGTATCATTTGTCTTGGGATTGCACATTTCTCTAAATTTGCTTTTCAAGCACTTGCAGTCTTCCCTTGATTCAGCTGGTACAACAATATGGTGGTTTTCTGTCTCTCCTGCATATACTGCTGGTGCGTACACAAATGAACGCTCTCTCTCTCAATGGTCTCTGACCCAGCTAAGTTAAGCAAAATGAATGCCCTTGTATGTGCATCTTTGTCAGAAAAAGCTGCTTGTATAAAAATATCATATTCCTGCTCAAATACTCTCCAATTCTCTGCACTATTATGATCAAACGCAAATGGACTAGGTCTGCGAAATGCCTCTTCCATATCAACACACACAGTCGTGAAGGTACTTGAAATTATGTACGAACACACACACAGTAAATATGTGTCAGAATTTTATGCCCTATAGTACAACAGACTCTTTGAAATAACTGCACTTTTCCAAATACGGTTGATATAAAAATTGTACACATCCCTGTTAAAATGCCAGGTTTTTGTGATACAAAAAAACGAGATCACAATAAATCATTTCCAAACTTTTCCTACCTTTAATGTATAATATAACCTGTACGATTCAATTGAAAAACAAACAAAAAAGAGGAATAAATATAAAAAATAAAAAATATACAATAAGCTGGTTGTATAAGTGTGCACACTCTTAAACTAATACTCTGTTGAAGCACCATTTGACTTAATTACAGCATTCAGTCTTTTTGGGTACACACCTGCCATCAATTAAAGAGACTCTGATTAACCCCAAATAAAGTTCAGCAGTCCTAGTAGGATTTTCCTGACATTTACTCAGTTGCCTGCTACAGCAAAAGCCATGGTTTGCAGAGAGCTTACATTGCATCAACGTGATCTCATTGTTGAAAGGCATCAGTCAGGAGAAGGGTACAAAAAAATTTCTACAGCATTGGATATACCATGGAACACAGTGACGACAGTCATCAAAAAGTGGAGAAAATGGGACAACAGTGATGTTGCAAAGAACTGCACGTCCCTCCAAAATTGATGAAAAGATAAGATGAAAACTGGTCAGGGAGGCTGCCAAGAGACCTACAGCAACACTGAAGGAGCTGCAGGAATTTTTGGCAAGTACTGGTTGCGTACTACATGTGACACAATTCTCCATATGTCTGGGCTATGGGGTAGGGTTGCAAGACTGAAGCGTTTTCTTACACAGAAAAACATCCAGGCTTGGCTAAAATTTGCAAAACAATACATCAAGTCTCCCAAAAGCAGGTGGGAAAATGTGTTACGGTCTGATGAGATCAAGGTTGAACTTTCTGGCCACAATTCCAAAAGTACGTTTGGCGCAAAAACACTGCATCGTCAAAAGAACACCATCCCCACAGTAAAGCATGGTGGTGGCAGTATCATGTTTTGGGGTTGCTTTTCTTCAGCTGGAACTGGAGCTTTAGTCAAGGTGGAGGGAATTATGAACAGCTCCAAATACCAGTCACTTTTAACCCAAAACCTTCAGGTGTCTGGTAGAAAGATGAAGGTGAAGAGGAATTTCACCTTTCAACACAACAATGACCCCAAGCATACATCCAAATCAACAAAAGAATGGCTTCACCAGAAGAAAATTAAAGTTTTGGAATGGCCCAGCCAGAGCCTAGACCTAAATCTAATAGAAAATCTGTGGGGTGACCTGAAGAGGGCTGTGCACAAGACATGCCTTTACAATCTGACAGATTTGGAGCGCTTTTGCAAGGAAGAGTGGGCGAATACTGCCAAGTCAAAATGTGCCATGCTGGTAAACTCCTACCCAAGAAGACTGAATGCTGTAATTAAATCAAAATGTGCTTCAACAAAGTATTAGTTTAAGGGTGTGCACACTTATGCAACCAGCTTATTGTACGTTTTTTATTTTTTTATATTTTTTCCCCTAACAGATTTGTTTGCTTTTCAATTGAACTGTACAGGTTACAGGTCACATTAAAGGTGGGAAAAGTTTTGAAATGATTTATTGTGGTTTCATTTTTTATATCACAAAAATCTGGCATTTTGACAGGGGTGTGTACACTTTTTTATATCCACTGTAAGTCTCTGTAGCACAAGAATACTTTAAAATCACTGTACTTTGCAAAACCACTCCTTATCCGTGTAAGCAACACACTTTGAAATTACTGTACTTTGAGAATAACCTGTTCATAGCAGAACAAGCTCAGAGTAAGAAACACTTTGAAATGAATGCACTTTGCAAATAAACTGTACACAGCACAAGAACTTTTCAAAATGGCTGTACTTTGCGAAGTAACTCTGTACAGTCTAAAAAACACTATAAAATAGCGGCACTCTGTGAATAAATTGTACACAGCACAAGAAATTCTTTGAAATGGCTGTACTTTGGCTACACTTTGCAATTTAACTGTACTTTGCACACACACACTCTGAAATAACTGCACCATAATAAAGCACCCACTCTGCAAACACTTTACACACTCTGAGATACTTGAACAACTCTAGTTATGCTTTGAATGGCTTTGGCCAATGCAAAATAGTAGTTTATGCCCAAAACACAGTCTTCTACTAAAAACCTTGCAGTCGCCTTGCACTTTAAGCTTATTTTGCTCTTTTATTGTACTCGTTATGCCCATTTAACCTCTTATCATGCTCAATGTATTTTTCTTGTGCTCGTTTTACTTTAAACATGCACATTATGCAAACCAAAGGTAATTCTGAGCCCCATATGGGCACTTCTGCTAGTTTTATCAAATATCATGATTTTGAACATTTGTTTTAATTAATAATGTGTTTTGTGGCTTTTGTTTGATTAATACTGCATTTTGTTCTACTCGTTTGATTAATAATGTGTTTTGTGCCTGACGAATGCACAGTTTCATTTTCCTTTGCAAAATAAATAATTTGTACAAACTTTGGTTACCTTTAGTTCACTTCTGGCCCTTTTTGATCATTTGAGCACTGTCATCATCCAACCTGCTCAATATACCTTCACCTTCAACTCTGCACCTCATGGCTTGAAGAAGCTGCACTCTCAGTCTCGGTTCTGATACCATGTTGCTCGTCCGGTCAGGATAAAACAGAGAAGTGGTTGTGGGTTCAGTTCAAGCAGCTTTATTACACACAAACACATCAGGAATGAGGCTTTGTAACTTAAACGTAAATAAACTTATAAATAGACTGATTACTGCACTCATGCATGTTAACATTCTGGCTGTTCTCTCAAAATGGCACTGCTGCCTGCACGTGCTCACTATTTATATGCATGTGCTTACATCTGGAAATGCTTCTTAAAGTTATATACACATGCTCTGTTCTACATTTAATACAACAGATGACTGAAACTAGATTAATTTAAGGACATGGGTGTATGGGTCGATCCAGCTTTCAGTTTTTCTGATCATTACCGACCAATTGGCTACTGACAGTTATAAGACTAAAGGATGTATAAAACATTTATAAAGTCTAGTAAGCACGAAATGATGAAATCATTGTTTGTAATCAACATTAGACCCAGACTAGAATATGGAATAATAATATGGAAAGGAAACCTTATAAGAAAACTAGCACGAGTCAATTAGAAAGAGTAGTGATGAAATATACCAAGGGCATCTATGAATATAAATGCAAAGATTAAAAAGATGAAGTTGTACAATGTATCACATGGACATTTAAAAAGATACATTTATTCAGGTATACAAGTAATTTAGAGACAACTACCTCTGAAAATGTTTAGGTTTATCAAAGAGTAGTAGAAAATCATCAGACAACCTCTGTTGGAGATTTTATAGAAATGAGCGATGTACTAACTGGTTCTCTGAGACAGTAGCTGATGCATGAATTTGACTACCAAATTACATTAAAACAAGCACTAATTTAGATATTTTAAGAACAACTTGGATACTTATGGGAATGGCTGTTTCACTATGCTGGCATTATTGTCCATGCCTGATATATTTGTATGTATGTACGAATGTGTCAAAAAACAGATAAAAACTGTGAGTTTGGTGACTTGCACAACTCATTGAAGAGAAAAACGGCTTGAAATGACCAAGTAAGAGGCAGACTTGAAAGAATCAGAACTGACAGTAGAAACAGCACTGCTGAGTGCAAAGTGAGTAAAATTATGTACATTTGCAAAATTGAATCTGTAATTAGAAATAATGTGGCAGATATATACTGAGCAGACAAAAGGCAAAACAAATATAAAGATAGGCACATAGGATGCCATGGTTGTTCTGAGGCAGGGCAATGTTGTACAGCTCAAAAGCCTTATCAGAAGCACAAACAAGGTATGCACAAAGACAAAAGAAACTGCACAGTACCTATGCAAGGTCAAAACAGAACATGCTGAAGAATGAAAGCACCAAACAAAAACACCCAAAGTAAATTAATGAAGAAAACTTCAATAGCTCCTGTACCTCCCACATCCAAACTTGTATATATACCAATTCCATACTCACACAAACATAAAGAAGCCGGAAATCTCTCGAAACAAATGAATCATTGTTGGCGCACTCTGGCAGAGATTTCCTATCCTACTTCTCAACTGTCCAGATTTTCACAGAATGTCCAGATTTTCTTCCTCATACTTTTGGTCTGTTTCTCATAAAATTATGGTTTTCTGGCAAATCACTGGAAATCATTGAGGACCGAAGTCAGAAAATAATGACATACATTTGAGTTTCAGACTTCATATTCTTCAGAAAATTCACGCGAATGCAAAATCTATTATTCTACCAATTTTCTAAGTCTGTAAGAGCAACCCATTATTTGTGCCCTTGTCCAAATTTCCTGCTATAAGAGGTTGAGAGGTATGTTTTTTGTTCAAAACAGTCACTGGCATTTTGACAGTCAGTGTCCTGTGACTCAGGGACCAAATGCTTGGGGGAATGTCAGATCAGTGACCTGTAGATACATATTTTTGCAGGTGATGATGTTATGTTGTCATTATTTCCTCAGGTGAGTTTTTATACGAGCATGTGGTGTACTCTTGTAAAACTGCTTTATTTATTTTACTTTTTTTTGTTTTGTTTTTCAGGTGCATTTATGCAAAGATATGATTTTTTTCCTGACTGTATTACATGGAGGCTCTGTTTCTATAACAAGGACTGCCTTTTTCTTCTAGTTACACCTTTTTAAACTTGCGGGAGGATTGTATTTCAACCTATTTCCGATAATCTCTGTTTGGTTTGCACAGGATGCTTTTCTGTGGACGTTACAAAGTTTTTTTTCTTACTATAAGTGGTATGTACCCCCTCCTAATCCCCCTCCATTCCCACCCCTTTTACCTCTTTTCCCCTAACCCATAACTCAATCAATATAACAACCTCTTCCCCCATCCACTTCCCTTGGACCATCTTTTTCCCCTTATATCCCTAACACTTCTTATGGTTTCTAATCCACCCATGATTGTATTCTCACCATCTCAGGTTGTTCAGAACCTATTATCATTGCAAGCTATAATGATACTGCAACACTGCTTATGATACTTAAACTTGATTTTGTAAATATTAGACTACACCAATAGATCAAGGATTTCTAACACATTTTACAACATCTGATGATCCTGCTTATACAATCACTTTGTATAATTCTATACCACCTCACGGTGATTTTTATTGACTTGTATTAACTTTTGTTTGTGTCATTCTATTGATTTTACTAATTATATTAACTCTTGCTGTATTTTTTATGTCTGTACATGAAGCTTTTCTCCCCGGGCCTACATTGAAAAAGGGCTCAATTCAGCCCAATGGACTCTCCTGATTAACAAACTGCAAATAAATAAATAAATAAATGTAGTGCTAACTGGTGATGAAAGACAAGGACAAAAACTATAACAAAGGAGACAGGCAGAGCCATGGGTAGCTGTTCTGGTTCCCCGTATAGCTCTCTTCGACTCTTATGTTGAGGAGCAAAAAAAAAAGTTTTTCTTTGGTAACTGTAGCAACTTGTTTGTTACAAATGTAACAAGTAGCTTTCTGCACTCTAAATACCACACAAGGTGAGTTAAAAAACTTCTACCCTAAGCACAAATTTAGTATCACCATTCACTTCTGAATATCAGTACTACAATACAAGCCAAACAGTATCTGCTGATCATGCCATCTGTCACCCTGCCCCAGGATCAGCTGCCCTTTCGCCCCACCTTAGCTATGCCTCTGGTGACAAGGACAACATAAAAATATATTTGTATATATTCTGATGATGCAGCCAAAGTTAATATACCACTATTAGTTTGCACTTTGTGGGAGACATAAGTTCTTATATGAAAGTTATTTGGGCCTCAGTGCTGGGCAGATATTGAATAAGTGGAATCAGGGTAAGACTTCTGTCCTACTTAATCCACAAAAGTATGCAGTATTTAAACCACAAAAGTTAATACCATAATAAAACAAATACAAACGTAAAATAAATATTTTTAGACAGTGTGCATTTGAGTTGTGGGGGCTAGAGTGATAGCTTTTGTAATTTATCATTTTTCCTCACTGGTAGATATGATTTTACTCAATACAAATTGGTAACAAGTCAAACTGAATACCAGGATTTTAAAAGTAAATCAGTTGTCTTAGTATGGAAAAATACAAAGCACGGAAGCTGTCAGAATCATAACTCATTTAGAAGACAATTTGTAAAATATGCTCACTCCTCCCATGGAAAGAAGAGAGTTAAGTGCCTGGAACAGAGCCATGGGGCCACATGACTGACAGGTAAGGCAGGTTTAGTTCAAATACTTTTTATGACTAAGCCTGAGCAGACACAGTACAATGAACTCGGTTAATCAGCTACGTTTCATGACTCATCCAAAGATTATTATGACAGTTGGCAATACCAAAGTACAACAAGTATAAAGCTACTTTCTGCTGTATTCACCTTAATTATGATTAGCTGTATTTAATTATTAATTCATAACAAAAAAAAAAAAAAAAGAATTCAGTACAACCAGCAATTCTGAAAATCTGACTGCAGTAAAACTTAGTCAACGACTCAAACAAAACATGCTGGAAAGACAGATATGTGCCTCAGAGTTTGTCCCATGTTTGAAAACAGGCTTCCTATTCACATTAAACACAGCCCTTCCCTGACCTTCTTCAAATGCAATGGATGGGAAATCAGGCTTCTGTCCCTTATGGATGGGGCAATATGTAAGATACTCAAAGCATAGGCACAAATCCATGCCATCCTTTTACCACTACAGGCCATATATTGGGTAAAATCAGTTATACTGGCTAGGCATGAGGTCTCTTAAGTCATTACCTAGTAATCCCCCTTTGAACCTATGCATGAGTTAAAAGTACTACTATACCTGGTCATCTGACTGGAAAAAAATTCAGTTCAACCAGCAAATCTGACTGTAGTAAAACTCTGATACAACCGGAAAGTCTAAAACTACTTTAAGGCTAAATGACATCACTCATTTTCTAATATTTGTCTGTCTGTCTGTGGATATTTCACAAAAAATGTACTTTTAACACTGTACTGTTTTATAGTATATGTACAGGGATGTTTGAAGAGCATTCTAGAAATACTGACACGACTTAATTGGTCAAAATTACAGAACAGGCAAATGAAAGGCTTTAGGAATCAGAGATTCAGTGAATGCAGGAAGCTGATATGCAGCTTGCTGCTTTAGCTGGCCTACTGCTACAGAGGTTTTGTTCCCGCCTACATTCAGCTGCCAGCATTCGAGTAAAATTCCTCAGTGCCACCGGGCAATCATGAAGGAAAGGGATGAAAGCAGTTGATTGCTAGCTCTCTCGTCCTGTGAAAAGGATTCAGGAACCAATGCAGTTGCCCTGACCCTTAGTAGAGGTTAGGGTATATTCTTCAAACCTTGGAGGACTTTTTTATTACGGGCCAACTAGCTGTAGCACTGAATTAGTTTTGTGGAAGAGAACAAGGATGAGTGATGTCAGGCAGAGTCTCGGGTGAACAAACCACACACATAAAACAAAAGTGTCTTCATATTCTGTCAGTGACACCACACCGCATAAACAAAATTGCACAAATTGTGGGTGCTGTGAACGGCACTTTTGGCTAACAAAGAATGAAACAATACTAATTTCACAAGCTTTAATCATACATTGACTTACAAATGGGGTTTATTCCCATCATGGTATTAGAACCCAAAAGACTTGGAGAAATTAAAACTTAAAAAAAAAAAAAAAAAATACTAATTTCATGAACTCATACCTTACCCTGACTCAGAAATGGGGTCAATTCCAGTCATGATATTAGAAACCCAAAAGACTCAGAGAAATGAAACCATAAGTAACCATATGTGTATGTGGTTTTATAAAGAAAGAGGTACCATTCTGTTGTCTAGCATAGCATAAATAAGAAACACAACATGTTGTAAATGTTAATGAGAGTCATACCTTCCATCTCCTGGTCTGTGTTGGTCTAAGAATTCAGCTGCAGGAAGAACAATATCAAACTGAATTGGTGTTCCTGGTTCTATTAATATTAAAGAATCCACAGAATCTGAGGGTTCCTGATGCTGTACTGTTGCATTTGTGTACTCCAAATCAGGGTTTGCAGTTTGACTGAAAAAGAAAACAGTAAGTCTAACAGTCAGAGATGGTAACATAAATGATGAATTATAGTCTTTAATATCCTTTCTATATCTGCCAGCTGACAATTGCTTTGTGGCAGCTTCACTTTTTCTGCTTGTGCCATACATTTTTGTCCATTTTAACAATCTATACAATAATCTGGATTAACAGTGCAATACCTAAGAAACTCAAACAAAAAGTGGGTGTCATGGTGGTGTGCCAGATTAAGAGCTGGCAGGATGATGGAACACAGAGGTTAACAATAAACAGAATTCAGTGGGTCCAGAGAGGGAAATGATAAATGGTACACTACAAGGTACAATTACACCAGTCATCTTCAGTGTCTCCAACAACGTAAGGGGACTACAGAGAAAAGTACACCCCCTTTAGGGACAATACAAAGATCTGCAACATGTTCACTACATAAGGGACGTGGAAAGGATGAGGTACACTGCAACGTACACTGACTGATTAAATATGTGATAATTAATACTTAATACAGAGAAGTCTAAGGTACAGTGCAATTTAAATCCACTGACAAGAAGTGAAATGATAATAAGTTGGCCCATATAAAATTAATCACTTTCACTGCTGATGGCCAATGGACAGACCTAGAAGTCAATTTGTGTAGGTTTGGCAAAGGTTGAGGATTTGAGTCAGTGACGTTCTACCTGCATGATTAGTCACTGACTGACACTATGTGCCTTTCAGTGAAATATAAACTTACTCAATACTTGTCATTTGAGTGCTAGCACCACTCTTAAATTCTTTTCTTGTGTTCCTGATCTACTGGTATGGTAAGGCATGGTCATGAGGATATAGGTTATACAAAGTCTTACTGGTATGGGTGGGTGGCTGTGTGTGTGTGTGTGTGTGTGTGTGTGTGTGTGTGTGTGTGTGTGTGTATGTATATTTTTCCATCACTTGTGTCACTTTGTGTTTTTAAACATACATTTCTAAGTGGTATCTAGAAACAGGAAGGGTTATGTGGCATTTGGTGCTCAGACTTTATGCTAATCAGAGTTTTGGCTAGATGTACCTACTTTTCAAAGACCTTTGTTCCTGTTTCAATATCTGCAGGCTGAGAGGTATACTTCCAGCAGTTTTATTGCACAATGGTATACTACTGGTATATGGGTGAAGGGTTACATGAATGCTGCTCAGACAAGTTATGTCAAAAAAGAGAAAGAAATGATAACTATATATTTCGGCTATCAAAAGTTAAGTGATTACACCTACAATAATTTATAGTGAAGTCAGATCATAAACCATAGCAGAGTATTTTCAAAAATAATCTTCTAGAGGCACCAGCCAGATTTCAAAGAATGTTAATGAGTTTGCAGAAATGTGACCAAATCAAGTAATATATTTATAGATACATACATACATTTATATATATATATATATATATATATATATATATATATATATATATATATCTATACACACACACACACATATATATATATATATATATATATATATATATATATAATACATATATGGGTCTACTTCATATAGACAACTTACCATTTTGTCGGCTTTCATATCATCAACACAATAAAGTTGAAAACTTAAAAACAAGAACACCTAGAACATCATATTTTCTCTCTGGGTAACTAACCACTTGACCATCAACAAGTAAACACTTGCCTTCCCACACCCCCCGTAACTAAATATACCAACTCTGAGATTGCACAATAGTGGATAAAAGGGCACAGTTCACCACGGTGGCCAAGTGGTTACTTACCTGGAGAGAATGTACAATGTTCTGGGTGTTCGTGTTTCTAAACTTTCGACACTGTCATCTCGATGCTATGAAAGTTGATGAAATGGTAAGCTGAGTATATGAGGGGGACCCATACTGTACACACACACACACACACACACACACACACACACACACACATATATATATATACACACACACACACATATATATATATATATATATATATATATATATATATATATATTTATTTGAAGTTTGTTTACCAGGATAGTCCATTGGGCTTCAAGGAGCACATTTTCAAAGGAGTCCTGGGGAGAAAAGCTCCAGAAGTACATATAGTAATTCACTTACAAAAGTTTCAGGTAGAGTACAGTTAGGGAAGAAAAAAAAAAAAAAACAAACTTACAAAGTAACAAAATTACAAAACAACTGACAATAGCAGCAGCAAATAACATTAGAAAAAACATACAAAATAAAGTTACAAAAGACTTGACAATAGCTGCAGCAAATAATTCAATGCATTTTACTAAAAAAAAGGAATGAGCAAATTGAGTTTTTAAGAATAAGCTAGTTTGTGTTAACTTGATGATATGTATTATACAGGGCTATATGTCGCAATTAATGGGTAAGATAATTTATATGTAAATAGCTAAGGTCAGGGAGGTTGAGGGGGATGGGAGCAAGCAAAAAAAAAAAAAAAAAAAAAAAAAAATATATATATATATATATATATATATATATATATATACACACACACACATATATATATATATATATACATACACACACACACACATACATACACACGTATACACATACACACACATATATTTGTGTGTGTGTGTATATATATATATATATATATATATATATATATATATATATATATATATATATATATATATATATATATACATATATATATATATATATATATATATATATAAATGCTGATTTATTTATCACAGCTTAATTGCAAGACTTTGTTAGAGAATCATCTGTGGGGTCTGTTTTCTGTAGTTTAGTTCAGAATTGCCTATATTAGCGTGAAAAACTAGACAATCTAAGACTCTGTACAAGAGAAAATAGAAAACTACAGTTCTTATAATAAACACATAAATGACTGGCCAGATGTTAAATCAGTACATATAGCATCAGACTTTACTTCCTGTGCTGTAATGAGCTTCTGCAAGTACAAGGCTTAATGTTGAAAAGAAACAAATTTATAATTTCTACTCATCTTTATGATACTCTGTTATACAAGACTAGCAAGTCACATCTAGAAAAAAATAAGTGTAAGTAAATGGCACAATTGTCTCTGCTGGCTAAAGATGGTTCATAAACATGAAATATATAATTCTTTCAGATACCAGAGGAATACTACCACATAGAATACAGTATCTTAGACGAAAGTGGAGGTAGCATTGTTTCAATAAAAGGATGCCCATTACCTGCTCTGTCTTGATTATTACTTACTGAAGTACTAAGCAGTAGTACAGATGCATCAAATTACCATTTGTAGCTACTGTTGCTCCAAATGTTTAGTCGGTCCAACTTTACTTTAGTAATGCTGTCTAGCCATCTTAGCCACTGCCACCTCCTCTTTCTTTTTCATTCATAGTTGATTGTCTTTTAATCATAGGCAAGTCCTAGGCTAGCTGTCCTTGTGGTCCATTTTAAGCCTAGCTAATTTTCTTTAGTGAGAATCAAACCCTGTCTGTGAGGTAAATATCTTAACTAATATGCCAACCGTTTTTACTTTCCATGCATCATTGTCTTCTCTAGTGAAGCCTATCTTCACAACACACCCCTTAGAGTGGACCCAGTAGTCAGGGACTTAGGGACACACATAGATAGTAATCTAGCTTTTGACCATCACGTGTCTACAGTGGTGAGGAAATCATTCTATGTTGTGCAACTTATAAACAGAGGTATGGCAACTATGGCCAAGGAAGTCATTGTTCCACTGTATTCGGCATTCATCAGACCTATCAATGCATACAATGCCCCCCTTTGATATGTAGCTAACCATATCCAAAAACTGGAATGTCCACAGAGGTTCCTCATTAAAAGAATACAGGGTGTAAGGAAAATGTCCCATGCAGACCACCTCAAGGCCTTATCCCTGTATTCTGTCTCCTACAGGCTTTTGAGGTGAGATCTATGCCTGGAATACAGGGCATTGTCAGACCCCACTCTGATGGACCGCCTGCATAACCACACAATACTTAAACCTTGGCTGTGATATAAACAGGACCTGCTGGAGAGACAGCTATGTATCCCAGAGACTACCCCATCTATGGAACAGGCTGCCTCCCTAATCCAATTCATGTACAACTTGGACAATTGGATGGGAAACCGGAACTTCATCCCTGGTTTGCCACCTATGTCTCTAATGGACACAGGTAACCTGTAAATGGTTAATTTCCCAGGCCCATGCTTACACTTATCAAGGGTATCAGAACCTGTCGGAGATTTGGGATGCGTGGCTAGGCTTAAAAAGGCCCTTGTCATCATTAGCCTAGTAAACAACTATAAACCTATATGAACATTACATGGCCAGATTATCTGGAATTTTATTTTACTATCAGGCATTCCAGTGAACAGTCTGGGGTTATTTTCTTAAATATTGACTAATTTGATTTCCTTGTAATCCATGGAATTCTCAAAAGTTGTCCCCACACCAAAGTTCAAAAATGTCAGTTTTCAGGTGCATAGCTTTACAAACAGTCCAACCCACTAGGAAAAAACACATATTTGACCAGACATACCTCTGGTTTCTAAAATTTTATCCAGATTTGCTATAACTTTCTAAGGTTTCCTTCCAACACCAAATATCTTTTCATTTTTATGGCAACATCTGTCCATGAAAATAAAGTTTTTTCACTACGTCCACATAGGGTTGCCACCCCTCCATTTTTTTCTGGACTATCCAGAAATCAATTTGATTCTCCGGTAGTCCGGAAAACACTGTACAAACTCTGGTATTCTGTTTCAAAAAGGAAACAGACTATCGGAGTTTGTAAATCGGCTGATTTACTATGCTTTTTTTTTTTTTTTTTACAGAAAAGCATAGTAAATCAGCTGAAAGCAGGCAGCAGGAACGAAAAAAGAGGGCGTTCCCCACAGAGTGATGTCATCGCGATGTCACAAAATGGGCGGAATGTGGGCGGGAGAGGGGGTGGGGCAGGTGGGGTTACTGGTGATGTGAGGGGCGTGGCTTTACTCCAGTTTTCACCACGAACGAAGGTGGCAACCCTACCTCCACACAGAACTGCTACACTCAATGTAGGTTCACTGACGGGATGTAGCCAGGAAGTGGATGACAGGATGGTACGGAGAAGGCTGGACATTCTATGTTTCCAGAAGAGAAGATGAAAAAGCAGTGCAGCAAAGTGACTTAGCTTGGGATCCAGAGTCTACCACTCAGGAGAAGACAGACCAGAAAAAGTGTGGGAATTGTGGAGAGGGAGATACTTTAGAAGACAGTAATGGATGTTATCAGAATTAGTGACAGACCCATAGCAATGAAACTCCATTGTAAGTACAGGGCACTATTCATAATCTCAGTCTATGCCCCACAGCAGGACTGTGATAGAGAGGAAAAGAGTGCATTCAGACAGCAACTGCAGGACCTACTAGATAAGGCAAGACAACATGAATTGGTGTTGATAATGGGTGACCTGAATGTACATATTGGAAGAGACAAAACAGGATATGAGTACTGCCTGGATCCACATGGGTGGGGCAACATGAATAAAGAAATGAGAGGTCATTCAAGATTTCTGTCTGGCAAATGGCTTGATGGTGGCCAACACATGGTTCAGAAAGACAACCAATCACAAGATCACATACAAGAGTGGCCAACATACAACTCAGGCAGAGAGACTCCTAGCAAGGAAAGGGCACTGGGGTCCAATCAGCAATTGCAAAGTCATCCCCAGTGAAAACAGTCAATTCACAGCATAAACCAATGGTTGCCACAATTAGCTGCAAGCAGTGGTCAGAGAAGGCTCTAAGGTCAGAGACTAGGCTGAAGATCTGGAAGTTGACTGGAGCGAAAACACATGAGTTCAAGGAATTACTCAGGGCTCTAACACCTCATGAAGAACAGGAAACAGGTGGAGCTGAAGAAGAATGACAGCTCCTCAAAACAGCTTGTGTGAGGACTATAGAACAGATATGCAGCCATGCGAGGAATGGCAATAAGGTACATAAAGATAGCTGGTGGTGTAATGCAGAAGTCCAGGAAGTCATTAAAAGAAAGGAGGAGTGCAGGAAAAGTGGGAGATAGAAAATATGCACCAGGCTAAGACAGAACACTAGATGGTTAATGAGGAGCTGCAATAGCAAAGAACAAGGTGTCAAAGGCACTGTACCAGCTTCTGGAAAGTGAATCAGTAAGATAAATAAGATAGTCAGACACCCTTCAAAAGGGATGCCAGCAACAACTTGCTCACTAGTCCACAGTACATCAAAGGCAGATGGAAGGAGTACTTTTAACAAATGGGCATCCACAACTGTGGGCAGTACACAGGTATCAAACTCCTGTCAAAGTGCATGGAAGTTCTGGAGAAGATGACTGACAAATGAATATGCAGAGTAGTAGAAGTAAGTTGGGAGATGAGAAGTATGGATTCAGATAAGGATGCATCATTAAGGACCTAATGTTTGCAGTAAGAAAGATAGTTGATAGAGATGAGTAAAGAGTCCAACTGGGCATTCCTAGACTTGGAGAAAGCATATGACAAGGCCACAAGAAATCTGATATGGGCAGTTTTGCTGTTGTTTGAAGTCTCAGAAACACTGATATACTTAGTGCATGCTACATACTAGGACCCAATGACTCAAGTATGAATAGTGTTTAGCCTCACAGAAGGATTCCCAGTGGGAATAGTTGTATATCAGGGTTCAGCTCTGAACCCACTTCTGTTCATATTGGTGACAGACTACACTATCAAATAGGTAGGAGGGGACAGATAAACAAAGTTGCTGTATGCAGACGAAGTGGCATTACATGCAGACTCTCTGCAAGAATTTTACAAAAGTATGGGCGAATGGAATGTGAAAATGGAGGCACATGGGATGAAAGTAAGTACAGATAAGACATTTGTAATGGCAGCAAATAGGGGAAATCAGAAGTCAAGAACTGAGGTAGAAGGAAAAATAGTGGGACTGGTCAATAGTTTCAAGTATCTGGGAGGGATGGTTGAGGAGAAGGGAAGTCTTTATTAGGAGGTCAAAGATAGAATCAGGGAGGCTGCAGCTAATTAGCTCAGAGTGTCAAGTGTAGTATATAGGACAGAAAAATAACAGGAAAAAATGACAAACAAGCTGAAAAGTAAGGTGTACCAAACAGTGGTGCAGCCAGTGCTACTGTATGGTACAGAAACCAGGACAGTTAAAGATGGAGTACTTCAGGAAGCTAGTGATGATGGTGATGAGGTGCCTGGGATGGGTGGCAGGATACACACTGTGGGACAGATGAAGCAATGGGGATATCAGAGCAAAAGCCAAAGTAGTTCCAGTTGCAGAGAAATTCACACAGAACAGATTACTGTGGTTTGGGCATAAGTGCAGAAAAGCAGAAGAGAATAAGGTGAAGAAAATTTGGAACAGACAGGAAGCAGGCAAGAGGAAATGAGGGCATCCAGCAAAGATGTGGATGGATTGTGTCAGAAAAGACCTGCAGCAGAGTCAGGAATGACTGTCAAAGAAGGTAGGAGATTGGCATTAAAAACTGAGACGGATGGTGACAGTTGACAAGACACTCCAACCCCATGTAGAAAATGGGAAGAAAAGGGGTTTTATTTCTATCCTATTTGTAAATTCCACTTTCATTTAATTCCACTCAGCAATAATTTCCACTACCCATTCTTATTCCTCTCTGTTTAACAGATAGGTGGGAAAGCACGTGTCTCATATTTATTTTAGTTTTTATTGGAGTGTGATCTGAAATAATTATTGGATGTGTATCAAAACTTTCAATGAAATGCACGTTTTTCTGTCTAGCCTATCCCAGTTTTTGTACCTTGGGGAATAATATGTAAATTCTCTCAGAGCTCCTACTACTGAATTCACATCTTCCATATCAAATATTTTCATAATTGTTTTTCAAAAATCTACCCTCTTTTGTTACATTTTCCCTTCTATGCCCTCCAGATACATCCTCACTGTTCCAAATCAAAAACTAGTCCCCACCTGTAAGAAGTATTGCCTGCCTGAGCTCTCTCAATCTGATGAATCTCTCTCCAGCCAGCTCCATTTTGCCTAATTGGAACAATGTATGTGTAACAGTTATTCTGTTTTTCATCCCTGACTTCAGCTTATTTACTACCTATTTAATAACCAAGTGGCTTGTACACTACCAAGACATAAGTAATTTCTCCCCTTCCATAGACGGTTAGCTTGTTTCACTACGAGCTGTAACCAATACTTCCAATTACCTCTTTGCCCGTTTAGTGACTACCTTTTGCATTTGGTATTGACCTGGCTCAAACCGCAGAGGCTGATTGTTTTTTCTTGCCCGCAAATACTGCTCGGTGGTTGGTCTGCTCCGTTTGCCCTTCGATTCGCTTGGCCTTACTCTGCTCTCCTACCCTATCCCCATTCCCACCCATCCCCATATCAATAACATTTACCACTGCTTAGCCACACCCCTCGTTAACATCCGCCAATCATAGTTATTATCCAGTCTATATATATATAAACTGCATTACCATATACCCACACACTTAACCAGCCCTACTCATACCTCTTATCTTTTCACTTATTCCTATTCCTCCCCACCAATACTTTCAAAATCCAAACTTCTAATCATGTTAGCATATCTTACTGTATTCAGCATACATGCTTTTGGGAGACCTGATGTATTGTTTTGAAAATTTTAGCCAGGCCTGGATGTTTTTCTTTGTAAGAAAAGGCTTCCATTTTGCAACCCTACCCCACAGTCCAGACTTATGGAGAATATGGGAGATTGTTGTCACATGTGATACACAACCAGTACTTGCCAGAAATTCCTGCAGCTCCTTCAGTGTTACTGTGTCTCTTTGGCTGCCTCCCTGACCAGTTTTCATCTTGTCTTTTCATCAATTTTGGAGGGATGTCCAGTTTTTTGTAACATCACTGTTGTCCCATATTTTCTCCACTTTTACTGTCTTCACTGTGTTCCATAGTATATCCAATGCTGTGGAAATTTTTTTGTACCCTTCTCCAGATTGATACCTTTCAACAATGAGATCCCTTTGATACTTTGTAAGCTCTCTGTGAACCATGTCTTTTGCTGTAGCAGGTAACTGAGTAAATGTCAGGAAAATCCTACTAGGACTGCTGAACTTTATTTGGGGTTAATCAGAGTCTCTTTAATTGATGGCAGGTTGTGTACCCAAGAAGACTGAATGCTGTAATTAAATCAAAAGGTGCTCCAACAAAGTATTAGTTTAAGGGTGTGCACACTTATACAACCAGCTTATTGTACGTTTTTTTATTTGTTATATTTTTCCCCTAACAGATTTGTTTGTTGTTCAATTGAATTGTACAGGTTATAGGTCAAATTAAAGGTGGGAAAAGTTTTGAAATGATTTACTGTGGTCTAATTTTTTATATCATAAAAAACTGGCATTTAACAGGGGTGTGTACACTTTTTATATTGACTGTACATATATCTATTAGCAATTTTCTTATAGAACATCTACATGCTAATTTTGATCTTTATCAGTGCACCTTTATGGAGGGATGTTCCTGTTTAACTAACGTCATAGTTTTTATCAGATGGTATAGGAAGCCTTGGACCAAGGTGTTACATCAGATGAAGTATACTTAGATCTTTTGACTCTTTGCCTCATGACAAAATATTAAGTATTATGAGAAATACAAACATTAAAAACAAATAATATTATGGCATGGATTGGTAACTGGTATGAAGAAAGGAAAATTACAGCTGTTCTATTAAGAAAAAAAAAAAAAACAGGAAGTAGGTGTTTTCCATTGATCAGTACCTGGGCATAAGCTGTTTACCATTTTCATGTCTGAGTTCCAGAGAGACCATAAAGTCCGGTGCTGATGAGACCAATGTGGGTGGGCTCATTAATGACCGACACTGAGGATAGTCTAGGCTCCAAACATTTATGGAGACTTGGGCAAAAAACAATTCAGTGGTATTCATTGAAAGAAGTTGAAAGTTGTTCACTTTGGTAATGATTTACCTTATCCTTACTCAATAGCAATCTTTCTGAAGATGTGCCAGCTATAAGGAAACACAGGTTGGTCATTGATAATTAGTTCACATTTGAGGTAAATGTGAGAGTGACAATGAGGAAATGTTAAAGATATTTTAAATACATTTTAAGAACTCTTTCAAGTAGGGACAAAAAGTGTTTACTCCCACTGTGCAAAATAATAATCAGGCCTCAAACTGAATAATGTTCTGCTGTCTGTTTTTAAAGAGAGACCAACTTAACAGACTTGAAAGAATACAGATGTTTTTTTACTAGGCAAGTCATACAGGTGAAAGGTTTGGTGTATAAACAAAGGTTAAAAACGTTGTTGTACTCACCCTGTTACAAAGTAATGAGGTAATCTATTTATAAGTGTTCACATAACTCCATATCAGCAACTGCAATGGGTACAGAAATTAAAAAAAAAAACATCCATTAGTGACACATAATAAGGGAGTATGTATGGCTGTGCCCAAGAGCCATAAAAAAGCTAAAACGGTGCCTCCCATTGTAGGGCTGGGCACGCATGGAATGCACTTCCACTTAGAATTAGAAAGGCTAAAGGTTTAACATCTTTTAAAAAAGGACTTAACATTTGGCTGGGATAACCATATCTAACTGTTGTCAAGCTCTCTGAGGGTCTAATTTTAAGGCCATACAGCTTGTATTCCATAAACACTGAAAGACTGCTCTATTTATTTATCTGCCTATTTAGATATATATATATGTATATGCGCACGCATTTTAATATGTTGAGTCTATATACATCACATATGTCTCATCTTATGTTGGTGATATGATTATGTTGGTGATATGAAATGTGTATGTGCATAAATTGTTCAATTTGTTCTCAGACTGTATGAGTATGTATGAACTGTGGTAACATTCTCACAGCAATTAGCCAAATTGCATGGTCTTAACTGACAATTGCTCTAGTATAAAAAAGAGCAGCCTGAAAAGGCAAATTAAGGAACTTAGCTCCTCAGTGAATGAACATTGGACAGCAACATCTGAAAATGTTGAGGGTGGGGGGGCTAGTCTGGGTGAATCTGTGGATTGTACCTGGTGGATGTACCACTTTGGAGCTGAAAGTAGGGCCTAGGAGAAGCTTACAGCCTTAGAGTAACGTGCAAGTATCTTAACTTGGAACTGACAGTTGGGCCTAGGTGATGCCTACAGACTGGGTCTTTCTTGTTGGAAGTAAGGGAGCTAGAAATGTTATGTTGATAGGACACTGTATAAAAGTACTGACACTTTTATTATATGAATGTAACGTCAGGTGGGCTAACAGTTTAGACTGTGGTTTATTAAATAAAGTTGAATTTTGTGCATGTCTTGCTTAGAATGTCTTCTTGGATCTTACATTAAATCATTGTAATTTTAGATAATGCTTGCATACCTGTCTACTGGATCTATCCTATGTGTTGCAAATCCAACACATCAATATCCCAGTCCACCAAACCAGAGTTGTGAAAACTTCCCTCCACTGTAAAATGCATCTACTTGAGGATGACACACCTTGGAAAGAAACACAATAAATGTTTTCTGCGTGCAGGTAGATCTCTCCCTCCACCCCACAACTCCCTGAATACTTATGTGTGATAACTCCAAGGTGACATAGCCATGGAGAAATGAGAAAATAAACTGTAACTGTGGTTGTTTGAATAAGGTCACTGTTACAGTACTATCTATCTGTTGCATATGGCAATAACCTGTAGGCTAATGTCCACCTTATTGGTCAGAGTCGCAGAGCTCTGCTAACATAAAGGTACAGGCCAATAACCCCTCCATGCAAGGATACAGAGTAAACGTGGAAACTGACTGGGCCATCTTCTCTTCCCCTTTTCTGCCAGCAATCTTTGCAAAGGCTATGCCCCATGTATGAAAGAGCCGACTTAATATAATCAAAAAATCTGAGAGTCACCCTTACTGTAATACTGTAACACTAGGCTTTTGTATGGGAGCCTGAATGACATCTGTTCTCTAGACTTTTTTTTTTTGGTATTAGTCTTCATCTTTTTCAGACTGGTCAGCCCATCTCTGGGGTGAAAAGACACCAGACAGGAATAAGACTCACATCTTCCAAGCAATCAGATTGAATCTCTTCAGGTCTGGAGGCACAAGAGTTCCAAAGCACAAGGTATGGCTGTTGCTTGGCTAGTTGCACCACCTTTGAAAATCAGTGCTACATACAGCACAGTAGCACTTGCCCCCAGAAAACTCATTTGTTCTGTTTTTATTTGTGGTTCCCTGCAAGCATCCTGCTTAAGCTACCTGCAGTGCTATTTCCCTGAGATGGTACATATATGGCCTTGAGTTCTCTCATTCACTGACATGGTATGCATACTGCCTTGAGTGCCAGGCTGGATTGGGTTGCTAGCTTGCAAATCTGGATAGCTAGTTTGCACAGTGGTAGGATCTTGCCCTCCCTCAACCCCCAGCTTGTGTATCACATAACAGTGGTGCTGCCAGTGTTGAGCCACAGAGCAAGTGGTCTCCACTGTTCCTTTAAAGCTTTCTTGGGAACTGTGAAAAGGTGAAAGTAAAACCTAACCCTTCTTTTCACTTTGGCATGTTTTGTACTACCTCCTGCTGTAGCAGTTACTGTAAGGTTAGATGTAGCTAATCCTCTGGTACTACAAACATTCCCATAAAGGGAGGGATGGACTCAAATTCTACCCTGTAGCACTTGAGTAACGCTCAGAACTCAGCTGTCCGTGGACATCCATACCAAATCCTTTCAGAAGCAGCTTAATTTCCTAATCTTTGCGTTACAGTTCTTGCTGTACAGAGGAACTGTGGGATGAAAAAGCTCTTGCACCATCTCCATGGCCTTATATTTTTTAGTTCAAGCTTGTAAACATAAGACAAAATCTCTGTCTAAAGTAGAGTTCAAGAGTTCTCCACTAATGTACAGAGGTAATGTCTATACACCAAGTTATACATGGTACCTGATAATAAAACCTGTGGAAAAAGTCAGGCAACATAGCTGATGGCAGAACTTGTGAAAAATGCCTTAGAGACTGCCTCCCCTGTATCATATCTGCTTTTAATCATGTGCTTTCCAAGTCATTCAGAGAAATAAATACATTTCAGGATCTAGATCTTAAGTGACTCATCATAAACTTGAGTACATAAATCCGCAGTCTGCATTGATACTTCCTTAACTTTTTTATGATACATATTTAGGACACTAAAGTAGCTAAGGTACATGCCCCCTCCTACCAGATACGTCTAGGATGCTGCACTCCCTTTCATTTGGTAATGTACTAGGGCTCAGGACCAATTTACTACATTTGGATGTCACTAAGGAAATCACCATGGGGTTTGCCACCAATTTCTCACAGAAGAACTGATGTGCCTACTGGAACCTGTTCATTTTTTTGCATGTATGTGAGTGGATGGGATATGGCTGCAGGGAAGCTGCTGAGACGGTGCCATCACAAGGCAGGACACTGCTGTAGTGATACCTTCCCATTTAGGAAGGTCAACATATCTCTTTTACTGTCTGACATCTACTTTCATCTCTGACTTAAAAAATATTCCCACATCCTAGTGATGGTGTCACTAAGGCCACATAATCCTTTGGGGATCCTGATGAAAGAGTTCCCTTCCTCTGAATCATGCCTGAGAGGGGGTGTCATTTGCAATGTGTAAACCATGTCTTTCTTTTTGCCCTGAGCTAGTGTCTGCAGTCTGAGGGTTATCACTCTTCCACTTGACCTACTCAGGGTGAATGTCAGTCCTATATCACATTGAAACCTCTTGCCACTACAAGAAGAGTTTATACACTAAGCATCTTAGATCTTGAATAATATTTTTCCTACTTACAATATTCATTTGGAGACTTGTTAAAGGATTTCCTTGTGTTTTCGTACAAGTCCAGAATAAACTACAAATGGGAACTCAACTCTGGAGAAGGGGGCACCTTCCTGCCCATGGTTCTCATACGTATGGATGCCTTCCAACCTGTTAAAAAAACTCAACTTTCTTATGCTCCCCCTGCTGATCACCCCCATGTTCTAAAGAGATTAAAGATGGAGGTTTAGGTTTCCCCTTTTGAACAAAGCACTGTAACCTGAAGTTAAAGATTCACCATTTTCAGGAAAGGAATAGGAGTTACTTTCTTTTTGTTGCTTTACCCAGCACCACTAGCTACCAAAGGGGCCAGAAAGAAAATGGTAAATGCATCAGATGACACTACTAAAGACAGGGAAACTGGCTGTGGCATCCTTTGACTTGTGCAACACAGTTAGAGTGAGTCTTTTCCCTTGGTGTTTCTCTTAAGACTACTTCCTCCCTCAACCTTGTGTCAGTGTTCTTTCTTAAGGGCTTTTTCTTGGGGGTGGGTATCCTTCCCCAGATGAAGTAGCAGACTACCCAGTCACCTGCAACACAGTGTGCAATTTCTTCTGCATCAGCTTTCCTATCATGGGATTTCATATTCAAATCTGCCCAAATCTGACAATCAACCCAAAGGTGAGACTATCTTAAGCAAAAAGCACACTTAGGATGATATTTGTATGAAATTTGTTACCTGCACTCACAACAACTCTACAGGCCTGAAGAGACCATACAAAGCATCCATGTAGGGTATTTATCTTTCAAAGTTTCAGGCTCTGGGGCTGTCCAATTGAGAGACTCTGGACTTGCATACCAAGAAATGCACATATCTACTGCAAAAAAGAAAGGAAAATTTTGTCTGGCTGTCCCCCTTTTATCTAGAATGTAAGCACTTGTCCTCATGTTGAGGGAATGTTGGCCTGCACCTTTACCATATCAGGATGTCTGTTTTTTTTAGGTGGACTTTAGCCTGCAGTCGATGCCCCTATATACAGACTAGTACTGCGACACCGAACTTTATGAAGAACATCAATTGGTACTTTGCAAACCTGGTTACTCCCTTCCTCTACAGTTACAGGACCGCAGAGAAATGAAAAGTAAACAAAAAGTACACATATGTACACACATGTACACACATGCACACAGACGCACACACACTTTGTATGCACATCAGTCCTGTCAACTGAAAATGCAGTTAACTACTTCATTTCACAGAATGCAAAAATAATAAAAAGGTCAACTACACAGAAAGAATATTTGTGTAAAATATTACCATAATGATAGATGTCCTTCTCTTCTCTGTTTCACTATTCTTTACATGAGGGAGTTCTCTGTCGTAGGCAACCTGACACTGGCCAGTATACAAAAGCCTTTCACTACTGTGGGTTGCGTGGTATGCTGCACATAGGCTGCTGTCGTACGCTGCCATACAAGCAGCTTATGCATGCACCGACCTCAGAACTAAATGCCCCAGGAGGAATGCCAGCCTAAAAAAAGTAGGGTATGAACATCCAAGATAAAGAACCAAACAACCAGGGGAAGGAGGGAGGGACTGGAATACTGCAACAGAGAAGAGAAGGACATCTATTGTTATGGTAAGATTTTACATAACTATTCTATGTCCTTCTATTATTGTGGTGGTGGTGCTGTGGTATGGTTGTAGCCTCACAGTAAGACTTTGTCCTGTTCGATTCTCAGCTAGAGCATCTTCTGCGTGGAGACATGCGTGAATGGGCGTACCTTCGTTGAATGTTGTGCGTCAGGGCTGGCAACTCGGCACATAAAAATCTACTGCCAATCATTAGCGGACCGGAGTTCCGTTGTGGCGACCCCTAACCAGGAAAAGCCAAAAGACACAACATTCTATGTCCTTCTATTCATCTGTTGCATTACTTTTTACATGACAGAGAGTACAAAAGCTCATGAGGAAAAGGTGGAAGAAGAAGCAGTTGCACTCTCCAGAAAGCCATGGCCATGGCAGCCAAAACCTGCCCTAGACTTAGAAATGCCATCCAGTTTGTAATGTTTGGTGAAGTATGCACAGAAGTCCATGTAGCTGCTTCAAGAATAGAGCTAGTATCTAGTTCCTTAAAGAAAGCACCAGATGAAGCTATTTCACCCTTGTGAAATGTGTCCTGACAGAAGAGGCAAAGGTCTTACCATGATTCACATAACAAAATGAAATTGCTTTAGAAATCTAAATAGAAACAGTCTGCTTGAAAACAGGCAATTGCAGACTCCTGGGATGATAGGAAACAAAAAGCTGGTTTGATTCCCTGATAGGTTTAGTCTTGTCTTTCACTTTAAGTTGTCTATGCACATCCAGGGTGTGCAGCGCCTTCTCACTAGAATTCTGGGGAGAAGGATGGACTGGCTAGAGTGACAGCTCAATGACTACCTTGGGCATGAAGGAAGGATTGCTACGTAAGAACACCCTGTCTTTATGAAAAACCAAAAAGGGGGTGAGGCCATTAGGGCCTGAAGCTCAGACACACATCTGGCTGAAGATAAAGGAAGTAGAAGTACTGCTTCCAGGAGCAGTGTCACAGGGAAGGAGGACAGTCAGCTTTTCGAGTACAAAATTAAGATGCCAGGGAGGAGGGATAGGTTTCCTGGGAGGTCTAATGTGAAGGATGCCTTTAAGAAATTGTTTAGCCTTAAATCTGCTACCTAGATACACAGAAATAGCTGACGTGGGCTTTTGCTGAAGAGTAAGCCAAGCCAGCATTGAGGAATTAACCCAAATAAGAAAGAACCAAGGGGACTTCCACTGACACTGGATCCTGGTTTCATAACAGATACCAAACTGAAAATCTTTTCTACTTAGATATGTAAGATTTTCTGGTATTCGGGTTCCTGGCCTCCTGCGGGACCCTTAGCATGTCCTCAAAGAACAGATGTCTAAAAGGAATTAAAACCCTATCACCCACAGAGTCAACTGAAGGGTAGACAAGTGGGGATGGATGAGAGTTCATTTGTGTTGTGTAAGAAGGTCCACCCTGTGAGGTAACTTATGGTGATTGCCCTTGGCTAAATGCAGAGAAAGTACAGTTGTGTACACTTACCATAAATGTAGATGTTCGAGTGTATTCACTGTTGCAGTTATCACCTGTGGGGTTATCCCTGCTGTGGTAGCCCATGGCCGGCCCAAATACCAGAGTCGATGTTTTTGTGTGCTGGCTGCTGTCACCTGTAGTCTGACGTCAGGTCGTCAGTACTATAAAGCAAGGCAGCGGACATCATTACATCAGTTTTTCTTGCCTTAACCTGTCAGAAGCACAATGGAAAATAGAGAAGTGGTCCTGGTGGCTAAGAGCCACCTGGAAAAGCATGTGTTCCTCTAGGGGAAGACGTGAAAAGAGGGAAACCAAGACTGCAACAGTGAATATACTCGAACATCTACATTTATGGTAAGTGTACACAACTGTACTATGTTCTTCGTGTTTCACTGTTGCAGTCATTAGCTTTGGGAGGGTTCCCAAAGCTAAGGTAAGGGGAGGAAGGATACGTAGAGTCCTAGGTATGGGCCAGGAGGCCCTGCAGAATTGCAGAGGCAAACCCTGCCCTAGACTTAGAAAAGAGAGGTAGATGATAATGCTTTGTAAAGGTATGGACAGAGGTCCAGATGGCCGCTTCCAATATGTCCCTGGTAGGTACTCAGCTGAGGAAGGCAGTGGAAGTGGAGGTTGCCCTAGTGGAGTGGGTACGGATCGACTTAGGGATGGGTTTCCCATGTAGTCTGTAGCAAAAATGGATAGTGTGAAATTCATTTGGAAATGCTTTCTTTGGAGATGGGCTTCCCCTCTGCCTCTGGGGCAAAGCTTACAAGAAGCTGGTCAGTTTTTCTGAATGGTTTAGTGCAGTCCAGATAGTATCTGAGTTGTCTGTGCACATCTAGTGAGTGCAGAATTCTTTCCCCCCTTGTTCTGAGGGTTGGGAAAGAAGGTGGAAGGTGTATGGTCTGGTTAAGGGTCACATCAGATACCACCTTGGGCATAAAGGAGGGATTAGTCCTCAGGGAGACTCTGTCTGCATGGAAAATTATGAAGGGATCGACAGCCATGAGAGCTTGAAGTTCTGAGACCCTTCTGGCTGAGGTGATAGCTAGTAGGAAGGCAGTCTTCCAGGACAGGTATTTCAATTCTGTTGAAGCGGCAGGTTTGAAAGGAGGTAAGGTTAGTTTCTCTAACTCTGCTGGTCTGAAAACTTTCTACCCTTTCCACTGCAGAGGATGGTTTCGATCCATCGACCTCTGGGTTATGGGCCCAGCACGCTTCGGCTGCACCACAACACATAATTCAGGTCCCAGGGAGGAGTAGGAGGTCTTCTGGGAGGCCTGATATTAGAGACCCCTCTGAGGAATTGCTTAATCAAAGGGTAAGAGAAGAGGGGTGGGACTGAATCATAATGGGCAGAGATGGCCGAGGCATGGAATTTAATAGAGGAGAAGGAGAGGCCACTATTGAGCAACTCTGCTAAGTAATCCAGGATGAGAGGGATAGAAGGTTGTGAGGTGCTGCCCCCTTTTGATTGTATCCAGGAGCAGAATCTTTTCCTTTTTCCTGCATAAGATTTTCTTGTGCTGGGCCTCTTGGCCTCTGTGATGATGTCCAGGACCTGTTTGCTTAACAGTGACTTCTTGTAGGCTTTTAGTGTATGAACCATGCTGAAAGTTTGAGAGTCTGTAGGTCTGGGTGCAGTACCTTCCCCCTCTTCTGGGTAAGGAGGTCTGACCTTAGGGGAAGCAGCTTTGGGGGCTGTAAGGTCAGACTGCATAGTAAGGGGTACCAATGCTGTCTGGGCCAATCCAGAGTGATGAAGATAGCCTTTGGTCTTTCCTCTCTTATTCTGATCAGAACCTTGGGAATAAGGGATAGAGGAGGGTATGCGTACACAGAGGGAGCTCCAGGGGAAGGTCAAGGCATCCACCTTCCAAGCTCAGAGGTGATACTCTCTGGTACAAAACTTGTGCAGATGGTGGTTGAAGTACGAGGCAAAGAGGTCCACCTCTGGGGTCCCCCACTCCTGGATGATTTGCAGAAAGATTTCTCTGTGGAGCTGCCATTCATGGGGGTCCAGAAGGTTCTGCTTAGGTGGTCTGCCAGTGTATTTTTGATCCCTGGTAAATATTGGGCAATCAGGTGTAGCCCCGTGGAGGTGGCTGTAAGCCATAGACTCATGGCTAACCTGCACAGGGGGTAAGATTGGGTGCCCCCCTGCTTGTTTATGTACCACATAACTGTGGTGTTGTCTGTTTTTATAAGGAGGACCCCTGGCCCGAGATGAGGTTGGAAGGAAGTCAGAGTGTTTTGCACTGCCATTATTTCTTTCTGGCTGATGTGCAAGTGAAGTTGTTGGGCATTCCAAAGGCCCTGAGTACACCTGCCTGCTAGGTGAGTGTCCCAACGAGGCGTCGGTGGTGATGGTCTGGCTGGAAGGGTGGAGGATGAAGGGAAGACCCTTGTTCATGGCACAGGCCTCTGCCCACCACAGAAATTCATCCCTTATGCAGGAATCAGTGGGAGAGTGGTCTCTAGGGACTGAAAGTGCTGACACCAAAGGTTCTTTAAGTACCGCTGAAGCTTTCTCATGTGAAGCCTGGCGAGAGGGATGAGAAGGATGCAAGATGCCATGTATCCCAGGGTTTGCAGGACCTTCTTTGCAGTGAGGTGATTTCTGGAAGCCAGCTGGGTGAAGTAGAGAGGCAGGAAGCTCTGCTTCTCTGGGGAGACGGAGGCCATGACAGTTGCTGTGTCTAGCACAGCTCCCAGGAAAAAATTTCCTGGTGGGGTTTTGCTTTGATTGCTTCTCGTTGATGGTGATCCCTAGGGAAGTTAGGAGTTTTTTGACAAAGAGAAGATCCTGGAGCAACTTTTCTTTGCTGTTCGCCTGAATGAGGCAGTCATCCAGGTAAGGGTAAATCTGTACATTTCTCTGTCTGCAGAATGCTATAGCCAGGGCCAAGCATTTGGTGAATACTTTGGGAGTAGTAGACAAGCCAAAGGGCAGTGCAGAGAACTGAAAGCCTGCTCTGAAGCACAGGAATTTTCTGCATGATTCCCAGATGGGGATGTGGAGGTAGGCATCTTTTAGGTCTAGTGTCACCAGCCAGGCATTTTGTGTGAGCATAGGCAGAAGCTGCTGCAAGGTTAGCATTTTGAATCTGGGGACCACCAAGGAGGTCTTCAGTTTGGATAGATCCAGGATGGGGCAGCAAGAGCCCTCTTTTCTGGGAACAAGGAATAGTCTGGATTAAAAATCTTTTCCTGTTTGATCTGGAGGGACAGGTTCTACTGCCCCCTGGGATATTAGTGTTTTTACCTATTTTAATGCCTCTGCCCACTGGTTTGAGGTGAGGTCTGGGTACCCTCTTGGAATTGGGAGTTCGCTGAAGGAGAATCAGTATCCCTGAGAAATGATTTTTAATACCCATTGGTCCTTGGTTATAGGGACCCAATTGTCCTTGAAGAGGGTGAGCCTTCCTCCTAGTTTTAGATAGAGATGGGAGGGAGAGTCATTGTGAGTGTTTACCATAGAAGCTTGGCTTAGAAAGTACAGTTTTTTGTACCTACCATAAATGTAGATGTTCGAGTGCTCATACAGCTGCAGTCATAACAGATGGGTTATCCTGCCGTCAGGCGGGTCCTCGGTCGGCCGAATTCCAAAGTCTAGGTCCGGCGTCGGTTGTCGTCACTTCCTCCCTGATGTCAGTGCGGCAGGGGTATAAAAGAGGCAGCCGACGCCATTTTCTTCAGTTTTTCTTGCCCCAGATGTCAGGTGCCCCCAGAAGGAAGGCAAACATAATGTTATGCAAAAGTGCAATGTTGATAAATCAAAAACAGTAGTTGCAAGCAAATACACCATAAAAGAATACCCCAAAAGGTTATATGAAAAGGGTTTGTCATAAGGCCTGTCCTAAGAGGGGTTGGAGGGAGGGAAACCTGGACTGCAGCTGTATGAGCACTCAAACATCTACATTTATGGTAGGTACAAAACTGTACTATGTTCATCGTGCATACAGCTGCAGTCATAACAGATGGGTAGAATCCCAAAGCTAAATAAGGGTGGTAGGCACTAAGTGGAACTAGGAGGGGCTAGGATGCCCTGCAGGACTGCTGTGGCAAAGCCCGCTCTAGATTTAAAGTATAGTGGGAGGTGATAGAGCTTGGAGAAAGTGTGCACTGAACTCCAGGTGGCTGCTTCCAAAATATCCTTGGTAGGGTCCCCCCTGAGGAAGGCTGCAGAAGTAGCTGTGGCTCTGGTGGAGTGAGATCTGATGCATGCAGGCGCAGTTTTTCCATGAAATGAGTAACAAAAGCGTATGCAGTGGGCTATCCATTTTGAAATTGTCTGTTTGGAAATACCCTTTCCTTGAGCACCTGCAGCATAGGACACAAAGAGTTGCTCAGATTTCCTGAATGGCTTTGTCCTGTCCAAGTAATAACGAAGTTGTCTGTGAATGTCCAAAAAATGTAGTAGTCTTTCCCCTTTGTTTTGTGGGTTAGGATAAAAGGTAGGTAAGTGGATAGTCTGATTCAAAGATACACTGGATACTACCTTTGGCATAAAGGTAGGGTTGGTTCGTAAGGAAACTGTCCTGATGGAAAATGATGAATGGTTGCACAGCCATGAGGGCCCGTAGCTCCAAAACCCTGCGAGCTGAGGTGATAGCCAGAAGAAAGGCTGTTTTCCATGACAAGTACTGTAACTCTGATGAAGAAGCTGGCTCGAAAGGAGGAAGGGTCAGCTTTTCCAATACGAAGTTGAGGTCCCAAGCAGGGACTGGTAGTTTTTCCTTGGGGGTTTTATATTCTTTGCCCCTCTGAGGAACTGCCTTAAGAGAGGATGAGAGAATAATGGATGATCTGTGTTGTACTGTGCAGAGATGGCTGAAGCGTGGATCTTGATGGAGGAGAAGGAAAGTCCATTGTTTAACATCTCAGCTATGTACTGTAAGATTTGAGGTATATTTATTACCCAAGGATTCTGTCCCTTCTTTTGATTCCAGGCACAAAATCGTTTCCATTTGGTGGAGTAGGCCTTTCTAGTAGAAGGTCTTCTGGCCTCCAAGATGACATCCTGCACCTCCTTGGAGAGGAGAAACTGTTGGGAAATCAAGGAATTCTCCATGCAGCTAGATTTAGAGTTTTGAGATGGCTGTGAAGAGTTTTGTAGTTGTGCTGGGACAACAGAAGAGGGACTAGAGGTAGGATCCATGGTGGGGAATGTGTCAGGCTCTTCAGGAGCGAATACCAGTGTTGTCTTGGCCAGTCTGGAGCGATGAGAATCATTTTCAGCCTCTCTGCTCTGGCTTTTAATAGAACTTTGGGCAGCAGAGGAAGAGGCGGGAAGGCATAGACTGTCAATGTTGCCCAATTGAAGGAAAGTGCGTCCACTTTCCAGGCCTGTGGATGATAGGTCCTGGAAAAAAAATTTTTCAACTGGCAATTTCTGTGGGTAGCAAAGAGATCTATGTCTGACTGTCCCCATGCCTGAGTTATCTTTGTGAAAATTTGAGGATGCAACTTCCATTCGTGTGGATCTGTCATATTTCTGCTTAGGTTGTCTGCCAGTGTGTTTTCCTTCCCTGGCAGGAATTGTGCTTGTAGTTGAATTTTCAATTCCAGTGCTGTGTTCCATAGGGTCATGGCTTGCCTGCACAGGGGGTATGAATGAGTTCCCCCTGTTTGTTTATGTACCACATCACTGTGGTGTTGTCTGTCCTTATCAATAGCTGGCCTGGATGCAGTAGGTCTTTGAAGGTCATAATAGCCTTTTGCACGGCTAGCATTTCCTTTTGGTTGATGTGAAGGAGCTTCTCTTTTCGTGCCCATTTTCCTGAATGCACTGATCTGTCATGTGTGCTCCCCAGGCGTAGTCTGAGGCATCTGTTGTGATGATTTGAGTTGCTTGAGGTACACAGAAAGGAAGACCTGTGTTTCTTTGGCAAGCTTGAGCCCACCACATAAATTCCTTTTGAAGGCATGGAATGAGTGGTATAATTGCTTCAAGCTGTGGCTGTGTTGAGACCATACATTTTTAGGTACCATTGAAGTTTCCTCATATGCAGCTTTGCACATGGGATTAGTAGGATGCAAGATGCCATGAATCCCAGAGCCTGCAGGACTTTCCTTGCAGTTAGCCTGGTGTAAGTTGCCATTTTTCTGAAGTATTGAGACAGTTGCCCTTGCTTGTCTGGCGTGAGGTAGGCCATCTGGGTGGTTGTATCCAAGCTGGCACCCAGGAAAATTATTTGTTGAGAGGGTATTAGTTTTGATTTCTTTTTGTTGACTGTGTATCCCAGGAAGTTCAACAGTTTTATTACAAACGCCAGGTGCTGCAGTAGTATGTCCTTGCTGTCCGCTTGGATCAGGCAGTCGTCCAGATATGGGTAGATTTGTATCCCTTGTAGTCTGCAGAAGGTGATTACTGATGCCAGGCATTTCATAAACACTCTGGGCGCAGTAGATAAGCCAAAGGGCAATGCAGAGAATTGGTAATGGGTTGAACTGCAAGAAATCTGAGGTATCTTCTGCAATCTTGTCTGATAGGGACATGCAGGTATGTCTCCTTGAGGTCCAATGTTACCAGCCAAGACTCCTTGCCCAGCATGGGAAGAAGCTGCTGTAATGTGAGCATCTTGAATTTTGGCACCTGTAGATATGTGTTTAGGATGGATAGGTCTAAGATAGGTCTCCAATCTTTGTCTTTCCTTGGTACCAGGAATAGTCTGGAATAAAACCCTTGACCTTGTTCTTTTACAGGAACCTCTTGAATTGCTTTCATGTCCATGAGAGCTGAAATTTGTTTTTGTGCCTCTGCCCTTTGATTTTGTGTCAGGTTTGGCATGCCTCTCATTTTTGGAAGGGTGTGAAAGTGGAACCTGTAACATCTGTCTATAATGTCCAGAATCCATTTGTCTTTTGTAACAATATGCCAATTTTTTGAGAATAATGTTAGTTTTCCGCCCAAAGGTGCTACCATTAAAGCTTTGCTTGGCAGGTGTAGTGGGAAGTCATTGTGTCTGTTTTCTAAAAGACTGTGATCTATCTTCTCCACCTCTTGGGGTTGATGCTTGCCACTGTCTGGCTCTGAAAGATCCTTGAGGTTGCCCTCTACCCCTTGGACGCCTGTATCTGCCCCTTTAAGGTCTGTCCGTGGCTGGATAGGACCAATTTTTTGAAGGCCAGTTTCTGCTGAAACGTGGAGGCTGTACCTGCAGGAAATCTTTCACTGTTTGCATTGATTTTGCTTTTTCCTCCATTTTTCTTTAGCACCTCCTCTGCTTTAACCTCAAACAATACATCTTTTTGAAGAGGTGCATCTAATAATTTAGCTTTGACATGATCTGGTAAGGTTTGCTCTTTGAGCCAAGCATGCCTACGTATAACAGACCCCGTAACAGCAGCTCTACATGAGGCCTCTAAAGCATCAAAACCACACTGCAAGGTATGTTTACCCACTTGCTCTGCACCATGCAACAAATCCTGAAACTCTTTTAAATCTGGTTGTTCTGGTTGTGTCATCTTGCTTTTCAGCTGAGATATCAAAAACTGTTGATACTTTAACATATGGAACTGACAGTTTAATGCCCTCATGGTTAAAGTGGCCGAGGTGTACACCTTTTCCCCCCACCTTTCTAAAGCTCTGGAATCTCTCTCTGAAGGTAATGGGTTTTTAGCAGTAGAGGCCTTAATTCTCTTGGGACCCTGTGAAATAGTTTCTGGGTCAGCAGTATGGCTTTTATATAGGAACTGGTGAGAATCAGGAACCCGGTAATACCTGTCTGGTTTAACAGGAGCTGGAGGCAAAGAATCAGGATTAAGGCTGGCTTCTGTGTACACATCATCCAATATATCTAAAACAGGAGGGATAGCCAGAGGCCTATGCTGGGGGAGCAGAAGAAATTCCCTGAGCCTTTTCTTGGAATCTGAGAATCTTGACCTTCACAGTGAAAGTGTTCCCTCAATGTATGCAGGGTTTCCCCAAAAGAGAAGTCCTCAGGGGGGGAGACCGAGGGAATAGACTCCTCTGCATCAGAGTCTTCGAATGGAGAATAGGCACAATCCTGGTCCTGATAGTTCTGAGGTAATAGAAGCTTGATCTGAGGAAGGGTAGTCTTCCTCTAATCTGGGCCTTTTGTCAGAGGGGGGTTGAGAACCCCTGATAAGAGTAATCAAATCCTCAGCCATTTTAAGCATCTGTTTTTTAGGCATGGTGCCTTGAGAGGGTGTCTGAGGAACCTGTTTTTTGGTTTTCATGGCTGTTTTAGATTTAGTGAAGGCTTTAATAGAGAAGGAGGAAGGCCTGAAGACCCCTTGAGAAATGGCAGGCCTGTCTACATTCTGAGTTTCCCCGCCAGGAGTGGCGTCGGTATCTGTAGTAGGAATGGGGGCCAAGGAGCCTGCGACCTCGGGTACTGAAGACACCGGTAATGCATTGTCATCGGTACTCAGGGGCTGCGTAGGCGCCTCGCTGAGTACCAGAGAACCGGTAGTCGGCCTTAGCGTGGTATCAGTAGGTGGTGCGGACCTCGTATGTCGGTCCTTATCTTTGCGTTTTTTGCTCAAAACTGGAGTCGGAGTATCCGACGACATAATATAATTAAATTTTTTGCCAAAAAAGTGAAGGGTGAACTCCGCCCGATGCTTAACAGTGCGTTTGTTGAATCTAGCACAAAAACAGCAGGCAGAGATGTCGTGGTCTGGGCCTAAGTAAGGTATACAGTAAGAGTGGAAATCCTTATGCGGTATTTGCTTCCCACATGAAATGCAATTATTAACTTTGTCTGACATCAGTCTGAGGCAAGAAAAGTTTCCCCAACGGGGTACTTCGCTTTCAAGAAGACTTCGTCTGAAATACTTTCGTAAATCTC
This sequence comes from Protopterus annectens, assembly GCF_019279795.1. Classification (NCBI taxonomy): domain Eukaryota; kingdom Metazoa; phylum Chordata; order Ceratodontiformes; family Protopteridae; genus Protopterus; species Protopterus annectens. The sequence goes on along the minus strand of NC_056745.1, from coordinate 328,596,197 downwards.
AGGAGCTGGCCGACCGGCACTTGCGAACTGCTTCTGCTTCGGGCACTGCACGGCAAGAAAGACTGAGGAAAATGGCGTCGGCTGCCTCTTTCATACCCCTGCCACACTGACGTCAGGGAGGAAGCGACGACAACCGACGCCGGACCTAGACTTTGGAATTCGGCCGACCGAGGACCCGCCTGACGGCAGGATAACCCATCTGTTATGACTGCAGCTGTATGCACGATGAACATCTCCCTGCCTTAGAGGCAGAAGTGGTCCATTGATTGCTTCTTTGCTGGCCCTGAGACAGGGGACTGGATGTCCTGTCCCTGCGGGGATTACCTTGGCTCTGTCTGCTGGGTGCAGGGAAGGCCCAGTGTTTAGAGGGGAAGTTTCTGCTGAATCTGGGCAGTTGAACTTGAAATATTTTACTGTTTGCACAGATTTTGCTTTGTCTTCCATCTTTTTAAGCACCTCTTCTGCTTTTTCCCCAAACAGGCGTTCCTCATCTAGGGGTGCATCAATAAGTTTAGACTTGACATGATCAGGGAGAGGTTGTTCCTTCAGTCATGCATGTCTTCTAATAACAGATCCTGTCACTGTTGTCCTACTAGAGGCTTCTAGGGAGTCATATCCACATTGTAATGAGTGCTTGGCCACTTGACCAGCAGAGTGAATTAATTCTGCCAGCTCTTTTGAGTTAGCACCGTCAGGAGATGTAGCAGTCTTCTGCTTTATTTGTTCCAAAGTGTGTTGTTGATATTTTAACTTATGGAACTGACAACTGATTGCTCTGATAACTAAGATTGCAGAGGTGTACATTTTTTCACCCCATCTGTCCAGACCTCTGGAGTTTTTGTCAGAACGAAGAGGATTCTTGGCAGAAATAGTCTTACCTCCTTTGGGTCCCTGTGTAATGACCTCAGGGTCTGCAGCAGGGCTCCTGTACAGGTATTTGTGAGAATCTGGTACTCTGTAGTACCATTCAGGTTTAGCTGGAGCAGGAGGCAAGGCATCAGGGACTAAAACGGATCCAAGGAAAACATCATCCACCACTTCTAGGATAAGAGGGATGGCCAGGCGTCTGTGCTGGGGCAGGTCCAAAAACTTTCTAAGTCATTTCTTAGACTGTGGGCAGTCCTGAGATTCCCACTGAAAATGTTCCCTGAGGGAGTTGAGGGTTTCCCCGAAGGAAAGGTCCTCTGGAGGGGAGGTAGAGGGGATGGATTCCTCTGCATCTGAATTCTCAAACAGTTAAGGGCTGTTGTTCATCTTCAAAGGCAGAATAATAAGATTACTCATACTCTTCGTCCATCATAATTTCTGGAGAAGGAAGCCTTTTCCTTTTTGGGGTGGGGCTTGAGTACCTCTGATAAGGGAGATGAGATTTTTATTTATATTTATTTATTTATCATTTGTTGACCGGGAAAGTCCGACTAGGTTCCACAGAGCCTGTTTTCAGCGGAGGCCCGGGGAGAAATGCTCCAGATGCATGTCTTTGGCAGATCCTCTGCCATTTTAAGCATTTGAGCTTGGGGTGGGGGAGCAGTAGCAAGATGGTGGCTGGAAGCAGATTTCCTAGCAGTGGCCTGGCTTCAAGGCCTGAGAGAATCCGTCAGTCTCTGAGAAAAGGTAGTCGGAAGAGAAGAAATTGTTTTTTGTCTGGAATCGGTAGTGCGAACGGCCTCCTCAGAAGATGGTGCAGGCATCGCGGCTCTGGACCAAACAGAGGCAGAAACAGCCAAAGGCTCAGAAGACGAAGTGGATTTCTCCGGCATACCAGACTCCAAAAGGGTCTTGGCAGAGACCTGCCTAGAAAGCGAGTCCGGCATCAGGGGCTGCGAAAGCGCCTCACTGAATTCCGGAGAACTGTTGACTTGCTTAGTGGTAGCATCTTCTGAAGGCTTAGCCTTGTGTGGCCTGTCTCTATCTCTACTTTTTTTTGGAATATTGGCAGATTGTTGGCTGACAGATGCCATATCGGAATTCGAAGACAGAATACGAAAATAATTGTCTACAGAAAGAGCTCTACGGCGAATGGCTCTCTCATTAAAGAGAGCACACAACCGGCAATATGGGACATCATGGTCTGGGCCTAAACAAGTGATGCAGTAAGAATAAAAGTCTCGGTGTGGGATCTGCTTTCCACAGGCGAGACAATTGTTAACTTTTTCGGACATTGGTTAGAGCAAGAAAAAAGGGTCCCCAACGGGGTACTTAGCTTTAGACATTTTCTGCTGAAATTCGACTTCTGGTAGTGACTGACCGGCACTTGTGCAAACTGCTTCTGATATGGAATCCACGGCAAGAAAGACTGATGTAATGATGTCGGCTGCCTTGCTTTATAGTACTGATGACCTGACATCAGACTACAGGCGACAGCAGCTGGCGCACAAAAACACTGACTCTGGTATTCTGGCTGGCTGAGTGCTACCACAGCAGGGATAACCCCCACAGGTGATGACTGCAACAGTGAAACACGAAGAACATGAGGGGAACCAATACTGTCTTGGCCAATAGGGAGTCACCAGCAAGATTTTTGGGTTGTCCTGATGAATTTTGAACAGGAGGGAATGCATACAGAAACATCCTCTTCCAACAGAACAAGAGGGCATCCACCTTCCAAACCAGAGGATGTGGAACTGTGACACAAAATTGTGGAAGTTGTCTTTTCTTGGGGGAGGCAAAGAGATCTAGAGGTATACCCCACTGGTGGACAATGTCCAGAAACACATCCCTTTGAAGCATCCATTCATAGGACTGTGAGATAGGGACCTGTTCAAGGTGTTTGGCATGCAATTTTGGCTGGACGGAATGTACACTGATGAACAGTCACCTGATATTGCACTGCCAACTCCAAGCATGGAGTGCCAGCCCGCATAGTAGGTAGGATTTGGACCCCCTCCCACCCGCTTGTTCAGATACCAGAGGACAGTCAGTGAACAGCTTTAAAAGTCCTGGGAGAAAGAGAGGATGAAAGGGCTGAATGTCTAGTAGCAGCACCCTTATCTCCCTTACAGTGATGTGTTCTCTTTGTTGAGATGGGGAGCATAGCCCTTGTGCTTTCAAATTTCCTGGCACCAGCTCACATCCGAGGTGTCTGTGAACAGCTCTTGGATTGGTGGCAGAGGGTGCAAAGGGAGTCCTGGGTTGAGTGACACTTGTTGGATCCACCACTGGAGTTCCTTCTTCAGACAGGGGATGAATGGAATTGGAAACTCCAGAGGATGCAAATGCTTCATCCAAACTGACTTTAGGAACCACTGGAGTTTTCTCATTTGAAGTTTGGCCAGAGACAGCTTTGGAATGGTAGATGCCATGAAGCCCAAAACCCTGAGGTACTCTCTGGCTGAAATATGTTGCAGAGGCAGAAGGCTTTGGAAGTGTGAGATGAGGTCCTGCATCTTCCGAGGAGGAAAAGAGACCATCACGAGGTCTATCTGTATCCTGCACCCCAGGAAGATGTGATCCTGAGAGAGGATGAGAATGGATTTTTTTGTGGTTTATAATGAATCAAAGACTTTGTAGAAGGGAAATGGCAAAGCGGATGTTTTAGTCCAAGCTCTCCAGGGAGGTTGCCAGAAAGAGGAGGTCATCCAAGTAAGGGAAAACATGGATGCCCTGAAGCCTGCAGTAGGCAATCATAGGAGCTAGACATTTTGTAAATACCCTTGGTGCAGTAGAGAGTCCAAAGGGCAAGGCAGAGAACTGAAAATGCAAGGAAGCCACAGAGAAAAATAAAACTTCTTGCAATTGGGGTGGATGGGAATGTGTAGGTATGCATCTTTGATATCCAGGGAAGCCAAGAAGGCTTGTAGAAGAAGGAGAGGAAACAAGGTGTGAAGAGTTAACATATGGGAGGTGGGTACCTTTAGTAAGGTGTTGAGGTGAGAAAGGTCCAGAATGGGTATCCAAGGACCATCCTTTCTGGGCATTAGGAACATTCTGGAGTAAAAACATCTTCCTTTTTTTGTCTTGAACCTCCTGAATGGTAACTTGTCTCTGCAGGTATAGCAGTACCTCTGGAAAGGAAGGTAGTTGTTCCCTTGGTGGTTGGAGGATGCCCCTAAATAAAGGTAGGTAGTCCCAAACCAGAAAGTATCATTTTTGAATGATAGTGAAAACCCAGGAGTCTTGAGTTATGCTTTCCCAGACTGGCCGAGACAGACAGGCACTGGGAAAGAGAAATGCAGGTGAGGTGGTTTGGGCAGTCAGAGGGAACTAGGTTTATCAGGAAAGGGCTGCTTCTCAGACAGAATTGCAGGGGAAGTCCTGGGTTGCTGAGGTCTCCTACCACCTTTTTTGTTTTTGGTGGTGAAGGACGGGAATGTCTACGTACAAAAACAGGTTTTGATGGATAATTTTGTTGAAATTTAGGCACTGGGGAAACAAATATGTTTCAGTTCCTGTAATTCCTTACCCTCTTCTTGCAGGGACTTTTAGCAGCTGCAGTACCAAACAATGCAGAGTTGTCCAAAGATGCATCCAAAAGTTTAGATTTAATGTCCTCTGGTAATGGCCGGATTCTTAACCAGGAGAATCTCCTTAAAATAGAGCCAGAAGCAGCTGCCCTGGCAGACGCCTCTGCAGCATCATAGCTGCAATTGATGGAGTGACTGCCTACTTGAGAGGATGCTCCAAGCACAGACATAGCCAAAGTCTTATTCTCTGAATCAGACAAATCAGAAATGACCTGAGAGAGCTGAGACAGAAGCTCTAGGGCAAATTTGGTCATGTGAGTGATAATTAATGGACCTAAATATCAAGGTGGCAGAAATGTACACTTTCTTGCCCAGCCTTTCCAGGCTCCTGCTATCCCTATCTGAGGAAAGGAGAGAGGTTGAAGGTAGTAACCTGGATGGCTTGTCTGAAGCCACAGAAATAAGCAATGAATCTGCTGAAGGACATCTGATCAGGAACTTGCAGTCCTCAAGTACCATGCAAAATCGGTCAAGCTTCTTAGGAGTAGGATGCTGGAAATCTGGGGTCCAGGAGACGTATACAAAGGCATCTAGAAATGCAGGCAACACAGGAAGAATAGCTGAAGGACTATGGGATTCCACCTGCAGAAGATCATAGTATTTCTTTTGCACTTTAGATACTGGAGTACTATCCCATTTAAAATGATCCCTCATTTTGACTCGAGTCTCTCCAAATGAGGGTTCTTCCATGGGTGAGTCAGCCTCATTGGAGTCCTCCTCTGGGGATGCACAATCTAATGGGGAGGAGATCTGAGGAATATGCCAGAGATTCATCTTTTGAGGATGCCTTTTCCTCTGATGAAACCTCTTCCCTAACTCTTTTATGTGGGGAAGCAGTGCTGGGGGACTGAAACACCTGAAGGGGGTTTAAGAGCCATAAGGGCCTTGAATAGGCCTTGAGTGAATTGTTGCCAATCACTTTGGGGGTCTTTAGGGGGAGACCAGTGTTTAGTCTTCTGCTTCTTCTTTTGCTGCAGGTCTGCACTATGTAGTATAGGAGGCCCAGATGTAGACCTACATTCAATAATATCAGAGTGAATTTCCTCCAGCACAAGGATCTGAGGTATCCCCTTAGGGTCTTCGGTGATCAGGAGCCTAAGTTCCCACTGTATATCCGAGATGGATGCCTTCTCAGCCTCTGAGGACATGCCTGTGGTCAGATCCAAGTCCACTTCATCATCTGTGAACCAGAAAATACAGTTTTGTACACGTACCATAAATGTAGATGTTCGAATGTATTCACTGTTGCAGTCATTACATTTGGGTAATCGGCTGGCAGGTTGCCCTCAGTTGGCCTGAATTCCAAAGTTTTGGGTCCTGCGTCGGTTGCTGTCTTCTCTTCCATGACGTCAGGTCATCAGGGGTATAAAACATGCAGCCGACACCATATTCTTTAGTTTTTCTTGCCCCTGATGTCAGGTGCCCCCCAAAAAGTTAGCAATATTATATATATATATATATATATATATATATATATATATATATATATATATACATACACATGCATGCATCAATATAAACTTTACCTTCACCTACAAGCAAATACACCACAGAGGTTGTAGAAGATAGAGAAGGAAAGATAAACTGTAGAGTGACAGGAGGATGGTGGGAGGGTAACCTGGACTGCAACAGTGAATACACTCGAACATCTACATTTATGGTAAGTGTACACAACTGTACTATGTTCTTCGTGTTTCACTGTTGCAGTCATTACATTTGGGTAGAATCCCAATGCTATGGTCGGGAGGCTGGGGCTAAACAGCATTAGGTGCGGCTATAAGGCCCTGCAGCACTGCAGTGGCAAAGCCTGCCCTGGACTTAGAGTAGAGAGGCAAATGGTAATGTTTTGTAAAGGTGTGAAAAGACCTCCAAGTAGCAGCCTCTAGAATGTATTTGGTTGGTACTCCTCTGAGTAAGGCTGCTGAAGTAGCTGCAGCTCTGGTGGAATGAGACCTAATGCCCTTGGGCACAGGTTTACCATGGTGTAAGTAGCAGAAACGGATGCAGTGGCTTATCCACTTTGAAATTGTCTGCTTCAAAATAGCCTTTCCTTCTGATCCTGCAGCATATGACACTAGTAATTGCCCAGTTTTTCTTAGAGCTTTAGTCCTGCTTAAACAGAATCTTAGTGTATACATCCAAGGGATGCAGAATTCTCTCCCCTTTGTTCTGTGGATTTGGATAAAAAGTTGGCAGATGAATTGTTTGGTTAAGAGCCACACTGGAAACCACCTTAGGCATAAAAGTAGGATTTGTCCTCAGAGACACGCTGTCCGGGTAAAATATGATAAAAGGCGCTACAGCCATGAGGGCCTGTAGCTCTGAAACTCTTCTTGCTGAAGTAATTGCTAGTAGCAGAGGTGTCTTCCATGATAAGAACTTTATATCAGCAGTAGCAGAGGCAGGGTGAGCTTTTTCAACACATAACTGAGGTCCCATGCAGGTAATGGTGATCTTCTAGGAGGCCTTACATTTTTGGCTCCTCTAAGGTACTGCTTTAGTAAAGGATGAGAAAAGATTGGTGGCTCTGTATTGTAATGAGCCGAAATGGCAGAGGCATGGATTTTGATTGATGAGAAAGATAGGCCTTTGTCAAGCATCTCAGTTAAGTATTGTAATATTTGAGGAATATGTGGTTCTGCTGCATCAGTTCCTTGTGCTTGATTCCAAGCACAGAATCTCTTCCATTTGTCAGCATAAGATTTTCTAGTACTAGGCCTTCTGGCTTCCAAAATGACATCCATCACAGCTTTACTGAGAGGTGTCATTTGTATGATTACATGATTAGCCATGCTGCCAGGTTTAGAGTCTGCAGTTGATTGTGCAGGATCTGATTGTTTTGCTGGGAGAGTAGTTGTGGTCTTTGAGGCAAGGTCCAAGCTAGGTACTGAGATAAGTTCCTTAGTATTGGGTATCAGTATTGGAGGGGCCAATCCGTGGCAATTAATATCATATTTGGCTTCTGTTGTCTGACTTTTAGGAGGACCTTGGGTAGAAGAGGCAGAAAAAGAAAGGCGTAAGCTGATAGTTTTTCCAACTGAAGGATAGGGCGTCCACTTTCCATGCTTGTCTGTGATAAGTCCTTGTGCAGAATCTTTTTAAATGATAATTTTGAGGAGAGGCAAACAGATCTATGTATGGGCTCCCACATTTCTCTGTTATGCTGAAGACTTGTGGATTCAGTTTCCACTCGTGAGGATCCATAAGGTTTCGGCTTAAATCTTCTGCCAGAGTGTTTTGTTTTCCTGGCAGGAATTGAGCTTGAAGATGTATCTGGTAGGTCAAAGCTGTGTCCCACAGTGCCATGGCTAATCTGCAAAGGGGGTATGAGTGTGTGCCCCCTTGCCTGTTTATATACCACATGACTGTGGTGTTGTCCATCTTTATCAGTAGTTATCCTGGATGAAGTAAGTCTTTGAAGGCTGTTAGGGCATTTTGAACAGCTAGCATCTCTTTCTGGTAGATATGTAGATGCATTTGTTTTGGTGCCCATATGCTCGGAATGCATCTTCCTGCCATGTGGGCCCCCCAGACATAATCTGATGCGTCTGTTGTTAAGGTTTGGCTGGCAGAGGGTAGAGTGAAAGGCCGTCCCACGTTTTGGTGACAGGCCTTTGCCCACCATAGAAACTCCTGTTGCAGGCAGGGAATGAGAGGAATCATTGTTTCCTGACTGTGTGAATGTTGACTCCATAAACTTTTTAGGTACCATTGAAGTTTCCTCATATGCAGTTTTGCATATGGAATTAGTAGGATGCAGGATGCCAAGAAGCCCAGAACCTGTAGAATTTGTCTTGCAGAAGACTGGGTTTTTGTTGCCATCAGTTTGAAGTAAGTAGTCTGTTGCCTTTGTTTGTCTGGCGTGAGGTAAGCCATCTGGGCAGTTGTATTCAAGCTTGCACCCAGGAATGTTATCTTTTGAGAGGGTACTAGTTGTGATTTCTTTTCGTTTATTGTGTATCCTAGGCATGTTAGAAGCCTTTTCACAAACGCCAGGTGTCGAAGAAGAGTGTCCTTGTTCTCTGCTTGAATGAGACAGTCGTCTAAGTAAGGATATATTTGTATACTTCTTTGTCTGAAAAATGCAATTACTGGTGACAGGCACTTTGTAAAGACCCTGGGCGCAGTAGATAAGCCAAAGGGCAGTGCAGAGAATTGGTAATGCATTAAGCCAGCCTTGAATCTGAGGTATCTTCTGCATGACTGTCTTATTGGGACATGCAGGTATGCCTCTTTTAGGTCTAAAGTCACCAGCCAAGCATTCTTGCCCAGCATAGGCAGAAGCTGCTGCAAAGTCAGCATTTTAAATTTTGGAATGTCCAGGTATGTGTTCAAAATTGATAAATCCAGTATTGGCTGCCAGGCCTTGTCCTTTCTGGGTACCAAGAACAGTCTTGAGTAAAAGCCTTGTCCTTTTTCCTGTTCTGGTACTGTCTGAATGGCCCCCATATCCACGAGGGACGTAACCTGTTTCAGTGCCTCTGCCCATTGATTTTTTGGCAGATATGGCCAACCACTTGCCACTGGCAGAGTGTGGAAATGGAATATGTATCCCTGTGATACGATGTTTAGTACCCACTTGTCCTAGGTTATTAACTGCCAATTTAGAGCAAAAAGTGCTAATTTTCCCCCTATGGGTGCTGCCAAAAGATAAGTGCTTGGTGTAGGCTGAGGGAAGTCTTTGGGATTGCTTTCTGTAGGACTGCGCTTTATCTCCTCCAAATTTGGAGGTGGATGCGCCCCATTGTTTTGACCTGTATGAGTCTTGCGCCTGGTATCTGGAACCCTTAGGGCATCTGGATTTGCCCCTTTGAGCTCTGTCTGACACAGGAAAGGACCAATTTTTTGTAGGCCAGTGTCTATTGAATCTTGGTGGCTGCACTTGTAAGAATTCTAACAGTTTGCATAGACTTAGCTTTGTCTTCCATTTTCTTTAAGACCTCTTCTGCCTTAATACCAAACAGAGAATCATGCGGTAAAGGTGCATCTAACAATTTATCTTTAACATGATCACGCAAATTTTGTTCCTTTAACCAGGCATGCCTTCTAATCACAGATCCAGTAACTGTGGCCCTGCAGGAGGCCTCTAAAGAATCAAAACCACATTGTAAAGTATGCTTTCCAACTTGTTCAGCTGCATGCAATAATTCCTGCAATTCTTTATTTTCTGCACATTCTGAAATCAACATAATTTTCTGTTTCAGCAATCCCATAACATGTTGTTGGTACTTAAGCATATGAAACTGACAGTTTAAGGCCCTGATTGCCTAGGTTGCAAATGTATAAACCTTCTTTCCCCAACTGTCCAGTGCCCTTGAATCTCTGTCACAGGGGGTAGGATTTTTTGCTGTTGAGGCCTTAACTCCTTTTGGACCCTGTGAAATAGTTTCAGGATCAGCAGCAGGGTTTCTAAATAAAAATGTATGTGAGTCAGGGACCCTGTAATATCTGTCAGGCTTACTGGGAGCCAGAGGTAAGGAGTCAGGGGTCAAGCTTGACTCTGAAAACACATCATCCACAATGTCTAAAACAGGGGGAATGGCCAAAGGCTTGTGCTGAGGGAGAAGAAGGAAATCCCTGAGCCTCTTTTTTGATTCTGAGAAGTCTTGACTCTCCTAGTGAAAATGCTCCCTCAAAGTATGTAAGGTTTCTCCAAATGAATAATCCTCTGGAGGAGATGCAGGTGGAACAGACTCCTCGGCATCAGAATCCTCATAGGGAGGTAAAGATAATTCCTGATCAGAAGAGGAATCAGAAGAAATAGAAACCTGATCTGAAGATTCATAGTCAGTGTCTTGCCTAGGCCTCTTATCTAGAGGGGGATGGGTACCCCTGATCAAGGTAATAAGGTCTTCAGCCATTTTAATCATCTGTTGTTCAGGCATAGAGGCCTTTGCACGTGGCTCAGGCATCATTTTTTTAGTTTTAGAAGTTCTTTTGTCTTTGATTTTGCAGCTGTCGTCGGTTTGATAAACAAATGTTGAGGTCTGAATACACCCTCAGAAACCGGTGCCTGCTCAGCGGCTCCGGACCCATCCGAGGGAGATACATCCGTCAGTCCAATACCTTGAGTATCTTGCGGCATGCCGGACTCCACATGGGTGTCGGTAGAGGCCTGCAACTCAAAGGTAGCGGGTATCAGGGGGCTGCGAAAGCGCCTCACTGAGTACCGGCGAACCGGCAACTGGCTTAGGAGAAGCTTCATAATCGGTTTTAGATCTCGACTGCCTTTTTCTGTCCTTTTCTTTGCATTTTTTATGTACTCCGGTAGTCGGGTTGCTATCTGACGACATTTCTGGGTAGTTAAATCTGTTTCCAAAATACTTAGATGCAAAAATATACCGACACTTAATAGTGTGTTGGTTAAATCTAGCACAAAACCGACAGTCAGGCACGTTGTGATCAGGGCCTAGGCAAGGAATAAAATATAAATGGAAATCCTTATGAGCTATTTGCTTCCCACAAGTAATACAATTATTAACTTTTTCTGACATCGGTAAAAAGCAAGAAAAAAATTTCCCCAACGGGGTACTTAGCTTTAGTGAAGACTTTGGTTCTGAAAGTCAAACTCGAATTTTTCAGTAGTCGGCCGACCGGTACTTGCGAAATGTTTCTGCTTCGGGCACCACGCGGCAAGAAAGACTAAAGAAAATGGCGTCGGCTGCATGTTTTATACCCCTGACAACCTGACGTCATGGAAGAGAAGACAGCAACTGACGCAGGACCCAAGACTTTGGAATTCAGGCCGACTGAGGGCAACCTGCCAGCAGATTACCCAAATGTAATGACTGCAACAGTGAAACATGAAGAACATCCAGGAACTGTACATATATCTGGGGTCTCATCTGCCTCAGGAGACAGGACCATGGTAAGAGATGCAGCAGGAGGTTCAGGCCTTGGCTTTTTGGCTTTCTGCTTCACAACTGACTTGACCTCGGGCCCCGAGGATCTCTCCATTGGGCTTTTACCAAATTAAGTTCTGATTTTCCAAGTAAATGGCTAAGGAGGAAAGTCTGCTCCTTAGAGTCTTAAGCACAAAGGCCTGACATATGGGACAAGATTTGTGGTTGTGGCTAGGCCCTAGGTAGAACGAATGCTGGAGATAGCTATCTTTATGTGGAAATTTTCTTCCACTCTGGCATCTGCCTTTTTTTGGATGACATGAACCCTACCACAAAACAGTAGCAAAAGAAACAAGGATTCCCCAATGGGGCACTTATCTGAGGAAATCGCTGCAACACAGCTAATGACTCACCGAGCAGACTGATGTTCGAGGTGGCGTTCGGACTGGAGGCAAAGAAGTTCTGAGGTTGGTGTATGTGCGTACAACACTTTTATGGCTGACATACGACAGCAACCTACATGCGATGCACCACACACCCTACAGTAGTGAAACGCTTTTGTATACTGTCTGACACTGGGTTGTTTACAGTGGAGAACTCCCTCATGTAAAGAATACTGCAACAGATGAATAGAAGGACATCTTATAATATGTGGAGTTCCCCGTCTGTCTTGTGAAAAACTATGGTTTATATCCAGAAGGTTTTTTTTCTCTTGCAGCAATTATACCCATGTGAAATTTAAGCAACTGTTTACTATTACATTAACTTGTGTACTGCTGCTTAGCAGCATTCTTATTTTATCTGGGGATTTGATTAAGGTGATTAAGTGGTGTAGTCAATAGAGGTACTACTGCACATGTGATCTTAGAAAAAGGTGCCTTCAGAGCTGTTTAAAAAAAAAAAAAAACTCTGATGCTAAGTTTCATGTTCCCCATCTACACTTGGCGGGGGTGTTCCCTTCTAAATAGGTCAAGCAGCAGTAATCGGCGTGACATCTACCTCGTCTGGTATGTCTGCAACTTGCCTTACATCAGACACACCAATAATGCAATTTCTAAAGAAATGCTTCTGACTTCACTTCCCTACTTTCCTCACGAACTGAGGAGCTGCATCTTTGTTCACTATAAATTCTGCGTTATTTACAGGACAGAAGGGAGTGTCATACTGTTGTCACAGCAACAGCCTGGTGATCTGTTATGGAAAAGAACAGAACAGATTTCACTCTTGACAGTATGCAGGGGAAGGAAGAAATTGTGGATACACTGCTTCAAAAAATTTTGCCCTCTTCTAATGCAAAAATTTCTGTCCATGGATTAATGAATGCTTGAAACCAAATCTGTTACAAGAATGCTGTACAACATACAAGTATAATAAAATAACTTCTTTCTAATTCATTTATCTTCTAGAGATCATTACAATGAACCAACATTTTCAGCTAAACTAGCAAAGAAATCAGCATAAAAATGTGTTTGTGTGGTGTGTGTTTGTGTGGTGTGTGTGTATGGTGTGTGTGTGTGTGTGTGTGTGTGTGTGTGTGTGTGTGTGTGTGTGTGTGTGTGTGTGTGTGTACGTGCGTGCATATACTCTGATGTGCGATGCCTAACATGAAATCTCAGACAGTACTACAGGTCATATCACTGTGGCCCTTCCCACAGCTGAGTCATTTCTAGTAACAATGAAAACATCTAATAATCTCTGCTGTGTGTGGGTAGGCATAACTTCAGATGGATATGCAAGCTGTATATGCCACTTACTAAAAGCAACTATAACATACCAGCATTCCTGATGAAAAGAATACTAAACAATGTTTCCTTTATTCAGCTGGGGACAATGTTGGATGAGGAAGGACAGCACTACTTGTGATCAAACAAACGGCTACAAATGTATCAATATAAACAACTACAGTGCAAGGCACTCTGATCTCTGCAACTCAAAGTGTTAAGAAAGCTACTGAAATATAGACAAGCAGAGAGAGCAGTTCTCATAATTCCAGCTTCATATAGCAGCTCCATCTACCTTGGCAGTTCCTCAGGTTGCCATCCAAATGTAGAACTGTACTTACTAGAAATGCAGTTATGAAGGTGACCATCATTTGGGACAGGAGTAATGCACGGTCATTCAAGATTTCTGGGTTCGAAATGGGAGGGGGGGGGACTGCAGAGCTGGGTAATGAAACCACAGAAACACCAGAGAGCCATGCTTCTCATACAGGGACTAGGATTGCCATGACCAATAAATCAGAAAACATCAACAAAACCTGGGAGTTACAAATAGAGTGGAGAATAGAGTCAACTGACCTGACTGTCATATCTTGCTAAGATTTAGCTAAATAGCTACATGCTTGTGAGAAAAAAGATGCATTACAGCTATAAATTTAATCCACTCAAATGAATTTGTTACTATCATGATGGAATATCAATCCACATCGTAAAGATTTTGGTGGTTAAAAGCCTGCTTAATAAAGACAGATCGATACTATCTTCAACCACTTTTGTTGTAGCCACTGTGCTGCACAGGGCAAAGCTCTGTGCAATCCCAAAAGAAGGAAGTGTGGCACCCTGTACTAATTAGCTCTAGGGCTTCTGCTCCTTAGATATCTGCTCCACTGAAGCTAAGGAGAAACTCCCTTTGCAACAGCCAACCACGTCATTTTTAAAAGTGCTTTTGTCTATGAACTTAATACATTTCTGGAAGTAAGAAGATCAAGGGTTTAAATCAGAACTATTAGGACTGTCTCAAAGCCTCGCCCCTCTTCTTGGTGTCATGCAGGCTACTGAGGGTGTGATCTCTGTCTTGCTTTGTATACAGATCTGGATGAAGAATTAATAGGGGGTCTAAAACCCAAAAGTAGGGACAGGTTTTAAAAATTGTTCCTATAAAGTGCTAGAATGACAGATTTTGCTTTACTATATATTTTCTGAAGGATATGAAGTCTGAAACTGAAATGTCGGTCATTATTTAGCATTATTTTGTGACTTCAATCCAAAGTGATTTGTCAGAAAATCACAAATTTTATGAAGAACAGGCCAAAAATAAGACGCAAAAAATCTGGACATTTAAGAGGTGTGCTACAGACCTTCAGCATACCTTATTCGTGTCAGACATACTGCACATATGCAAGTCCAATGAGGGCATAAACACTTGATCAAGAGATCTAAATCTCTTTTGCAACATAAATTGAACACGTTGGAGGAATAATGGGGTAGCAAAGAGAATACCACCTCTTTGGAATTGTCTTCCTCTCCACATAAAGCTCAGTCCTTTTATACTATTCAAATGTAATCTGGATGAATGGATAAGGTAACCACAAATTCAACTGTGGTTTAGCACCCTTGTCTCTCATGGATAGGGGCAACATGTAAATGTTCTGCTTGTCTAAGGGTTATTCATACTTAAAATATAAGGGATAAAAACTTCATGGGAGTGTACAACTGACCTTCTAAGTATCCTCACAGATCAATAGTCTAGTAACTACCTATGAAGTCATCAAAAAGTTGCATTCACTGAAATGGAAATTTATAAACTGATCAGCTATCAAACAATTCTCACTGCCTGCAGTGTACTTCTTTATTTCTGGTGAAATACTGAATCCATCCATGTGAGCCACTTGATTTTTTTGGCTAACGTGCAATATCTTTTCCCAAAATCTCTGAGTACCTCTGTGCCTATGTCCTGTGACTGATATATCCTGGGATCATCTTTTTCCAGGAGGTCACTGTCTTTCTGAAATGTCAGCCTTCAAAAGCAACATCTCTTCATCTAGCTCAAGGAACAGGTCAGTGGCCGATTCGTGGTTCATTTCACTGGATATCACAAAGGCTATTCCTCCTAGAAAATTTGGCTATTTCAGATGGAATGTACAGCAGAATTTATGAGGACTACAGACTGCTGAAGATGTCCTCAGGAAAAAGTACAGTTTTGTACCTACCATAAATGTAGATGTCCGATAGGCATGCATCTGCAGTCCTTACAAATGGGTTGTCCTGTCGTCAGGCAGCCCTTCGGTCGGCCGGATTCCAAAGTCTGTGTCTGGCCTCGGCTGATGTCACACTTCACCCGACGTCATAGCTGCAGTTATTCGGGTATAAAGGTATCAGCAGACTCCATCTTCCTCAGTGTTTCTTGCCCCAGATGCCAGGTGCCCTCTAGGAAGGCTAAATTTGGATAATTGCAAAAGTTTCCAAATAAGAGAGAGCAAATAAAAATAAACATGTATATACATATATACAAACAAATACACCATAATAGATTCCCCCAGCTAGCTAGAAGATGGGTAAATACCTTAGGAGTACCTCAGAGGGGAAGGAGGGAGGGTAATCCTGACTGCAGATGCATGCCTATCGGACATCTACATTTATGGTAGGTACAAAACTGTACTATGTCCTTCAAGGATGCATCTGCAGTCCTTACAAATGGGTAGAATACCATAGCCAAACTGGAGGAGGAGGAGTAATAAGATTATGGTGTAGTTAAGATCCCTTGCAAAACAGCAGCGGCAAAACCTGCTCGGGATCTGGAGTACAAGGGTAAATTATAATGCTTGGCAAATGTATGCACGGAGCTCCAAGTAGCAGCCTCTAAAATGTCTTTGGTAGCCACTCATCGTAAAAAAGCTGTGGTAGTGGCTGTAGCCCTTGTAGAGTGAGGTCTGATGTTTTCTGGAGTTTTCTTCCCATGGTAAGAGTAACAAAATCTAATGCAATTTCCTATCCACTTAGAGATTGTCTGTTTTGAAATTGCTTTTCCTTCCATTCCTGTTGCATATGCTACCAGTAGCTGGTCAGTTTTTCTATTGCTCTTGGTCCTGTCCAGGTAGTAACATAATTGTCTATGTACATCCAAGGTATGCAACAGTCTTTCTCCCCTGTTCTGTGGGTTGGGGAAGAATGTAGGCAGGTGGATAGCTTGGTTTAAAGATACCCTGGAGACCACCTTTGGCATAAAAGTAGGATTAGTTCTCATGGACACTCTATCTTGATGGAAGATCAGGAAGGGCTGTACTGCCATTAATGCCTGTAGTTCAGAAACCCTTCTTGCTGAAGTGATTGCAAGCAGGAAAGCAGTTTTCCATGATAAGTACTGTAATTCTGCTGTTGCTGCTGGCTCGAAAGGAGGGAGTGTCAACTTTTCTAGCACAAAGTTCAAGTCCCATGCTGGCAATGGTGGCTTCCTAGGTGGTTTTACATTTTAATTCCTCTCAGAAACTGCCTGAGCAGAGGATGTGAGAAGACTGGAGGATCCAAGTTGTATTCTGCTGAAATAGCTGATGCATGAATCTTAATGGAAGAATAGGACAGGCCATTGTGGAAGAGCTCTGCCAAGTATTCCAGGATGTTAGCTATGTTTACTAGTGACACATTTTCTCCTTTTGCAGTACTCCAAATGAGATATCTTTTCCATTTTGCTGAATAATTTTTTCTTGTTGAGGGTCTGCGAGCCTCCAAGATAATGTCTTTAACCCTTTGAGATAAATCTGGGTTATTTGGTCTTATGCAATGTTCCAGGCAGCCAGCTGCAGTGTTTTCAGGTTTGGATGCAGGGTTTTGAAGTTGTTCTGTGTTAACAGTAAGGGAACTAGAGGCAGAGGCCATATTTGTTCCCGAGACATGCTCCTCAGTAATGGGTACCAATGCTGCCTCAGCCAGTCTGGAGCTATCAGGATGATCCTTGGACGGTCTTCTTTGATCTTCAATAGCACCTTGTGCATCAAAGGAAGAGGTGGGAATGCATATGCTGTCAGGTTTTTCCAACTGAAAGATAGGGAGTCCACTTTCCAAGCAAGTGGGTGGTACGTCCTCGTGCAGAATTTTTTCAGTTGGTGATTGTGTGGGGATGCAAATAAGTCTATTTCTGGTAGTCCCCATTTCCCTGTAATGGTTTTGAAGATGTCCGGATGCAGCATCCATTCGTGGGCATCCGTGGTAGTTCTGCTTAGGATGTCTGCTAGTATATTTTCTTTTCCTGGCACAAAATTGCTTGTAACTGAATGTTGAAGCTCAGGGCCACATTCCAGAGGTCCATTGCCATCCGGCATAGAGGGTATGAATGTGTGCCTCCCTGTTTGTTGATGTACCACATAACTGTGGTGTTGTCCGTCCTTATCAACAGTTGACCCTGTCGAAGAAATGGTCTGAATGCCTGAATTGCCAGTTTTACTGCCAGCATTTCCTTTTGATTTATGTGTAGGTGCAGCTGGTCTTGAGTCCATAAGCCTTGTATGCACTTGTCCAGCATGTGCGCCCCCCAACCGAGGTCTGAGGCGTCCGTTGTGATGGTCTGGCTCGGTTGAGTGCTGTGGAAGGGCAGCCCTTTGTTTGATTGACAGGCCTGAGCCCACCATTGGAATTCTTGCTTCAGGCATGGAATTATTGGAATTTGGGTTTCTAGGCTGTGCTTGTGCTGAGACCATAAATTCCTTAGGTACCACTAACTTTCTCATATGTAGTCTGGCATGTGGAAACAATATTATGCAGGATGCCATGTAACCCAGGGCTTGCAGGACTTTTCTTGCTGTTAGCTGGTTCTGCTTTGTTAATGCCATGAAGTAGAGAGGGAGTTGCTCCTGTTTTTCTACTGTTAGGAATGCCATTTGTCTTGATGTGTCCAGCTCTGCACCCAAGAAGGTTATCCTTTGGGATGGTATCAGCCTTGACTTTTTTATATTGACTGTGTATCCCAGGGCTTGCAGTAGATGAATGACCCTTTTCAAGTCTTTTGTTAATTTGTTTTTGTTGTCCGCTTGTAACAGGCAGTCGTCCAGGTAAGGGTAAATTTGAATTCCCTGAAGCCTGCAATGAGCAATTACTGATGCCAGGCATTTCGTGAATACTCTGGGCGCAGTAGATAAGCCAAAGGGCAATGCTGAGAATTGATAATGCTCTGATCCTGCAAGAAATCTGAGGTATCTTCTGCAATTTGGTCGTATGGGGACGTGCAGGTATGCCTCCTTGAGATCTAGAGTTACCAGCCAAGACTCCTTGCCCATCATGGGAAGAAGTTGCTGTAGGGTCAGCATTTTGAATTTTGGAACAATGAGGTATGTGTTTAAAGCGGACAGGTCGAGAATAGGTCTCCATTGGTTTTCTTTTCTTGGTACCAGGAAGAGTCTGGAGTAAAATCCTTGCCCTTGTTCCATAGATGGTACCCTTTCTACAGCTCTCATCCTTAGTAAGTGAGTTATTTGTTCTAGAGCTTCTGTCTTCTGATTTGGAGGTAGGTTTGGCATTCCTCTCTTCCTTGGTAGAGTATGGAAGTGAAACCTGTAACCTTGGTCTATTGTCTGTAAAATCCATTTGTCTCCTGTGATGTAATGCCAGTTTACTGAAAACAAGGCTAGCTTCCCGCCTAAGGGTGCTTCTAGTTGTTCCCTGGTAGGCGGTGCCAGAGCCAAGTCACTGTGATTGTCCTGTGGAAGTGGTGGTGGCTGGATCTGTGGCTGTACCTCGCTGGTTGTTAGCCTGCCACTGGCGCCCCTGTAGGCACCTCTGGATTGACCCCTGCCTCTTGAGCCTATTCCTGCCTCTCTGAGCTCTGGAGGTGTCTGGAAAGGACCAATTCTTGGAAGGCCAGTTCCTGCTAAACCTTGGAGGCTGGACCTGCAAGAAATCCTTGACTGTCTGGACAGATTTTGCTTTCGCTTCCACCTTCTTCAGCACCTGCTGTGCAGGGGAGCCAAACAAATTGAGCTTATCCATGGGAGCATCTAGGAGCTTTGATTTAACATGGTCTGGTAAGGACTGCTCTTTTAACCATGCATGTCTTCTGATCACTGTACCAGTCATGGGTGATCTAAAGGAAGCCTCCAGTGCATCATAGCCGCATTTTAAGGAATGATTACTGACCTGCTGAATGTTATGTACCATTTCCTGAACAGATTTTTTTGTCTAATGGTTCATCCGAGGACAGTTTTTTAGTTAACTGGTCTAACATAAATTCCTGATACTGAATCATGTGGAATTGACAGTTCAAGGCCCTAGCTGAAAGAGTAGCAGAAGTGTAAACTTTTTTACCCCATCTCTCTAAGGCCCTAGATTCCCTTTCAGAGGGGAGGGGGTTTTTGGCAGAGGTAGCTGCTACAGCCTTGGGTCCCTGGGAGATAGTTTTGGGATCTGCAAAGGGAGCCTTATACAAATGAATGATGTGTGTCCGGAACCCTGTAGTACCTATCGGGCTTAGCAGGGGCCGGAGAAAGAGAATCAGGAGCAGTACAAGCATCATTAAATGCATCATCCACAACAGTAAGTACTGGAGGAATGGCTAAAGGCCTATGCTGTGGCAAATGCAAAAAGGTTCTAAGCCTTTTCCTAGAGTCTGAAAAATCCTGGCCCTGCCATTGAAATTGTTCCCTCATAGCATGCAAGGTTTCCCCAAAAGAAAATTCCTCAGGCAGAGAGGCAGAAGGAATGGACTCTTCTGCATCAGAGTCCTCATAAGGAGAAAAAGGGCCCTCTGGAGGGTTTGAATTATCTGATTCATCAGAGGAGTCATCTGAAGAAACTGGCTCAGGGGGCTCTACTCTAGGCCTCTTCTCTGGAGGTGGGTGAGAGGCCCTGTCTGGGTGTGGTTGGGATCCCCGGATCAAAGAAATGAGATCCTCTGCTAGACTAAGCATTTGTGAACTAGAGCTAGGCCTGTGAGAGGGGGTCTTAGCAGGCACAGTTTTGGTAGATTTTGCTGCTTTAGCCCTGGCAAGGACCTTAATCGACATGGATGCAGGTGGCCTAGCAGCTCCACGTGCAGGGGTAGAAATATCCAAAGGGATAGTATCAGATAAATCCTGTGAACCTGCAAGAGCGGGTGGGATTTCAGTAGCAGATTCAGCCATGCTGGATGAGGTCTCGGTAGGAGGTAAGCTTTCGGCCGAAGGAAGAACCGTGGACTCGGTTTCAGCCGAAACCGAGACACATGCGGTTGGCTTAACCGCGGTTTCGGCCGAAACCACGGGCCGCGAGTGTCGGTCCTTTTCCTTGCGCTTTTTAGATATTTGCGTAGTCGGAGTATCCGACGGCATAATGTAAGCAAAAGCGGAGCCGAAAAACTCCTCAGCAAATTCCGACCGAAGTCTAAGCGTCCGCCGGTTGAAAGAAGCACAGGCTAGACAAGCTGCTACGTTGTGGTCTGGGCCTAAACAAGGTAAGCAGTAAGAGTGGAAATCTTTATGAGGTATTTGTTTCCCACAAGTTAAACAGTTATTCACTTTTTCTGACATCGGCTGAGGCAAGAAAGAGTCCCCAACGGGGTACTTAGCTTTTTAGAAGTCTTCGGTAGTAGTAATCTCTGGTTCTGACCGACCGGCACTTGCGAACAGCTTCTGCTTCGGGCGCCACGCAGCAAGAAAGACTGAGGAAGATGGCGTCGGCTGATACCTTTATACCCGAATAACTGCAGCTATGACGTCGGGTGAAGTGCGACATCAGCCGAGGCCAGACCCAGACTTTGGAATCCGGCCGACCGAAGGGCTGCCTGATGACAGGACAACCCATTTGTAAGGACTGCAGATGCATCCTTGAAGGACATCTGCCATGGACCTAGACCTGACTGTGCTTGTGGAGTGCAGCCTTGAACTCTAACAAGTACTGGTGGTGCTAGTTAGCACTATTAAAACTACTGGCAGCTGCAGCAGTTAGAAGTTCAGCAAAGGTCTGCAGCAGTACAAATGCATCCAATGAGTTCTGTACTTAAGCATCTGTGACTTTCATTTTTTATTTCAGTAATGAAAGTAAGCAATGTGACCAGGGATGCCAGATTTCTTACTGGACAGGTAGGGACAAAATTCATGCTAAGTGAAGACCCCCCCCCCCAAAAAAAGGCCTTTAATACGGAACACGTTACAGTTCCGCATTAAACACAAGTAGCGCCGTGTTTGTCGATTTTTTTATTGGCCCATATGCCTGTATACGAACCAATCAAAAAAATCGCACAGCAGACCCTCTTCTGTTCAATGTGGAACATCACACAGTTCTGCATTAAACAGACCTAGCACTGTTTTGCAATTTTTTTGGCTCGTATACCAGCATACTGGCCAATCAAAAAAAACAAAGCGGAGGTTGTTTCGCTGGGATTTTAACCGGCACTGCGGGACTCGGGATCGGGCTGCTGATCCCAGGACAGTCCCACTCAAATAGGGACATCTGGCAACCCTAAAATGTGACAAATGCAAAGAGAAGTAAGGCAAGTGTGAATGCTGAGGAAGAAATTAGAGGTATGTGACTACTTGCCATATAAAATGATATTCACTATAGCCCTCTACGCTGGGTGGTGCACATAGGTAAGTTCTTCTTGTGCCCTCTCAAGTGGCTTTTCTTCAGATCTTGATCACCCATACTTGATGGGGACATACCCTGTTTTTTCCTTGCGTAGCATCACTAAACTAGGTCTAAGGGGCACACCTAGCCCCCAAATACCCTTTTACTCTCCATTCAGAGATACACTTTAGGTAAATAAACTCACTAAAATGTTTATAAAGCTATGGATTGAAGTTTATTAACAGAAGGTTCTAGTTTCATAATGTAGTATCTGGCATGTCCTAAGAGCGAATGGGTGAGGGAATACATCTCCTGGAGGGGGACCTATTGATGGTCATCTGGTTAGGTACGCATTCATGTGTCTTTCACACCTTAATAGCAGAACCCCTCTGCAATGGGTGGAACACTTAGGCAGAATCTCAAGAAATTTCCTACAAACCTCAAAGGGAAAAGATAGAAGGTGCAGTTTCACAAACAAGTTGACCACTGCACACTTGTCTATTCTGGATACATTCTAGAAACATTTACTGCAGTCAAACATCCGCCCTCCAGAATGTCCAGTCATGGTGTTGACCAAGGGATATAAAGCCTTCTGGCTGTAAAGAGGAAGTGTATTTATCAATTCATGTGAAAAGGGTATTATCCCTTCTTTGCCCAAGAAATGAAAAGATGTTCCATTGCCCATGCTCAAGGATCTAACCGGGAGTGAATCACAATGGATACTCCATTTTCGGCACAAAGCCGATAAACTTTCCCATTTTCAGGAACCCCCCAAAATATAAAAGTTGAAATGGAACAGTTGAGAGATAGTTCAGAAACTACGGTGACAAAATAAGGATTCACCCAGAAATCTAGTTTTTTTATGGAGGACGTATAGCCTCTATCAAGACAAACTTCAGGACTGCTGAACCAGCTTGTTCACAGGGCAAACATGAAAGCACATCTACCACAAAGTTTGTCCAAGTGTGGAAAATAGCCTTCACCTGAGGACGAAGATGAGAGGTCTGTAAGAAATAGTGTTACTATTCTAGTCTGAGCTGTCCAACAATTCAAGATCTCCAAACCTTCTCCAAATTTTAAGCAATATAGGAATATGGTGTCAGCAGTATCGCAACTGGAAATGAACACTATTAAAGAAGAACTGAAAGAACTATATCATTATATATAGCATGGCAAAAAGTAATGGAAATATTGAAGAGGAATGACTGAAGCAAATTGTAATCAGGAAACAATTGTACAGAAAGTGGATTATATGTCAACAATTAAATACTTTATTTTGGTTTTAATGTTGATATCTGTTTACTGCTTTTAGCTAACCTTTTTAAATAATTTGTAAATGCTTCACTGTCATAAATAATCTGCATAGGTTTTTTTCTTTTTTTCTTTGAAAATGAATAAAAATATTTTTCAAACAACAATTCAAGCTCTCTGAAGTGGCTGAAATATGTATGTTAATGTGGATTATATAATGACCCCCCATTAATATTCCAAAACTTGCACGCTGATTGGGTAGCATGCCCGTTGTAAATCAGACTTATACTAATGGAAAAAGGTCCGGTCACCCAGACTTTTTCCATTAGTATAAACTTCTTTTTTGTGTGTGTTGGACAGTAACGGAAAACGGAAGAGCTCCATTGCTGTTATCTTGCTATGTTAAACGAGTTTAACATAGTGCAATATCTTAAAAAAAAACAACGGAGATCTTTGTCCTCGTAAACAATTTTAACCAACCGTGGGTAAATCCAGCATTTCCCACACCCAGGTGTGGGTTACTGCCTTAAGTAAATGGGGTACACATAAAAAAATATCCATAAGAAGGACAGGTAAACTGGAGCTTTACACTTTGAAAAAGGAGAAAAATGAACCCCAAATCTGTATGGATGATAACCATCTGATGCTCAGTTTCTGACGCTGACTTCACTTGACAATAACTGGGCATGCCAAAGGACTACTCTTCCTGAGAAAGACGTATACCCTTGTGGAGTGTTATGCTGGATAGGACTAGTATGAAGTGATATGGGGTGCTATGCTAGGTAGGACTCCCATGTAGTGATGTGGTGTGCTATGTTAGACAGTTCATCCATGTGGTGATGTGGAGTGCTTGACTCAGAGTGATGTGGTGTGCTGTGCTAAGTATGACTCCTGTTGAGCGATGTCTGATGCTGAGTTAGGTGCGACTCCTGAGGAGTGATGTGGGGTGCTATGCTGGAAGGAGTCCTGTAGTAATGTGGAATGTTATGGCAGGCAGAACTCTCATGGAATGATGTGGAGCGCTATGTTGGGTAGGACTCCCATAGAATGATGGGGGGGGGGGTCAAATGCTGTCTAGGACTCCCATGGAGTGATGTGGGGTGTTATGCTAAGCAGCAGTCCTGTAGTAATGTGGAATGTTATGCCAAGTAGGACTTTCATGGAATGATGTGGAGTGCTATGCTGGGTAGGACTCCCATGGAGTGATGTGGGGGAATGATGTCTAGGACTCCCATGGAGTAATATGGGGTACTATGTTGGGGAGAAGTCCTGTAGTAATGCTGAATGTTATGCAAGTTAAGAATCTCATGGAACGATTTGGAGTGCTGTGCTGGGTAGGACTTCCATGGAATGATGTGGGAGTTATATGCTGTCTAGGACTCCCATGGTGTGATGGGATTGCTACACTGGGTAGGACACTTATGGAAAGATGTGGGGTGCTATGCTGGTAAGACTTTCATGGAGTGATGTGGGGTTCTATGCTGGGAAGCACTTCCACAGAGTGATGTGCAGTGGTGTGCTGGAAAGGACTCCCATGTAGTCATTTGAAGGTATATACTGGGTAAGGGCTCACAAAGACTGATGAGGTGTACTGTGCTGGGTAAAACTCCCACAAGGTGATGGTGGGTGCTATGCTGGGAGGACTTCCATGGAGTGATAGAGTGCTAGGTTGGGTAAGTCTTCAATGTAATGATGTGAGGTGTTATGCGTGACGAGATGCCCATGTAGCGATTTGGGGGTACTATGCTGGGCAGAGCTCACACAGAATAGTGTGGTATGCTGTGCTGGCTAAAACTCTCATAGGGTGATACGGGGTCCTATACTGGATAGGGCTCCAATGTACTGATTAGGGCTGCTATGTTTGGCAGGACTCCTTTGGTGTGATATGTGGTGCTGCACTGGGCAGAACCCCCATGGAATGATGTAGGTAGGTCTTCCAGTGATTTGAGATGCTATTCTGGACAGTATTTCCATGAAGTCATGTGAAGTGTTATGCTGGTAGGTATCCCATGGAGTCATATGGGGATATGGGGGGTGCTATGCTGGGTAGGCCTTCCGCAGAGTGATGTATGGTGCTTTGCTGTGTGGGAATCTCATGGAATAATGTTGGGTGCCATTCAGGGTAAGACTCCCATGGAGTGCTGTGGGGTACTATGCAGAATAGGACTTCTATGGAGCCATGCAGGGTGCTATGGTGTACAGGTTTTCATGAAGCGATGTGGGGTGCTATGCTGGGTAGGAAGGGAAGAAACAATGGGTCATGTGTGACAAAGATGGTGATGGCAAAAAAGAAACTTGGAGATTTAGGGACCAGGAAGGAAAGGGATATCTTTTGAGCATGACAGAGAATATTTTCAACTTGACCTTACTGGGAAGCCTGGGTTAAGGGCCTCCTGGTACTCCACTGTACCTCTAAGATTCCACTGGAAAAATAGTGCAGCTGAAAGGGAACTACATCCTGCCACAGTATTAGGGCTTTCTTTGCATGCTATCTTAAGTGAAATAGGGATTGTAATCAGGTGGCGTTATTTTTATTTTTCTCCCCTCTCCTCTCTTGTACAGTTTTGAGAAATATAGGCAATGCAATGAAAAAAAAAAAGCAAGTGCCTGGTTAAAAAAAGCATGACCAAATTAAAATGAATGTGCTTTTCCTCATTCTTGCATGGGGAAATGACTGGATTGAAGACCTTATATTGCTTAGTTTTAACAGAGAGAAAGTAAATGAAAAGAATACTAAATACTAGGAGTCTTTTTTCCTAGCAAATGCATGTAGCAATTCTGGACTGGAATTCCACAGCAGGAGTTGCTAGTTGGAAGGGCACATCGTGTGTATGCTCCAAACCTAGCTATAAGAAAGCAATTTAGACACTTAATAGTAAAGATACAATCCTATCAGCAGGAGTTGATTCTGATAAACTGTGCCAGAAGGACAAAGTACAAAAAGTGGGAGCCAGCAGTGCTTGTGGAGAATGATTACTCATTGTACACCAAACAGATGAGTAAATTCATTCCACTATTCAGGGAACATTGAAACACAGGTGTGAGATTCAAATTGTGGTATCCAGCTGTCTTTGAAGTAGTCTTCCCTGGAGGTACAAAATCATTTTTGATACAGTGCATGTTAAGCAGGAAATTCAAAAGTTTATCCAACAAAAAGTGAGCTGTAAAAGAGGAGATTCTGCTTATTGTTCTTCTGGTAATAAAGACCACAGAGAAACTGTACCTGTGAAACCTTTTCCAGTATTTCAACAGAAAATGTTGGCGAGAAAAAAGGGAGCATGACAGTTGACTAGAAGAATCGAGAGTACATTAGAAATGAAGCAGAGACAGGATTTGGGCGATGGACAAGAACAGTAATAAAACCAGTAACTTTATGTAGGATTACAATGCGATAATTACATTTGTGAAATATGACAGAACAAGAAAATCTAGAAATATTGGACTTTTTCAAAATTTGTTAGATTTGTGGGGGACTCTAAAGTATATGCCCTACTTCATATCATTAATGTTTGGAAAAATGCTTTGGGGAGGGGAAGAGAGGGGAAAAAGTTATCTGTAAGTAAAGAAAACATTTTCTTTTCTTATTTCTGTAATTGTCATGTATGGCTTTCTTTGCATGCTATCTTAAGTGAAATAGGGATTGTAATCAGGTGGCGTTATTTTTATTTTTCTCCCCTCTCCTCTCTTGTACAGTTTTGAGAAATATAGGCAATGCAATGAAAAAAAAAGCAAGTGCCTGGTTAAAAAAAGCATGGCCAAATTAAAATGAATGTGCTTTTCCTCATTCTTGCATGGGGAAATGACTGGATTGAAGACCTTATATTGCTTAGTTTTAACAGAGAGAAAGTAAATGAAAAGAATACTAAATACTAAAAGTCTTTTTTCCTAGCAAATGCATGTAGCAATTCTGCTGCTGGACTTCGTGTTTCCATGGAAACAATATGATAAAGAGAAAGTGGCTGTCTGGTTCTCATGTCTCCATGGAGACAATCTGATAAAGAGAAACTGGAGACAGTCTGGTGGGTGAGGGAAAAGAAAACAAGACAAGAGAATTTGGTTAGGATATAATGCAGTCATAAAGCAATCGGGTTTTCCCAGCTGGGAGAGCTTTAAAGACAAAACCAATTAGACTTGAAGTAAAGTTTTCAGTTTTTTTACATGCATTGGGGATACTAATATAAACAGGTGTTTTTTTCACCCTTCTTCTCTCTTTTTCTTCATTCAGTTTTAAGAAATGTAGGCACTGCAAAGTGTGTGTGTGTGGGGGGGGGAGAAAGGATTAGAGAGCAAAGGTCTGTTTAAAAGAGTATGATAAAAGAAAAGAAAAATCAGTGTGCTTTTTCCCATGCTTGCATAGGGAAATGACTGGGTTTAGACCCTAAGGCATTATCCAGTAACAAGTTTATTACAAAGCATGTAAATGCATTGAATATTACAAGTCTTATTGTCCTGGTAAACAAGGTACCCTTTGCAGTTTTGTGTCTGGTTTGCATGCCACTATAAGAGAATTTGATAATGAGAAATGGCTTGGAGAAAGTGTTTACTAAATCCATTCAAGTGTTTTCTTAGCTGGGAGAGCTATAACGATAGACACGACAGACAGCATTTACTAATAACACAGGCTGTACCATGCATCCTAGCATGACTAACCTTTCTTTTTGGTTAATTCTAGCCTATCAACTTAAAACTTTTGTTCTTATTAGGAGGAAAAAACTTCAATATTTGAAGATGTACATAGTTTTGTGTGTTATTATAAACTTTATATATTTTAGGGGGGCGTTCGGTGTTGTTTGTTCTTTTTGAGGGCTTTCAAAAAAACAAAAAGTTATGTAAGATGTGGCATAGGCTCAAATGGATATTACAAGAAACAACTGTGTAAAAGATCAACCTGCTGAACAGTGTATGCATGTAAATTGGAACTAGACATTTAACAAAAAAGCGTTTATACACACAAGTATCAGAAAATGCCGCTTTCTATAATATCTTTCAATCTGAATAGTACTACAGAAAAATATAAAAAAGAAAGAATAGTGAACTATATTAAAATGTAGAGTGCAAATAGCTATGCTACAGGAGACACACCTGGAAAGAACTGAACATGCAAATTTGATAAAGAAAGGTCTACAGGATGGTTATTCAGGGGAATATCTGGGGTAAAGGAAAAGAGGAGTACTTGTATTAATTACAAGAAGAACTCCACTAGTGACAGAAGAGGAAAAAAGGATAATAATGGACGATATATAGTACTAAGGGGCTACTGTCAAGGGAGAAGGATTACACTGGCATGCACCTACATCCCTCCTAAAACTGCTACAATGGAGCTTTAGAAAATCTTGGGAGAAATCATCAGCTTTCAGTAAGGAATATTACTTATAGGTGGAGAATGGAATTTGGTTTGCAATAGTGAAGATGTGTCTGGGGGGCCAAGAAGGGAAAACATAATAAAGGAGGGTAGATTTTTGAAGACATTTATGAAAATGTTTGGCATGGAAGATGTTAATTCAGTACTAGGCGTTCAGAGTGAATTTACATACTATTCTCCAAGACACAAAAAAGTACAGTTTTGTACCTACCATAAATGTAGATGTTCGAGGATCCACATTGCTGCAGTCCTAACTACTGGGGGTAGTCCGCTGTCCAGTCGGGCCCGCGATACAAGAAGTATGGCGTCGCGTCGGTCAGAGGATTGCTGACGCTGCGTCAGTGCGTCCGGGTAATGCAGCATGCGACGCCATATCTCAGTCTTTTCTTGCCAGAGATCAGAAGAGAGAGAAAAAGAGAAAACAAAAAAAAAAAACTCAAATAATAATATATATAATATATATATATATATATATATATATATAATTAACAGAAAAAATAACCAGAAACACACCCCACACCCACAACCACAGGCAGGAGGGAAGGGGTAATTGGGATACATTTATGGTAGCAATAAAAACATCTACATACAACAACTGTATTCATATGTCAACTGTACTATGTTCATTCAGCATTTGGGTTGCAGTAGAAACTAATGGGAAGCAGGAGGGCAAATCATAGGGGGAGGAGGCTGGCAGCAGGAGAGGAAACAGCTGTGGATAAAATGCCTTGCAGAAAAGAGAGGAAGAGAGGAAGGAGTAGAGTAGAGGTAGAATGAACTGAAGCACAGAACCTCAAAATATCCCTAAGTGCTCCAAAATATCCCAAAATATCCTTAGTTGCCACCCCCCAACTTGTTGAAAGCCCTAGTGGGATGAGGCAGTATCCCTAGTGGAGCTGGAATCTCCAATGCAAATGTGGAATAACAATATGCAATAATAAACAAAAACAGGCTGAAAAAGAAACTGACACCTGTAGAAAAAAACTAAAACAAGGAAGTCAAAAAAAAAAAAAAAAAGAAACTGCCTAAATAAATCCTAAATGCTGCTCAAATAATAAGCATAAAAAAATAAGTTCAAAAGCCTTTGTAAAAAGTGTGCAAACCTTTTTTTTTGGGATTATTTTGGGGAAATAAGAAAACCAATAGGTACGAAGATAAAGCCACACACAAAGGAGAAAACAATAACTTAAGGATATAAAAATCTTATGAAAATGTAATGATAACTATCCTTATGAAATCAAAAACAAAAGGTTCAACATATAGGCAGTAGCTGCAGTGAGAGCAGAGTAAAATTTTCAGTTCAGTAGTTCAGCAGTGCCAGCACAGCAGGAGAAAAAGGTCAGAAGTAGCTCAAATTGCTTGCAAGAGTAGAAAAGAGTTACAAAAAGGAGATTCAAACTTTGGATAGGAGGCTCTTTGGAGACCTGTATTGCTTATGTATAAATTTGAAAACAAAAGGATGAAAAACAATGGAAGAGAAAGAAATCATATGTCAAATAATCTTTCAACAAATTGTGAATAAGAGAAAAATCATCTTTACCAATCAAAAAAAAGAAACAGTTCAAAATTGCCAGTTAATAATTGTCCAGCTTACTCTTTAATCAATGCTCAATCTCAAATAAATTTCTTTTAAATTCTTTTAATTAAGTTCTTTTTTCTTCTCTTCTCCATTCAGAAATGTATGAAGAGAGCAGCTTGTTGTTGAGAGACGTGAGTGAAGTCAGAAACTTTGAGTTACCAGTGGAGAAGATGTGCAGAGTGAGAGCAGGCGACTGAGCTTTGAAGATTGACATTTGATTGAGCGAGGACAAACTGTGCTAAGAAAATCTCAGGCTGCTTGTCTTGTAAATCTTTAGCCAGACTTGTCGAGTGAGCATAGAGGTACCAATAGAGGCCTTGCCTTGTCTTTGAAAAAAAATCCTTTAGACTTTTTGAGCTTGTCTTTGAAAGACCTTTGTGCACACCTTTGGAAGTCCAACTGAAAGAAAAAAAGATGATCATTTCACCAAGCTGTGTGAACAAACTGATCCAAAACTTTTTGGAAGCAGGGTGGTGTGTGAAGAATTTAACAAGATCTGGTTTGGAGTGTTTGGAGTTGGTCAGATGCTTTTCTGAATACATGAAGATGAGTTTTCCTCCACTCGGGATCATGACAGATGCGCTCAAGCATCATGTGGGGATAAGTTTTCTGCTCTTGGCACAACCTTGCTCTGAAGAAGTGTTGTCTGCCCTATGGCAGTCTCCCATAAAATAGTTGCTTGCCTGCACAATGGGTAAGAAATGTCCCCCCTTGTTTGTTGAATGGCTTGACTGTTGTTGTTGTATGTTGTTGATGTGTCAACATGTGCCCAAGGTTGTGTATCTGGTCTTAAGCCCCAAACTGGAAGAATCAACACTCCACAGCCTTGCCTGAAAGCAATGTAGACTGGTAGATGCTGGACTCTTTGTCTGGCATCCAGTCATGATGACATCCCCTTGTACAATCACAGGGCAAGCCTTTGACATGCATTTTTTCGCCTACGGAGAGGTTGAATGACAGTGTCCAAATTGTCCTTGTGTGTCCCACACAATTTTTGACAATACTTGTTTGTATGACATATGCAGTTTTTGATTGCAAATGCCAGAATGAAAGATGCCCATTTTTGAGAGGCTTGATTCCAACTCCACATGCAGCAGTTTGGCATTGTAGCTTTACAATTGAAGTTTGCCAGAAAGAAAAGGCTTGAAGGACTGTCCTTGCAGTCAGCCTGGACTGAAGAGATAGTTGAGAAGAAGTAACTGGAAAGATGGTTTTTGTTTGTACTGGACTGTAAGGCGTTCTGGGCTGATGAATCTAGGCATTGTTGAGAGAGCATTATGTCTGATTCCTGTACTACTTGAGACTTTACTTGACTAGAATACTACACTTGGCTCGCAGAATATCATGACATATTCCTTAGCCTGAGCTAGCTAAATGAGGAGCCAGCCAGAATCAGGCAATCGCAGGCATGATAAGGAAAGTAAGATAGAAGAGAATGAAGTAAGGCCTGAAATAAGCTGCTATTAATATGATTTTGCAATTTAGTGATAGAGGCACATGAATGAAGTGCCCTTGAGATCTAAAGAAGACATCCAGTGATCTTTGCCCAGCAGAGGTAAATACTTTCTTGTAATTTCGTCTTATTGAACAGAATGATGTCCAGATAAGTGTTGAGAGGGTAAACCAAAAATTGTCTCCCCGTGTTCTCTTCGGCACATATTAGGAACAGGCGGTAACAAAAAGAAGGCCAGATAGATAAACCCAAAATTGAGGATAGATATCCCCCTAATTGGCGAGCAATTTCTTCAGAGAATTTCTTCTTAGTGTGAGGGATCTATGCTGGCAAATGGCTGAAGAGGGCTGTGGCAATTTATTTGGAGTAACTGAGGAATGATATCCAGAACCCATTTGTCTAGGGTAATTAAATCCCAATTTTCTTTCTTGAGAGGAAGGTGGCATCCCTATAGTAAACTTGTATGAAGTGCACACTCAGCTGAAAAGGCAGAGGCTGGGTGGGCAATTTTCTCCCTTCTCCCACCCCTCCCCTCCCAGAGGTCTGACCAGTGAACCTGTGAGGCAGCCTAAGAACCCACAGAGGGTGCCTCTGGGTCTGCTGCACCCCTTACCCCTGAGCAGGGAATCAGGGTCAGGATAAGTCCATCCTGAACTCCCTCTACAGCCTAAAAGAACCTGTCCTCTGCTGCTAAAGAACTACTTAGACCTAGCCCACTGGGTCCTCTGCCCATAGGGAGTCAATCTACACTAGAACCAAAAGCAGGCATCTGACAAATCCACCAAAGACAAAAAATCTTTAACAGCATTGGAAGGCTTAGCTCTGATCTCTCAGCCAGGCGTGCACCAGCTGAAGAGGACCACCAACACATCAGACTGTAAAGGAGCATCCAAACAAGACAGAAACATGCCATCTCAGCCAAACTGGCTTCTCAATCCTGGCTTGCTTTGAAAGAAGCCCTGCAGGAGGAGGCACTACCTTCAAACAGCACACATCCTTGGCTTAACCTGCCTGTTCCAAGAAACCACACTTCAGACACATGAACTAAATCCTGAATCTCACACGCCTCAATACCTTCAATGAAGGACACCCTTTGACTCTTTCCATCATCCATAGAATTGCCTCTTTATCAGGACATGAACTTTTTTTAAGCAACCACTCATGGCTAAAATTTATTTCTCCTATACACTTTCTTTAGCCCCCTCCCCTCTTTTATCAGCTCTTTATTTTACTTTAACTTTCCGGGTTTAACCACCTTGCCAGGCTAAGAAGAAGGAACACATCTTCTGGCCTGCCCCTTCTTTTCTAAAAACATCAAAAACAGGAGGTTTAACAAGGGGCTACTATACGGTAAAACACAGTAGGCCCTAGGAATCAGGAGGAATCAGAGAAATCTCTTTTCACCTTCCATCACAAAATGAGGAAAAGCGAGGTATAAAAAAACAAACAAAAAAGAAAATAAGAGAAGGAAAAGAATAAGAATTCCCTCAGAAGAGACCTTTCTTGATAACTCCATTGCTCCTGCAGCCCATGCTCCAAGAGTCTGAATGAAAACTCCTCAAAAAAGGAAGCAAAAGGAGAGAGATCAGAAGCCTTATCAGAGAATAATCCAAATCAGTCAATCAGTATACAATCCAGTCTATGCAAGAGCCAGACCGAGACTCAAAAACCTGAGAATCAAGGAGGACAAACCAAGAAGACTGCCTATCCTGCCCAGGATACACCAAAAAGCTTCAACCAAATCCATAGTAATCAAATTAGGCCAGAGAGGGCCAAAAGCCTGAAATTGGAATGCTCAACCATCACCCCCCACAGAAGCTAAGCCTCAAGACTGACTCTCTCTCTCTGAAGAAGAGGACAAGAGAGACTTAGGAACCTCTGTGAGAGAAGGAACCCCAGAAAAGCCTCACCCTGGCCCCCCTCACTGTTCCAGAACTTTCTTTGGAGGAGACATCGTTGGGAGCTAATGTCCTGAGAGACGAGAGACAAACACTAGCATTTCCACTGAGCCTTCAAAGGACCTGCCCAAGGAACCTCTATTCCCTCCACTGAGCTTTCCTCGCTTTATCAAGGCTTTTTTGCGGCATCCAACAACGCCGATTAATAGTGCGTTTGTTAATATTTTAACAAAGATGCGCTTTAAACACCTCTTCTGCACAGTTTCTAAATACAGTACTAGTCAAAAATTTTAATCAATATTCAGGCGATAGGCTTACACAAAATATACACAAACAACGCCTCTCCAAATAAAAGCTTATCCACAAAGAAAAAGGTATTATTCAAACCCGAGCAATAGTTAAATACATTTTGATGAATCCCGTCGGTCATCGCAGCGAAAAAAAAAAAACCTTTGATGATATCCGGTTGCAACCTTGAGCCACTTCTGATGAAACCGCCCAAGGATATGGCGTCAAAATGGCCTGCACTAGCAAATGCACTGGCGTCAAAGCGTCGCGCCCTAACCGGTTAGGATATGCGTACTGTCATGCCATTAACACTGCGGCACGGCTTGACCCCAATATTTATTCCATACCCTTTAATGGAATGAAGACTGGGTATCGAGACTACCCCAATAGTTAGGACTGCAGCAACTCTGGGCTAGGCTAGATAGAATTTATATCTCACAGGAACACGTGCATTTAATTGAAGGTCTTGAAACACATCCAATAACGATTTCAGATCAAGTGCCAGTAAAAACTAAAATAAAAATGCAAGGTAATGAAATAAAAAGTAGACACTGGCACTTTCCCACCTTTCAGTTTGAAAAGAGAGAAATTTAAAGAATGGGTTTTGGAATTAATTCATGAACTACTAGAGAAGATAGAAATTTCTTCTGAAAATATTGCTAGGGAGTGGGATAAAATTAAAGTAGAGTTTAAAACTAGGGTGGAAATAAAGGAAAGGGAGTTAAGGTTAAGAAGTGACAAGAATTACTTAGAGGGACTGACAAATGCTAAAGTATTGCAAAATAGGGGGAATTTCTCAGAACAAGAAAAGGAGCTACTGCAGAATGTTAAACAGAAAATAAGGGATTACCTCGATAATATGCATGAGTTTAGAAAGACTGCTGTTAAGCAACTGTTTTTGATAATAATTCTAGAGCATAAAAACTTTTAGCACAACAACTCGGGGAACAGAAAGTGGAAAGGGCTGTCACCAAGCTTAGGAAGTCTATAACAAGGAACATAAGAGATCCTGTAGAAGTATTAGAAATATTTTGGAAATTTTATGAAAGTTTGTATAAAGCAGAGAAACATGGAAATCAAGAAAAGGTAGAAATGGAAATGTTTATGGAAGGATTAAATATGCCAAGGTTAGAGGTAGATGAGACTCAATTACTGACAGGACAGGAACAGATGAGATAAAAATGGCCATGTATAACCAATCTGTAGGAAAGTCCCCGGAATAGATGGTATTCCTGTGGAAGTTTGTAAGCTAGGAGGGAAAAAACTGATAAAGATCTGGAAGGTTTTGTTTAACAGTATTTTAAAAGGAGGAGAAGTACTAGCATCCTGGAAGAAGGCAGTGGTAATAGTAATACCTAAAGATGGTAACGATCCATTGGATCCAGCTTCATACAGGCCCATTTCAATACCAAACCATGATTATAAAGTGATACTTAAATTGATAGATATGGATTAGTGTGGTTTTGTGGAGGGGAGCCAAACATTTGACAATATTAACAGAACACTGATGATCCAGAGGGTGCAGAGAAAGCATTTGACAGAGTAGACTGGGACTTCATGAGCTTGGCAATTGAAGCATTTGCTTTCCCTGATACAATTATAAGGTTGTTTAGGAGGACATATGAGGGATCAGAGGTGAAAATTAAAAGTTGGTGTGGTAGTCAGGAAAAGTTGGCTCTATTTGTAGACAAAACCAGAAAGAGACATTACGGTGTTGTGGAGCATTTTAAGACAGTTTCTTCTTGGGATACAAAATTAATGAAGCTAAAACAAAAGCAATAGCAGTAAATTATGTACTCACACACAAATTGGTCCAACAATATCCATATTTATGGGAACATGAAAAAATGGGAACATGAAAAAATGAAGTATTTAGGAGTATAGATTAGAAATTACTCTGTTGTGGCAGCTAAGGATATGTGGGAAGAGATGAAACAGAAGATAATACAAAAAATTAAAAACTGGAAGCTTTGTTATATGGATATGGATACTAAGATACAAGCAATTAAAACATTTTTAGTTCCTTTAGTCTTATACACAGGTCAGGCATATTTTATCAACTAGAGGAGAAGCTGTGGATAGCAATTAAAAAAGAGGTGAAGGATTTTATCTGGAAAGACAGCAAGGGTTAAGTGGGATAAGCCGATTCTTCCAACAGAACAAGGTAGACTAGGATTACCCAATTTGCAAGGGAGCTCGCAGGATTTTTTGCAGGGGGGTGCAAACCCAGAACCCCGCCCACCCCCACGCAGCCATTCCAGTGTCCCATTACTTGGCTATTTCTCCCCATTTGCCATAGACACTGTTCAAATCTCTCAGTGTGCACACTGTTTTGTGCTTTACTTCTACAATGATTGCTGACATTTGGATTTAATTTACAACTTTTATTTCAAACGTTATAGCCCAAACACGGATAGACATTTACTAAACCTAAACAAAGCAATTGTCTTACAATGAAAACAGACAGCATTAAAGTTTCTCTACCTTTGAAACTCACACTCACTGAAACAGTACTGAAACCCACATTCAAAGAAATTGCATCTGGCCAGTGGCAGGTTGTTTACCTCTGAGCTGTTTTCAAGCAATAGGCTCCTTACACACCTTGTTAGGGCCATGCAAAAGTTCTTTGATTCACCTGATTGTATTAATTATAATACACAATTGAATTATATCCCTTGTATTA
The DNA here is from genome assembly GCF_019279795.1 of Protopterus annectens. Classification (NCBI taxonomy): domain Eukaryota; kingdom Metazoa; phylum Chordata; order Ceratodontiformes; family Protopteridae; genus Protopterus; species Protopterus annectens. The sequence continues at coordinate 328,560,134 of NC_056745.1, read as the reverse complement.
TACAGCACCACTCGTTTGAGTGTGTTTTAAATTTATAGTTTTGAACATTTTTCCAGTAAGCAATGAAACAAAAATACAAATAATGACAAACTGCCCAATTCAGAGCATTTCAACCATAAAAGGCCACTCAAACTTGTGTCATTACAAATTCCACCACTAGCTGTTAAACTTTATACTAAACACAAACACTACAACCTTAGACAATTCTCCCAATTAGCCACCCCACTCCAACCTCACAAACCAGGCTACACTGTACCAATCAATCTTTCTCTATTCTTGCTCCTAAACTATGGGAATTCCCGACCCCCTTTCCCCACCTAAAGGAACCATAATCCTCCTTCCCCACCCAGAATTTAAAAAATTCCTTAATTCCAAATTAAACTGCATTTGTCACACAGCAGGCCATGTCACCTAAGGCCTCACAACCTCTTACTTTATTCCTTTTTGGCTATTAACACTGCTTGATGCCACCTTCCCATCCTTCCCTGCCCTGACACTTATTCCTCACAGCATTTCCACCAAAATGTAAACCAGAAATATAATCACGCAAAATGTGAGTTTGACTATTAATTGTTGCTACATCTCTTAAATGCTACTGTACTGTTTTGTTATACATTGTATTTCTGTTCTGTTCTTGATATGTATAGCTTACTGCATTCTCTGTTCTTTGTGGATTATTTCACCAGACCAGAACCTGAAAATATTCAGTTGTGATCAGTGCAATACCCTGGTAAACAAATGTAAAATAACATACATAAAATAAAACATACAAAGCATCACAGAATGCCTTCTGAATAGCATGAACCATGACTTATCAGACCTTCTGGAATTGCTATTTAACCATAGCCTCCAAACTGGCTTCATGCCTCACTAATGGAGATCAGCAATAGTCATCAGTCTGCACAAAGGTTGGTTATCTACAGACCCTGAAAACTAAAGACCCATAATTCTCACTAGTCTTATATGCAACTGTCATCCAAGGACACTTAGGAAGTGGAAGAAACAGTTGCATTAGTTTCTTATTCTGGAGAGCTTGCCTATTTCAGAGAAGTATGCACTTACAACTTTATATGAGACAAAATCTGTATCTATTTCTCAACTATTCCTAAGTTTTTGCTCTGTCCCTCATAATTATTTTTATTTCCTGGTGAATCATAGAAGATCACAGTCAGTGCCAAAATTAGAGCTTCACATATATTTTTGTCCAGAAAATGGCATAATGACACAAAACACTTGTTCTATTAAAGTTATAAATAAATTAGAGGAATATTTAAAAACTGTCCCCAATTTTCATCGTATGTCACCCCCAAAATTCTTAAGCATGTAAGGTAAGTTTGACATCACATCGTACATGCTTTATTGGTTTTAAAAACAAGTGCAACACTTTGAACAGTCTACATAGAGCAGATAAAGCTCCATATACTACAAAGAGTTATGATTGGCTTTTTGATTATAACCCTTTATTATATCTTTTCAACATGGATGTCACGATTCACTTCTCTATATATGGCCTCATTTTATTCCAACTGCCATTGTGTGCTTCAGTAGTTTATTTCTGTGCACACACACACACACACACACACACACACACACACATATATAAATATATATATATGTGTGTGTGTGTGTGTGTATAAAATCATATTACATAAGATATTTATGTTATGATTATAATGCATCCATGGTGTAGTGATAATAAAAACAGTTCCAAATATCGTATGCATTGAACATATCCCAAGTTAAAATCATGGGTTGTTCAAAAGCAGCAGATGTTTTATAATGTAAGAAAGTACAGTTGTGTACCTACCATAAATGCAGATGTTCGAGTGTATTCACTGTTGCAGTCATTACACTTGGGTTATCCTGCTGGCAGGCTACCCGCAGTCGGTCCGAATTCCAAAGTCCTGGTCCGGCGTCGGTTGCTGTCGCCTCTTCCCTGACGTCAGTGCGCCAGGGGTATAAAAGATGCAGCCGACGCCATTTTCTTCAGTTTTTCTTGCCCCAGATGTCAGGTACCCCCAAAAGGGTAGGCTAAAAATTCTGCCAATAAAAATGCATGCACTAACATAAACATTACCTTCATCTACAAGCAAATACACCAGATAGGTTGTATAGAATAGAGAAGTACAGATAAGTCCCAGCAATGAAAGGGGGATGGAGGGAGGGTAACCTGGACTGCAACAGTGAATACACTCGAACATCTATATTTATGGTAGGTACACAACTGTACTATGTTCATCGTGTTTCACTGTTGCAGTCATTACACTTGGGTTGAATCCCAAAGCTGAGATTGGGTGGCTGGGCCTAAATAGAATTAGGAGTGGCTATGAGGCCCTGCAGAACTGCAGTGGCAAAGCCTGCTCTGGATTTAGAGTAAAGAGGTAAGTGGTAGTGCTTTGTAAAAGTGTGCAGTGAAGTCCAAGTCGCAGCCTCCAAAATGTCCTTGGTTGGTACTCCTCTGAGGAAGGCTGCTGAAGTGGCTGCTGCTCTGGTTGAATGTGGCCTAATGCCCTTAGGGCACTGATTTGCCACATTGTGAATAGCAGAAACGAATGCAGTGGCCTACCCATTTTGAAATAGTCAGCTTTGAGATCGCTTTCCTTTGCGATCCTGCAGCATATGCCACTAAGAGTTGCTCAGTCTTTCTGAAAGCTTTAGTTCTGTCCAAGTAGAAGCGTAGCTGTCTGTGTGTGTCCAAAGAATGCAGAAGTCTCTTCCCCCTTATTCTGTGGGTTTGGATAAAAGGTAGGCAGATGAATGGTTTGGTTAAGAGCCAGATTGGACACTACCTTAGGCATAAATGATGGGTTTGTCCTCAGAGAAACCCTGTCCGGATGGAAAATTATAAAAGGTTCCACAGCCATTCGTGCCTGTAACTCTGAGACTCTTCTTGCTGAAGTTATTGCTAGGAGCAGAGCTGTTTTCCATAAGAATTTTATCTCAGCTGTATTTGCTGGCTCAAAAGGAGGCAGTGTGAGCTTTTCCAAAACAAAATTGAGGTCCCATGCAGGTACTGGCGCTCTTCTTGGAGGTCTTATGTTTTTGGCCCCTCTGAGGTACTGCCTTAGCAGTTGATGTGAAAAAATAGGTGGGTCCGTATTGTAATGAGTTGAAATGGCAGAGGCATGAATCTTAATTGATGAGAAGGATAGGACTTTGTCCAGCATCTCAGTTAGGTATTGTAAAATCTGAGAAATATTTGGTACAAGCGTGTCAATTCCTTGTGCCTGGTTCCAAGCACAGAATCTCTTTCATTTTTCTGCATAGGATTTTCTGATGCTGGGCCTTCTGGCCTCCAAAATAACATCCATAACTGCTTTAGAGACAGGTGTGTTCTGAATGGTTACATTATCTGTCATGCAGCCAGATTTAGGGTTCTGAGTTAGCTGTGCAGGATCTGATTGTTTTGTTGGGTCAGTAAATGAGGAATTTGAGGTAATGTCCAGGCTGGGCCTTGCGACAAGCTCTTTAAGATTGGGTACCAGTGCTGGCGTGGCCAGTCTGGGGCAATCAGTATCATTTTTGGCTTCTCTTATCAGAGAGGCAGTGGAGGAAAGGCATATACTATGAGGGTTTTCCAGCTGAATGATAGAGCATCAACTTTCCATGCTTGTTTGTGATAAGTCCTTGTGCAGAATCTCTGTAATTGGCAGTTGTGAGGGGAGGCAAATAGATCTATGTCTGGGCATCCCCATTTCCTTGTTATCATGCTGAAGATTTGTGGATTTAGTTTCCACTCGTGAGGATCCATGAGGTTTCTGCTTAGTTCGTCTGCCAGAGTATTTGTCTCTCCTGGCAGGAATTGTGCATGCAGGTGTACTTGATAAGTCAATGCTGTGTTCCACAGAGTCATGGCTTGTCTGCAGAGGGGGTAGGAATGTGTGCCTCCCTGCTTGTTTATGTACCACATGACTGTAGTTTTGTCCGTCTATCAGCAGTTGTCCTGGATGAAGTAGATCCTTGAAGGCTGTCAGGGCATTCTGTACAGCTAGCATCTCTTTTTGATTGATATGAAGATGCATTTGGCTTGCGGGCCATGTGCCCTGAATACATTTTCCTGCCATGTGGGCCCCCCAGGCATAATCTGATGCATCTGTTGTTAGTGTCTGCCTGGCTGTGCGTAAAGTGTCTGTCCCTTGTTGTGGTGACAGGCCTGTGCCCACCATCGAAACTCCTGTTGCAGGCAGGGAATGAGGGTAATTAATGTTTCCAGGCTGTGGCAATGTTGAGTCCAAACACTTTTTAGATACCACTGTAGTTTCCTCATATGCAGATTTGCATATGGAATTAGCAGAATGCAGGATGCCATGAAGCCCAAAGCCTGCATAATTTTTCTTGCAGATAACTGGATCTTTGTGGCCAACATTTCAAAATAAGAAGTCAGTTGCCTTTGTTTGTCTGGCGTGAGATAAGCCATCTGGGCAGTTGTATTTAAGTTTGCACCCAGGAATATTATCTCTTGAGAGGGTACCAGTTTTGATTTCTTTTCGTTTATTGTGTACCCTAGGCAAATTAGTAATCTTTTTAAAAATGCCAGATGCTTGAGTAGAATGTCCTTGTTCTCTGCTTGAATAAGGCAGTCGTCCAAGTAAGGATATATTTGGATTCCTCTTTGACTGCAAAAAGCAATTACTAGTGCCAGGCATTTTGTGAAGACCCTGGGCGCAGTAGATAAGCAGTGCAGAGAATTGGTAGTGCATTGAGCCAGCTATGAATCTGAGGTATCTTCTGCAAGACTGTCTGATTGGGACATGCAGGTATGCCTCTTTGAGTTCCAAAGTAACTGGCCAAGCCTTCTGGCCAAGCATGGGCAGAAGCTGCTGCAGAGTCAACATTTTGAATTTTGGAACATCCAGAAAAGTGTTTAAAATAGACAGGTTCAGTACTGGTCTCCAGGCTTTGTCCTTTCTGGGTACCAAGAAAAGTCTTGAGTAAAATCCTTGTCCCTGCTCTTGCTGTGGTACTCACTGAATGGCCCTCATGCCCATGAGGGATGAAACTTGTTTTTGTGCCTCTGCCCATTGATTGTGTGGCAGGTCTGACATACCTTTTATCTTTGGAAGGGTGTGAAAGTGGAATCTGTAGCCCTGATACACTGTATTCAAGACCCATTTGCCCTGGGTGATCATGTGCCAATTTTGTAAAAAAAATGCTAGTTTTCCCCCTAAGGGGGCTGCCAAAAGATAAGTGCTTGGTACTGGCAGAGGAAAGTCATTGGGACTGTTTCCTATATGGCTGTGATTTGTCTTCTCCGCTTTTGGAGGTAGAAGCACCCCATTGTTTAGGCCTGTATGAGCCTTGGGGCTGGGATCTGCCTCTAGGGCGTCTGTATCTGCCTCTTTGTGGCCTGTCTGACACTGGAAAGGACCAATTCTTAGAAGGCCAGTTCCTGCTAAATCTGGGTGGCTGTACCTGTAAGAAATCCTTAACTGTCTGCATAGATTTCGCTTTATCCTCCATTTTCTTCAACACCTCTTCTGCCTTAACACCAAACAAAGTATCATGCTGTAATGGAGCATCCAATAATTTTGCTTTAACATGATCAGGCAGATTCTGTTCCTTTAACCAAGCATGCCTTCTAATGACAGAACCCGTAACAGCGGCCCTGCAAGAGGCCTCCAGTGAATCAAAGCCACATTGCAAAGTATGCTTTCCCACTTGTTCAGCTGCATGCAATAAATCCTGCATTTCCTTGTTTTCAGAACATTCAGAATTTGTCAACATTTTCTGTTTTAGCAGTGACACTAAGTATTGCTGATATTTAAGCATATGAAACTGACAATTTAAAGCCCTTACAGCCAAGGTAGCAGAAGTGTAAACTTTTTTCCCCCATCTGTCCAGTGCCCTAGAATCCCTATCAGAGGGGACAGGGCTTTTTGTAGTGGAAGCCTTGACCCCTTTGGGACCCAGAGATATAGTTTCTGGGTCAGCAGCAGGGTTTCTATATAGAAATTTATGAGAATCTGGAACCCTGTAGTACCTGTCTGGCTTAACAGGTACAGGGGATAAAGAGTCAGGAGAGTGGAATAGCAAGAGGTCTGTGCTGAGGTAGTAAAAGAAAGTCTCTGAGCCTTTTCTTAGATTCTGAGTAATCTTGGCTCTCCCAGTGAAAGTGCTCCCTCATGGTATGCAGGATTTCCCCAAAAGAATAATCCTCAGGAGGAGAGGCTGAAGGAATAGATTCTTCAGCATCAGAATCCTCATAGGGAGGAAGAGAGTATCCCTATTCAGAAGAGGAGTCAGAGGAAATGGAAACCTGATCTGAAGAGTCATATTCTGCCCCTTGCCTAGGCTTCTTATCAAGAGAGGGATGGGAACCCCTGATCAAAGTAATTAGGTCTTAGGCCATTTTAAGCATCTGTTTCTTATGCATGGAAGTCTGTCCAGGAGAATGCTGTACTTGTTTCTTTGTCTTTAGAGCTGTTTTAGTCTTTGCCTTCGAAGCTGAGGTTAGCTTTGCATATAACTGTGTAGGTCTGAAAACACCCTAAGAAGCCGATGCTTGCTCAGTGGCTCCGGACCCATCTGAGGGAATAGTTTCCGAGTGTCCAATACCTTGAGTATCCAGAGGCCTAGTTGGCTCCACGTGGGAGTCGGAAGCGACCTGTGGCTCTGAGGTAGCGGGCGTCAGGGGCAGAAAACGCGCCTCACTGAGAACCGGTGAACCGGTGACTGGCCTAGCGGAAGCCTCGTCGTCGGTTTTGGACCTCGGATGCCTGTCTTTTTCCTTATCCTTGCGCTTTTTATAAACTCCCTTAGTCGGCTGTTCCGACAGCATTATATAATTAAATCTTTGGCCAAGGTAATGAAAGGCAAAACTGTACCGACGCTTAATAGTGCGTTGGTCAAATCTAGCACAAAACCGACAGCTAGCAACGTTGTGGTCAGAGCCTAGGCAAGGAATACAGTAAGAATGAAAATCCTTAAGAGGTATTTGCTTCCCACAAGAAATACAATTGTTAACTTCTTCTGACATCGGTCTGGAGCAAGAAAAAAGTTTCCCCAACGGGGTACTTAGCTTTAATGAAGACTTTGGATCTGAAATTCGATTTTGAAAGACTTTGGATCTGAAATTCGATTTTGAAAATCTCAGGAGTTGGCCAACCGGCACTTGCAAACTGCTTTTGCTTTGGGCACCGCGCGGCAAGAAAGACTGAAGAAAATGGCGTCGGCTGCATCTTTTATACCCCTGTCGCACTGACGTCAGGGAAGAGGCAACAGCAACCGATGCCGAACCCAGACTTTGGTATTCAGGCCGACTGCGGGTAGCTTGCCAGCAGGATAACCCAAGTGTAATGACTGCAACCGTGAAACACGATGAACATCTTCTAACCTACACAGTCTGGATCAACAACATAGAGCACATGTGCTAGATTAAGCCATATCCAGGTGAATCCATGTTCTTCAGAAGCCAGATGGTTCCAACTTTGGATACTGCTTGCATAATGGCTCATATCTACTATGTTTTAAATAATAGCAAGCTGGAAGTGGTACTGTTGTGACCTACTTATATAAATATCTCTGATGTGTATCATCACCACCAAATGGACGTCTTCTATTATCATTCCTGTGGGTGAAAAGTACAGTTTTGTACCTACCATAAATGTAGATGTCCGATAGGTATGCATCTGCAGTCATAACATATGGGTTGTCCTGCCTCAGGCAGCCCTCGGTCGGCCCGATTCCAAAGTCTGGGTCTGGGTCTGGCCTCGGTTGATGACGCACTTCACCCGACGTCATAGCTCCTGGGGTATAAAGGCATCAGCCGACGCCATTTTCCTCAGTGCTTCTTGCCCCAGATGCCAGGTGCCCTCTAAGAAGGCTAAATTTGGATAATTGCTGTAAATTCCAAACAGTAGCAAACAATATATATATATATATATATAAATACATATATACATACAAACAAATACACCATAATAGATTCCCCCAGCTAGCTGAAAGAGGGGTAAGCACCCTAGGAATACCACAGAGGGGAAGGAGGGTGGGTAATCCTGACTGCAGATGCATACCTATCGGACATCTACATTTATGGTAGGTACAAAACTGTACTATGTCCTTCAAGGATGCATCTGCAGTCATAACATATGGGTAGAATACCATAGCCAAACTGGGGGAGGAGGCACTAAGATAAAGATGGTGTAGTTAAGATCCCTTGTAAAACTGCAGTTGCAAAGCCTGCTCGGGACCTGGAGTATAAAGGAAGATTGTAATGCTTGGCAAATGTATGCACGGAGCTCCAAGTAGCAGCTTCTAAAATGTCTTTGGTAGCCACTCCTCATAGAAAAGCTGTAGTGGTGGCTGTAGCCCTTGTGGAGTGAGGCCTGATATTTTTAGGAGTTGTCTTTCCATGAAAAGAGTAACAGAATCAAATGCAATTTCCTATCCATTTTGAAATTGTCTGTTTGGAAATTGCTTTTCCTTGCACTCCTGTTGCATATGCTACCAGAAGCTGGTCAGTTTTTCTGCTGGTCTTAGTTCTGTCCAGGTAGTAGCGCAGTTGTCTATGTACATCTAAGGTGTGTAGTAGCTTTCCCCCCCTGTTCTGTGGGTTAGGGAAGAACGTAGGTAAATGAATAGCTTGGTTCAAGGATACCCTGGATACCACCTTTGGCATGAAAGTAGGATTGGTTCTCAGAGACACTCTATCCTGGTGAAAGATAAGGAAAGGCTGTACTGCCATTAATGCCTGTAACTCTGATACCCTTCTTGCTGAAGTGATTGCTAGAAGGAAGGCAGTTTTCCAAGATAAGAACTGTAAGTCTGCTGATGCAGCTGGTTCAAAAGGGGAAGTGTTAATTTTTCCAGCACAAAATTGAGATCCCATGCAGGCAGAGGTGGTTTCCTTGGAGGTTTTACATTTTTGATCTCTCTTAGAAATTGTCTGAGGAGAGGTTGAGAGAAGATAGGAGGATCCATGTTGTACTCTGCTGACATTGCTGAAGCATGAATCTTAATGGAAGAATAGGACAGGCCATTGTGGAACAGTTCTGCTAAGTATTCTAGGATGTGTGCTAGGATTGCAAGCGTGACATCTGTTCCCTTTGATGCACTCCAAATGAGGAATCTCTTCCATTTGGCTGAGTATGTTTTCCTTGTGGAGGGTCTGCGAGCCTCCAGGATAATGTCCTTGACTCTCTGAGATAAAGCAGGTTGGTTTTGTTTTATGCAATTTTCCAGGCGGTTAGCTGCAGAGTTTTCAAGTTTGGATGCAGGGTCTTGTAGTTGTTCTGTGTTAGAAGTAAAGGCCATAGAGGTAGAGGCCATGGGTTCGTCCGAGACATGCTTCTCACTAGCGGATACCAATGTTGCCTTGGCCAGTCTGGAGCTATCAGAATTACCTTTGGCTGTTCCTCCCTGATCTTCAGTAGAACTTTGTACATCAATGGGAGAGGTGGGAAGGCATAAACTGTCAGGGCCTTCCAGCTGAAAGAAAGTGAGTCCACCCTCCAGGCTTGTGGGTGGTATTCTCTTGAGCAGAATTTCTTCAGTTGGTGGTTGAGTGGGGAGGCGAACAGGTCTATTTCTGGCATTCCCCATTTCTTTGTTATGGTTTTGAAGATATCTGGATGCAGCATCCATTCGTGAGCATCCGTGGTAGTTCTGCTTAATTTGTCTGCTAGTATATTCTCTTTTCCTGGTACGAATCTGGCCTGCAGTTGAATGTTGAGATTCAGGCCTAGGTTCCACAGCTCCATTGCCATCCGGCATAAAGGGTAGGAGTGCGTGCCTCCCTATTTGTTGATGTACCACATGACTGTGGTATTGTCCGTCCTTATCAGCAGGGGTCCTTGCTGAAGGAATGATTTGAATGCCTCTATTGCATGCTTCACTGCCAGCATCTCCTTTAGATTTATGTGTAGATTCAGCTGGTCTTGGGACCATAGGCCTTGGATACACTTGTCTTCCATGTGTGCGCCCCAGCCTAGGTCTGAGGCGTCCGTGGTGATGGTCTGCCTTGGTTGTGGTTTGTGGAAAGGCAACCCTCTGTTGGTCTGGCAGGCCTGAGCCCACCACAGGAATTCCTTTTTCAGGCATGGAATGATTGGTATCATGGTTTCTAGACTGTGTCTGTGTTGAGACCATACATTCCTTAGGTACCATTGTAATTTTCTCATATGCAGCCTGGCATGTGGTATCAAGATTATGCAGGATGCCATGTAACCCAGGGCCTGCAGGACTTTCCTTGCAGTAAGCTGAGTTTGTCTTGTCAATGCCGTGAAGTAGACTGGAAGTTGTTTTTGTTTTTCTTCTGTGAGAAAAGCCATCTGAGTTATTGTGTCCAGTTCTGCACCCAAAAATGTTATCCTTTGAGATGGCACTAGTCTTGACTTCTGTATGTTGACTGTGTATCCCAAAGCTTGTAGCAGTTGTATGACATAGGCCAAATCCTTTATTATTTTTGTCTTGTTGTCCGCTTGTATTAGGCAGTCGTCCAGGTATGGGTAGATTTGAATTCCCTGAAGCCTGCAATGTGCAATTACTGATGCCAGGCATTTCGTGAATACTCTGTAGATAAGCCAAAGGGCAATGCTGAGAATTGATAATGCTCTGATCCTGCAAGAAATCTGAGGTGTCTTCTGCAATCTGGTCGTATAGGGAGGTGCAGGTATGCCTCCTTGAGATCTAGAGTCACCAGCCAAGACTCCTTGCCCAACATGGGAAGAAGTTGCTGTAGGGTCAGCATCTTGAATTTTGGTACAATGAGATATGTGTTCAGTGCGGACAAGTCGAGAATAGGCCTCCGTTGAGTTTCTTTTCTTGGTACAAGGAATAGTCTGGAGTAAAATCCTTGGCCTTGTTCCATAGATGGTACCTTTTCTATTGCTCTCATCCTTAGTAGGTTGATGACCTGTTTTAGAGCCTCTGACTTCTGGCTTGGTGGAAGGTTTGGCATTCCTCTCTTTTTTGGTAAAGTGTGGAAGTGAAACCTGTAGCCTTTGTCTATTGTTTGCAAAGTCCATTTGTCTCCTGTAATGCAATGCCAGTTTTTTTGAAAATAAAGCTAACTTTCCGCCCAAGGGTGCTTCCAATTGTTCCCTGGTAGGAGGAATCAGAGCCAAGTCATTGTGTCTGTCCTGTGGAAGTGGTTGTAGTCGCAGCTGTGGAGGCACTCCTCTGGTTGTCAGGTTGCCACTGACGGCCCCTGTAGGCACCCCTTGATTGACCTTTGCCTCTTGGGCGTCTATTTCTGCCTCTCTGTGCTCTGGTGGTGTCTGGAAAGGACCAATTCTTTGAAGGCCAATTTCTGCTGAACCTCGGAGGTTGGACCTGCAGAAAATCCTTGACTGTTTGCACAGATTTTGCCTTTTCTTCCACTTTCTTTAGTACCTCCTGTGCAGGGGAGTCAAATAAACTTTGTTTCTCCATAGGGGCATCTAGAAGTTTAGATTTTACATGGTCTGGCAAGGATTGCTCTTTTAGCCAGGCATGCCTTCGAATCACTGCTCCAGTCATAGCTGATCTAAATGAAGCCTCCAGTGCATCATAGCCACATTTTAAAAAATTATTACTGACCTGCTGAGAACTGTGTACCAACTCCTGAAGGGACTTACGGTCTAAAGGTTCAGGAGAGGAAAGCTTTTTATTTAGCTGATCTAACAAAAATTCCTGGTACTGTATCATGTGAAATTGACAGTTTAAAGCCCAGGCAGAAAGAGTAGCAGATGTATAAACTTTTTTACCCCATCTCTCTAATGCTCTTGAATCTCTTTCAGAGGGTAGGGGGTTTTTGGCAGAGGCAGCTGCAACACCCTTTGGGCCTTGGGCCCTGAGAAATGGTTTCTGGGTCTGCAGCGTGGGCCTTGTACAAGTGGAAATGAGAATCCGGGACCCTGTAATATCTGTCAGGTTTGGCAGGGGCCGGGGGAAGAGAATCAGGGGCTGAACAGGCATCATTGTATGCATCATCAACAACTGATAGTACAGGTGGTATGGCTATAGGCCTATGCTGTGGTAAGTGTAAAAAAGTCCTTAGCCTTTTCCTAGAATCAGAAAAATCCTGACCCTGCCATTGGAAATGTTCCCTCATTGAATGTAGAGTTTCCCCAAATGAAAATTCTTCTGGGGGGGAGGCAGAAGGAATTGAGTCTTCTGCATCCGAATCCTCATAAGGTGAGTATGGGCCTTCCTGATGGTCTGATACATCTGATCCATCCGAGGAATAGTCAGAGGAAAGAGGTTCAGGGGGTTCAGTCCTAGGCCTTTTTTCAGGAGGGGGTTGTGAGGCCCTGTCTGGGAGAGGTTGGGATCCCCTGATCAAAGAAATAAGGTCCTCAGCGAGGCTGAGAATTTGAGAACTTGAGGAAGGTCTGTGAGGTGGAGCTTTTGTAGGTATGGCCTTGGAAAGTTTAGCTGCTTTAGCCCTGGAGAAGGCCTTAATGGACATAGAAGCAGGGGGCCTAGCTGCCCCACGTGCAGGAGTAGAAATGTCCAACGGAATGGTGTCGGACAATTCTAGTGTGCCTGCTTCTTCGGTAGGAATTTCTGTAGCCGACTCCGCCGGGGTCTCTGAGGCCTCGGTTGTCGGAGGCCTGCTTGCGGCTGGAGGAAGAACCGAGGACTCGGTTTCAGCCGAAACCGAGACACTCGCGGTAGGCCTAACCGTGGTTTCAGCCGAAACCGCGGGCCACGAGTGTCGGTCCTTTTCCTTGCGTTTTTTAGCTAAATGAGTAGTCTGAGTCTCCGACGGCATTTTGTATGCAAAAGCGGGACCAAAAAACTCCTCTGCAAACTCCGACCGACGTCTTAGTGTCCGTCGGTTGAAGGAGGCACAGGCTAAACAAGCTGATACGTCGTGGTCTGGGCCTAAGCAAGGAAGGCAGTAAGAGTGGAAATCCTTATGAGGTATTTGTTTCCCACAAGTTAAACAATTTACTTTTTCTGACATCGGCTGAGGCAAGAAAGAGTCCCCAACGGGGTACTTAGCTTTTTAGAAGTCTTCGGTAGCTGAAATCTCTGGATCTGACCGACCGGCACTTGCGAACAGCTTCTGCTTCGGGCACCGTGCGGCAAGAAAGACTGAGGAAAATGGTGTCAGCTGATGCCTTTATACCCCAGGAGCTATGACGTCGGGTGAAGTGCGACATCAGCCGAGACCAGACCCAGACTTTGGAATCGGGCCGACCGAGGGCTGCCTGAGGCAGGACAACCCATATGTTATGACTGCAGATGCATCCTTGAAGGACATCTAGGGTATCTGAGACTTTATCAATCACGAGGTCCACCACCACCAGAACTTAAGCTAAAGTGCTACAATTCTGTAGTAAATATAAGTATGACAAAAAACAGAACTAGTAGTAAATCCCACGGCAGAATAAACAGACACGGACCTTTATTGTTGTAAGCGCTTTCGGTCAAGGTATTACCTCAACCTTCTTCAGACATAGACAATTATCACAACCACACAACTTTACTTAAATACCCAATACTTAATTAGTAAATCACTCTCTTAATTAATACATTGAATATCTTGATCTTTTAAAGCAACAGGAAGCTTATACTGTTTAGTATAGCTATACATTAGTTAAATTCAAAGTAAAAAGTAAAATGAAATAAAATAAAATAAAATGAATGAATAATGTGCATAGTATAAGTAATATGTTCATATATATATACAGGATGTATGTGCATATAATATACACACTTACTTAAATGTTAAAATATTTACATTTGAACTTTCTTTTGGAAATATTATTGCCTGAAGTAATTTAACTCTCCCCATTGTTACAGTATCTATGCACAACACACTCATATTCTGCAACATCACACCAACAACTCCAATTGTTAAAATCTCCTCATCTTATGCATGTCAATAGAAATTATTATTTATATATGTATGTACATAAATATATATATATATGTACATACACATATATACCCATACATTTATATGTCTATATGTATAATAATGGATTGGATAGCAATTTCCATTATATTGCTTAAAAACATTCTATGTACGTATAATTAAAATCAAAGATAAATATATAAATATATATACAAACTGTTTGAATATTGTGAAAAGACTTGTACAGAAATTGGTAAACAATATTCATGAACAGTACATAATGATACACAGCAACCAATAAATTTTTCTTATCTCCTTAATGCCCTCAATTTTAAAATACATTTGATTGATGCATACTCATTTAAGCCTGGCGGAATTTGGGCTAATGTTCTAATTTGCCACAATAATTCTTGTTCTTCAAGTCGTAACTGCCATGGGCCCCCCCTAATGTCAATTGTAACTTGTTGAATAACAGTGAATACAAAGTGGTGCGTAGGATATTCATTTATGTGCCTAGCTAGTGCATTATTTAGATCTTTCTTCCCTATAGCATAAAGATGTTCATACACTCTTTTCTTTAATGCACGCTGTCTTATCTATGTAGAATGATAAACATTCCACACAAAGGGCCACATAAACTACATTTTTAGTTTCACAGTTGAACTTACCATTGATTTTATAATCTTTCCCATTAATGTGTACTTCTTTTCCTGGAAGAATGTGTTTACATTGTGGACACATTCCACATTTGGCCATGCCAGTTTTTGAGGTCAAGGATTTATAACTAGATTTTTCCACTAGTTGTTTTAAATTGATCCCCCTCCGATAAACAAATTTTGGCTTAATACCAAGTGTTTTCGCTAACATATTATCTTCTAATATGATGTTCCAATTCTTATTGATAATACTTTTTATTGTATTAAAGTCAATAGAATATGTAAAAATGAAATTAATCTGGGGTGTAATCTCACTTGATGGATTAACATTATTGTGCATTGTGCCCCCTCCTAAAAGTGGTTTAAAGTGGCCACCTTCTCTTTTAAGCACAACCTCATTCCTTATTTGCTCAACAAGGGCCTTTGGATAACCTCTGATGATAAACTTCAAGCTCAAATTATCACATTCTTTTACAAAATCCTGATGCTCAGATGTCATTCTTGCTGCCCTCACGAATTGTCCCTTCATCACACTTCTTTTTTGATGGAATGGATGTCCACTTGAGAAGTGGAGAAGGGAGTTCGAGTGTGTCGGTTTTCTATAGATTTCAGATTTGAATTTGTTGTTGGCTCTGCTCTTACTTAATTTAACATCCAAAAAATTGATTTCGTCTTCTCCTATAGTATAAGTGAATTGGAGAAAACTTGTCATGTTTGAGATGCTTACTATGAATTGGGGGATGAGTTCCAATGGTCCTTTCCAAAGAAAGAACATGTCATCCTGGTATCTATTATACCAGGTAACATTTTCTTGATATAACATGTTTTGGAACAAATGATTGTGCTCCCAGTATGCTAAAACACTATTTGAGAAGCTGCATCCACATGGAGACCCCATGGCTATCCCAGTCCTTTGTAAAAAGAACTGTCCCTTAAATGTCACAAAGTTGTTTAATAGGACAATCTCAAGTAGTGTTTCAACTAAGTTCATTTGATCATTAGATGTTTTTTTACTCAACATGAACTCTCTTGTCCATTCAATCCCTAGTTGTTGTGGGATAACGATGTACAAATCCTTGATATCAACTACTAGAAATTTAAGATCCGGGTTGTACACCAATTTATCAATACTCTGTAAAAAAGCCCAAGAGTCCTTACAAATTTGAGACTCACTTTTTAGTAAGGGTTTAAGGATACTATCCACCAGTTTGGCACAGGCGTAGGTAATCGAACCCCTTCCATCTACTATAGGCCTGAAAGGGGGATTAACCATGTTTTTGTGAATTTTTGGCGTGCCAAACATGGTGGGAATCTTAGGTGCTAACATGTCCAAATACTGCAACGTGTTGGAATCAATAGTGCCTTGAATGAAAAGATCCTCCAAGGTACCTTTTATCTTTTTATATGTCATGTTAACCTCGTTAAGACTAGAATGTGAGTAGCTATCAGATTCCAAATGTTCCAATACTTTTCCATTGTAATAGTATTCATCCATCAAAACTAATCCACCCCCCTTGTCAGGTGCCATGACCCTTATATTACATTCATTGAGAAGGGAAATGAATGCTAGCTCTTCTTTAGAAATGTTAACTTTGGTACTTTTGGGAACCCTATGGCAAGACAGCATTGTTCTTAAATCAATCTCACAAACCCTTTTCAAAAATGCTTAAAGTGTTATACAAAGGGGGATTGAAAACACTAGAAACTCTATGAGTATTTAAGAGAGAAGGTCCGTGTCTGTTTATTCTGCCGTGGGATTTACTACTAGTTCTGTTTTTTGCCAGTTTTCGTTTTTAATTTACTGTTTATTCAAATATAAGTATGATGTGGGTGTGCGAAGTTTCTGGCATAACGGACAAGGTTCCCACATCGAGTGTGACACAACATTTTGACTCTTGTGGATCACCGAATTAACCTACATGACAGTCGGTCTATTTATAAACTCCTTATAAAGTAAATAATTTCTGCAGATTGTGCAATGGCAAGGATGCATTAGTGCATTTACAGCAGACACAGAGCCTTTCTTGACTCTCCTCTTGTATCTTACAAATTTAAGTATAACATAACTCTGTGACAAACCACTGCATCAAAGATTTTTTTTTAAATACTTATAAGCTACTTAGGTTCATAGGTTCATACTAGGCTATCTGCCCAAGGGCATTTATAAGCCTAGCCCATAGTTTTGTGGCTTACGCCACCCCTTTAGTTTGGAGAAACTATGCCCATTATTTTGCTGTGCCTCTGTCGAGCAGTGACACTGAGGTAACCCCTGGGGTGTATCTGCGATCTCCCATCCATTGGTCAAGATTCCTCTTGAACAAGGCCAGCGAGGTGCTCTGCCTCACATAAACCGGGATTTTGTTCCACAGCATAGGGAGTCTTTGGGTGATGAATCTATCCCTCCAGCACGTCCTATTAATAACCGTGTCGAGGTTTAAGTCTCCTGCCCTTGTGGCTCTGAGGGATCTAGATTTTTTGAGATGAAGCATGTTCATCAAATCTGGGTTTGACATGGCCTTGTATGTCAGGCATAGGTCAACCTCTGAGCAAGCGGTAAGCAACTGAATATAACTGGAGTTCTTTCAGTCGGGCAGCATAAGACAGATTTTTGAGACCCTTTATCCTTTTGGTGAGGAACTTTTGTGGCCTCTCCAGCTGCTGCAAGTGTCGGGTCAGATACATTCCGAATGGGGCATTGTACTCGATCATTGGTCTGATGAGTGATGAGTATAGGGAGACTATGACTTCCCTTGATCTAGATGTGAATCCCTTCATGATAAGGTGGGCAATGTAGAAGGTCTTCCTAACTAATTTAGCAATATGAGTGTCGAATGAAAGGCTACTGTCAAACTGGGTTCCCAGGTCCCTAATAACTTCTTCTGTGTTCAGGGGATTGCCACCTATATGGTAGCTAGGGGTAACCTTATTTTTCCCGAAGGGTATGACTATGGATTTCTTGGCATTTAACTTTAGGCCATGGCTCTGGCACCAGTTATCTGTTTCTGTGAGACCCTTCTGAAGGATATCTGTGTTGGATGTGTTTTCAACTACGGCGCCCAGTTTGCAGTCATCTGCAAACTTTGTCAGCCATAACCCTCCTGTGTTTGCTTGTACTTCAGAAAAGTAGATGCCAAACAAGAGTGGGCCCAGGACTGAGCCCTGTGGGACACCACTTGTGACAGGCTTTGAGTCTGACATGGCGCCAGCAACTCTGACCCTGTGGGTTCTGTCACTCAGCCAGTTTGCAACCCATCTTGTAATGTATGGGTTTACATTTAAGTTGATGAGTTTTTCAATGATACCCGAGTGAGGTATTGTATCAAAAGCCTTCGCCAGGTCTAGGTAGGCTGTATGGACTGCCTTTCCTCGCCAATGGCCTTGGTGACTGTTTCAAAAAGTCAACCAAGTTTAAAAGGCATGATCTGCCTTTGACAAAGCCAAACTGGGTTGGATCCAAAGTCTGCAAGTTCCCTATGTCTTTATTTATGAGATCCATTATGATCCTCTCCATGGCTTTGCAGATAAGGCTTGTCAAGCTGATGGGACGGTAATTTCCAGGGTCGGTGGAGGCACCGCCTTTGTGGAGTGGGACCACAGTCGCTGTGCGCCACTCCCTGGGTACGTATCCGGAGGTGAGACTAAGATTAAACAGCTGTCCTAACTGTGGGTTTAATTCCTCGTTGAGTTCATGGAGCATACAGCCGGGGACACCATCAGGTCCCATGGATGCTGTGTTCTTTGCCTTGGAGAGGGCAGTTCTCACCTGGGCGTAGAGATGTTTGGGTGGCTACAATCATTTGGTATAGATATCTCTCCTTTATGGGGTGAGGGGGGAGAAGTTTGCACTGAACCTGTCAGCCAGTATGTTGGCAATGTCTGTAGGATCAGTAATCTTCACATCATTTTGAACTAATTCTGAGCATATCTGGGAGTTTCCTCCTAGGTTTCTGACATAGCTAAAGAATGCCTTATGGTTGTCTTTAGAGTCCTTAGCTATTTTTTTCTCAAAATTAGCTTTGGATGATTTTATGAGAGCTCTTAGCTTTTTACTTATAGTGATCAGCGGTGTCTTACCTTTTAAGGATTTTGCTCTATCTTGTAGTAGCTTTCTCCTTTTGTTGTAGAGTTTGTTTATGGCTGGGGTCCACCAGACTGGACGCTTGCCTTTGGTACAAAGAGTCTTTGTTTTGCTTGGGATTGCCTGATCCATGCAGCCCTGCAGGTGCTGGTAGAAGGCATTTGTAAGTGATTCAGCGGTTTGAGTAATGTTAACCGCCGGCTCAGGGGCCTTAAAGGAGACCACACTAGTCTTTAGAAGTGTGAAGTCGGCTTTCGAGAAGTTCTTTACTGTGGTCTTTTTCATTTCAGGTGGGAGCGGGATGAGGACCTCCAGCGAGATTAGTTTGTGATCTGATCTCACCAGTGAGGGGTATACTTCGGCGTTGAACATTGTGCTCCCATGTTCTTGATGATGAGATCAAGTATGTTTTCTCCTCTTGTGGGATGGTGACTAGTTGTTCCATGGCATTTGAGTTTATGAATTCCAGGAACTTTTGGGCTAGAGTGTTTGGGCTTGAGTAGTGTTCCCAGTCTATATTAGGGTAGTTGAAGTCACCTAGTATGATGGTGTTTGGAGATACATTTATCCCTCCAGTGTTTTCAGGAAGGCCATATGAGGTTCCTGAGTTTGAGGGTGGCCTGTAACATGCTACAAATTGCAGAGCAATCTTGCCTATGGTTAATTGCACTTGGATGGTTTCCGATGCATCGTGCGATGCCACCAATCTTGAGGTGTGGGTGTCCTTGATGAATATGGATACCCCTCCTCCTTTCTTGGTATTGTCCGGTTTTGGGGCCGGAGCATGATATGAGGTAAAACCTGATAGTGCTGGGGTGCTCTCAGGAGCCTTGAACCAGGTTTCTGTCACAGCAAAGACATCGATGTTCTCCATACTGAGAAGGGCCTCGAGTGCGTGCATCTTGAGGTTGAGACTTCTGGCATTGAGCAGCATTACCCTTAGTTTTTTCTTTGTTTTGTTCTAGGGTGGTAGGTTTAGAATTTGCGCCTTGCCTAAGAAAGGCAGTATGGGGGTGGCAAGAGCCTTTGCCAAAATCCGGAATCTCAGGGGTGACAAGTGCAAGCCGTCCCTTGCGAAGCAGCGTGGCTTGTCCAGCATGTCATCCCAGGCAGACAGACATTGGATCCCCTTTGAATGACACCAGAGTTTAAGCCAATTGTTAAAGCTGATCATCTTATCTCTGTATTGTGGCATCATTCTTGGTGAAGGTAGGACACTGCACAAGGTCAGGGTCATACCTGCTTGGGCTACATAATCAGAGAGCTCCTCTATGTCTCTTTTCATGTAGTCCAAGGAGGTACGTCTCAGGTCGTTAACACCAGCATGGACAATGATTGAGTCGTACTTGTACCTGCTGTTGAGAGACCTGAGTGCATGCGTTATGTGGCGGATTCTAGCACCCGACAGGCAGCTTACTGTGACCTTCTCCTTACTCAGTCTGGTGAGCGGGACGTCAGTGTGTCTGACTATGGAGTCACCAATGACTAGTGTGTCTGGCATTGTGTTTGGCCTTAAGGGCTGTGACTGCTTGACACTCTGACTGTGTGGTCTATGTGTTGCAGGTGTTGTGTTCTGAGGTGGTAGTTGTTTGGGTGTCTGCTTTGGTGGCCTCTGCTGTTTTGGTAGATTTTGATCAGAGCCTCCAGTATGTCTTTGTGTGTTTATGTGTATGATTTGAGGTTGTGATGGTATTATGTGAGACTGGGTCTATAGTGTGTGTGGTTACCTTCTCCTCCTGTCTGGTCATGCCAGTCCTATGTTGAGAGAGCTCAGCCTCCAGTTTGGCCGTATAGTTGCATCTCTCATGTATTTGTGTTTTGTGGGAGGAGGAGAGGGTTGTCTGTGTACATGAGGCAATTGTAACATTGCCTCAATATTCCCAGGTTCACCAGCTGAGCAGGAGAGGACATTAGCAACTGATCCCTCGACATGCTAGAAGGAATAGACAGAAAAACTTAAGAAAAGGTTCTGGGGGATGTGGGTGACCAAGAAATGGGGTTTGCTTTTTTGGGGTACTTTCTATAACAAGAGTGCTGTATCGAGGTGATAAGTACTGTAGGAGCAACTGCTTCGCTATACAGATAGAGAATAGTCTACTTGGGAGTCAAGTAGAGATAATTTATAGTTGTAGGATACACTAAATAGAACAGTAGTATACTTTGAGGAAGGTAGTTTTAAGGGAAAATTTGAAGAGTGGACTTTAGGTAGCCCTAATAGTTTAAATCTGATTAACCGGCGCTGCCCTAGTGTGCAACAGTAGCAGCTCCGCGCTAAAGCGCACTAACGCGTGCTTTATAGCAGGGGGCAGGAAAAAACAGGAAATGACCCAAAATGGCCGACAAATTACTAGTTGCTGCTTCTAACCACTCCTCTGAGGACAAACAAGCAGCTCAATACTCCCCACTCCCACTG
This sequence comes from Protopterus annectens, assembly GCF_019279795.1. Classification (NCBI taxonomy): domain Eukaryota; kingdom Metazoa; phylum Chordata; order Ceratodontiformes; family Protopteridae; genus Protopterus; species Protopterus annectens. The sequence goes on along the minus strand of NC_056745.1, from coordinate 328,539,201 downwards.
GTGAGTAAAGAAACTACCTCTGGCCACACAAGAAAATGGAGGAACACAGAAACCAACTTCATCTGAGAAAAGAGTACAGCTCTTTTCTTCCATAAAATGACTTCACTTCTTCAGGACATTACTTAGATATCTTACAGACTGCCACATAACATTTTGCTTCATAGTTATTTCCAAAAGGAAATGCAGGCTACATTTAAGCATCTTTAAAAATAAACATCCAGACCTCAAAGGTGCATTGTGCCAAATTTAACACATCTGCAGGTTGTTTATTATCTGGATTTACTAACATTACTTCAACACTATTATACAATGAGGATTCATTTGTATTCAAAAGTGAGCTTGCTGACTGGGCAGCCCAATCAAGGTGCCCATTGTAAATCGAGCATATACCAATAGAATAGATAAATTATGTTTTCATATTAAACATTTTTGTGGGAAAACTAAAACATTCATGGCTAAAGGAAGTATGTATGGCACAGCTGTGTGCTGCACATGGACTCAATAGGAAGATAGTTCATCTGTCTGCTCACAAGAAAATCTGTTATTTTATTTCAACAATTAACACTACTGAGCAGAGATTTTCAGATGCAATACTAACCATAACGACACTATTGTCTAAAGTGGAGGTTGTACTGTTTGCTTCCTCCGGCTCAAATTGTCACCATACTGAACTCAATAGTTCTATTACATCACATTTTATGTTGCTTTTCTAGATATTTAGTAGCTAGATTTTAACAAATGAAAAGTATTAGATCTGAATATGTGGTCCAAGAAAAAAAAAACAATCTCAACTTCACTACAAATGAGCAGTGCATTGAAAATTTAATTTAAATAAAACAAAAATCAAATAAAACAACACTGCAGCAGCAATCCTCATTTACAGCATGGATCATGAGTTAAGCACTTATAACTGGGACTTGGTACTTCTACTGAGTGAGAGTCCTTATTCTGAACATCATATTTACTTAGGCCGATTGTGGCAAGCAATGTACACTGCACCACCAAGAAGTACAAAGAAGACTAAATTAAAAAAAAAAAAAAAAGTTTTTGCTGTCATTTAACTGTTGTTAGTGTTGCTTTTCTATTGTTTATTACTGTAATGCTAGTTTTATTTCTATTCTGTTAGCTGTGCTTGTCTACTAGTGTAATGTTTTATTGTACTATCTGGAGCTTTTCTCCTCGGGTCTCCATTGAAAATGGGACAAAATCCCAGTTGGACTAACCCAGTTAACAAATGTCAATAAATAAATAAATAAAATAAAACAAAGATAAAATAAATCAACATTGTAGTAGCAGGCCACACTTACAACATGTATCTCAAGTCTAACAATTACACCTGAAACACAGCACTTTCATAGACTGATACTACTCAACTCAAGAGTCAGATTTAAACAGGCAGACCAGGAAAAAACAATTTATACTGCACAACCAATGAGCAATATGGGGAACATAAAACTAAAATAAATGAAAAATAAAACAAATGAACACTGCGGCAGTGGATCTCCCCTAGAGCATGGATACTAGATCAAATGATTACACCTGGAACTCGGCACTGGTTAATGTAACATTTTACGGTATAGCACATTTATTAGAATTTTTAAAGAAATCTTGTAATGGATTTACATAGCACAGGCAGAGTAGTAGATTATTTGAAATTACTAGTGCATCTCACCTCTACATTCGTCCACAGTCCGAATGTCCTCTGGAGTTCAAATTCCCAGTAGGCGAGAAAGATGAAGACGTAAACCATCAGTTGTGCAGACACAGAAGACGAAAACAGGTTGCAAACACCTGTTGCGTCTGTGCGACTGGACGGGATGCAAAGGGAATTCTTAAAGAGGAACACCCTTTAAAATTTTTTTTTTAAATAAAATTAATTTCTCGGCCAGCCGGTTCCAGGGGGGTGCAAGTGCACCCCCATGCACCTGCCTGCGGGTGCCTTTGACAATTTGAGAGTGTTACTTTACAGCAACACAGTTAAGGCTCTTATACATAGCACAAGCAGAAAACTATAATTCACAGAGGAAATGAATGATGAGGATACAGGGGGAGTCAAGAAATAAAGAGAGATTGGGATTTTGTATGCAGACTCTTAAGGAGAACAACAAAAATCATACAGAGTATTACATTCATAAAACAGCAGGGAGTATTCTAAGAATTAAACCAGCACAAGAATGGAGAAAAGAGATTCTGTCAACATGGATGACTGTGGTTGGGAATACAGATAATAGGCAAGAAAGGGCTGGAATTTATTGGAGAAAACTGGCAAAGGAACCACGGTATTGGGAGCAAACAACTAGAAAGGGAAAGGTAATATAATGGGAAGAGGCCAATAATTTATTTGGACTGCAGTTTACAGATTGCCTTCCCTATCAAGGACTGATATCACAGTATAGGCAGACTAGGGGGTCTTAAATGAAAGACCAGCACTGGTGGAGTTTTTAATAGAATCTACAGCAGAACCTGCAATTAAAAAAATGAATAATTAGTGGAGCATATAAAATATTGCATGAGAATTATAAGAATTAATCACAGGAGCTTAGAAAGATTGGGAAGAGAAACTGGATAAGCAAACCACAAAGAGTCAATGTGGAATATATGTCTATCTCCTAAATATGCAACAAAGTCTAGAAGATTTAGGATCTTTGCTCGGAAGTGTTTACATAGGTATTTTTATACATCGAGCAGACTCCAAAGAATTTTTCTTCAGGTGAAAAGCAAATGTTGGAGGTGTGATGGGCCAGAAAGAGGTGGCTGGCAACATATTTTTTGGGAGTGTAATGAGCTGGCAGACTTTGACTTCCTGCGGACTACTCTGTCAGAGATGCTGGGTGAGCAGATTGGATTGTCTGGGCTGATGATTTTTTGAGCTATGATACAAAATCAGAATTGCCTAGACATAGTAAAGCCTTGTTGAGTCTAATTATGGTGGCTGCTAAAAAAGCAATTACTAGAAAATTGAAATCAAAGTCTAGACAGTACAGTTTTGTACCTACCATAAATGTAGATGTCCGAGAGGTATGCATCTGCAGTCCTAACAAATGGGTTGTCCTGGCCTCAGGCGGCCCTTCGGTCGGCCGGATTCCAAAGTCTGGGTCTGGCCTCGGCTGATGTCGCACTTCACCCGACGTCATAGCTGCAGTTCTGCGGGTATAAAGGCATCAGCCGACGCCATTTTCCTCAGTGTTTCTTGCCCCAGATGCCAGGTGCCCTCTAGGAAGGCTAAATTTGGATAAATGTAAATGTTTCCAAACAATAGAGAGCAAATAGAAATAAACATGTATATACATATATACAAACAAATACACCATAATAGATTCCCCCAGCTAGCTACAAGATGGGCAAATACCCTAGGAGTACCACAGAGGGAAGGAGGGTGGGTAATCCTGACTGCAGATGCATACCTCGGACATCTACATTTATGGTAGGTACAAAACTGTACTATGTCCTTCAAGGATGCATCTGCAGTCCTAACAAATGGGTAGAATACCATAGCCAAACTGGGGAAGGAGGCACTAAGAGTTTATGGTGTAGTTAAGATCCCTTGCAAAACAGCAGTGGCAAAACCTGCTCGGGATCTGGAGTATAAAGGTAGATTATAATGCTTGGCAAATGTATGCAAGGAGCTCCAAGTAGCAGCCTCTAAAATGTCTTTGGTAGCCACTCCTCGTAAGAAAGCTGTAGTAGTGGCTGTAGCCCTTGTGGAATGAGGTCTGATGTTTTCTGGAGTTGCCTTTCCATGAAAAGAGTAGCAAAATCTAATGCAATTTCCTATCCATTTTGAGATTGTTTGTTTTGAAATTGCTTTTCCTTCCATTCCTGTTGCATATGCTACCAGAAGCTGGTCAGTTTTTCTATTGTTCTTGGTTCTGTCCAGGTAGTAGCAATTGTCTGTGTACATCCAAGGTATGCAGCAATCTTTCCCCTGTTGTGTGGGTTGGGGAAGAATGTTGGTAGGTGTATTGCTTGGTTTAATGATACCCTGGAGACCACCTTTGGCATAAAGGTAGGATTAGTTCTCATGGACACTCTATCCTGATGGAAGATAAGGAAGGGCTTTACTGCCATTAATGCCTGTAATTCAGAAACCCTTCTAGCTGAAGTGATTGCAAGCAGGAATGCAGTCTTCCAAGATAAGTACTGTAATTCTGCTGTTGCTGCTGGTTCAAAAGGGGGGAGTGTTAACTTTTCTAACACAAAGTTCAAGTCCCATGTAGGCAATGGTGGTTTCCTTGGTGGCTTTACATTTTTAATTCCTCTGAGAAACTGCCTGAGTAGTGGTTGAGAAAAGACTGGAGGATCCATGTTGTATTCTGCTGAAATTGCTGATGCATGAATCTTAATGGAGGAGTAGGACAGGCCATTGTGGAAAAGCTCTGCTAAGTATTCCAGGATGTTAGCTATGTTTGCCAATGATGCATCTACTCCTTTTGTTGCACTCCAAATGAGATATTTTTTCCATTTTGCTGAATAAGTTTTCCTTGTTGAGGGTCTGCGAGCCTCCAAGATAATGTCTTTAACCCTTTGAGATAAATCTGGGTTATTTCTCCTTATGTAATGTTCCAAGCAGCTAGCTGCAGTGTTTTCAAGTTCGGATGCAGGATTTTGAAGTTGTTCTGTGTTAGCAGTAGAGGTAGTAGGGGTAGAGGCCATGCGTGTTCCCGGGACATACTCCTCAGTAGCGGGTACCAATGTTGCCTCAGCCAATCTGGAGCTATCAAGATGATCCTCGGGTGATCTTCTTTGATCTTCAGTAGCACTTTGTGCATCAAAGGAAGAGGTGGGTATGCATATGCTGACAGGTTTTCCCAACTGAAGGATAGGGAGTCCACCTTCCAAGCAAGTGGGTGGTATGACCTTGTGTAGAATTTTTTCAATTGGTGGTTGTGTGGGGATGCGAACAGGTCTATTTCTGGCAGTCCCCATTTCCTTGTGATGGTTTTGAAGATGTCTGGATGCAGCATCCATTCGTGGGCATCCGTGGTAGTTCTGCTTAAGATGTCTGCTAGTATATTTTCTTTTCCTGGCACGAATATGGCTTGGAGCTGAATGTTGAGGCTCAGGGCCACATTCCAGAGGTCCATTGCCATCCGGCATAGAGGATATGAATGTGTGCCTCCCTGTTTGTTGATATACCACATAACTGTGGTGTTGTCCGTCCTTATCAGCAAATGACCCTGTTGTAGAAATGGTCTGAATGTCTGAATTGCCTGTTTTACTGCCAGCATCTCTTTTTGATTTATGTGTAGGTTCATCTGGTCTTGAGTCCATAAGCCTTGTATGCACTTGTCCACCATGTGTGCCCCCCAACCGAGGTCTGAGGCGTCCGTGGTGATAGTTTGTCTTGGGTGAGGCCTGTGGAAGGGCAGTCCTTTGTTCAATTGACAGGCCTGGGCCCACCACTGGAATTCTTGCTTCAGGCATGGAATTATTGGAATTTTGGTTTCTAGGCTGTGCTTGTGCTGAGACCATAAATTCCTCAGGTACCATTGCAACTTCCTCATATGTAGTCTGGCATGTGGAATTAATATTATGCAGGATGCCATGTAACCCAGGGCTTGCAGGATTTTCCTTGCTGTAAGCTGGTTCTGCGTTGTTAATGCCATGAAATAGAGTGGTAGCTGCTTCTGTTTTTCTGCTGTGAGGAATGCCATCTGGTTTGATGTGTCCAGTTCTGCACCCAGGAAGGTTATCCTTTGGGATGGTATCAGCCTTGACTTTTGTGTTGACTGTGTATCCCAGGGCTTGCAGCAGGTGAATAACCTTTTCCAAATCTTTGTTAATTTGTCTTTGCTGTCCGCTTGTAACAGGCAGTCATCCAGGTATGGATAAATTTGAATTCCCTGAAGCCTGCAATGAGCAATTACCGATGCCAGGCATTTCGTGAATACTCTGGGCGCAGTAGATAAGCCAAAAGGCAATGCTGAGAATTGATAATGCTCTGATCCTGCAAGAAATCTGAGGTATCTTCTGCAATTTGGTCGTATGGGGATGTGCAGGTATGCCTCCTTGAGATCCAGAGTCACCAGCCAAGACTCCTTGCCCAGCATGGGAAGAAGTTGCTGTAGGGTCAGCATTTTGAATTTTGGAACAATGAGATGTGTGTTTAGAGCGGACAGGTCGAGGATAGGTCTCCATTGGTTTTCCTTTCTTGGTACTAGGAAAAGCCTTGAATAAAATCCTTGTCCTTGTTCCATAGCCGGTACCTTTTCTATAGCTCTCATCCTTAGTAAGTGGTCTATTTGTTGTAGAGCGTTTGTCCTTTGGTTTGGAGGTAGGTTTGGCATTCCTCTCTTCCTTGGAAGAGTATGGAAGTGAAACCTGTAGCCTTTGTCTATTGTCTGTAAAATCTATTTGTCTCTTGTAATGTAATGCCAATTTACTGAAAATAAGGCTAATTTTCCGCCTAAGGGTGCTGCCAGTTGTTCCCTGGTAGGCGGTTTCAGAGCCAAGTCACTGTGATTGTCCTGTAGAAGTGGTAGTGGCTGGATCTGTGGCAGTAGCTCTCTGGCTGTTAGGCTGCCACTGACGTCCCCTGTAGGCACCTCTGGATTGACCTCTGCCTCTAGGGCGTCTATTTCTGCTTCTCTGTGCTCTGGTGGTGTATGGAAAGGACCAATTCTTGGAAGGCCAGTTCCTACTAAACCTCGGAGGCTGGACCTGTAAGAAATCCTTGACTGTCTGGACAGATTTAGCTTTTTCTTCCACCTTCTTCAACACTTGCTGTGCAGGGGAACCAAACAAATTGTGCTTTTCCATGGGAGCATCTAGAAGCTTTGATTTTACATGGTCTGGTAAGGATTGTTCTTTTAACCATACATGCCTTCTGATCACTGTACCAGTCATAGCTGATCTAAAGGAAGCCTCCAGTGCATCATAGCCGCATTTTAAGGAATGATTACTGACCTGCTGAGTGTTATGTACCGAGCTGATCTAACAGAAATTCCTGATACTGAATCATGTGGAATTGACAGTTTAAGGCCCTAGCCGAAAGAGTAGCAGAAGTATAAACTTTTTTACCCCATCTCTCCAATGCCCTAGATTCTCTTTCAGAGGGGAGGGGGTTTTTGGCAGAGGCAACTGCTACAGCTTTGGGGCCCTGTGAAATAGTTTCAGGATCTGCAATAGGAGCCTTATACAAATGATAATGTGTGTCCGGAACCCTGTAGTATCTGTCGGGCTTAGCAGGGGCCGGAGGCAGTGAGTCAGGGGAAGTACAAGCATCATTAAATGCATCATCCACAACTGTAAGTACTGGAGGAATAGCTAAAGGCCTATGCTGTGGTAAATGCAAAAAGGTCCTAAGCCTTTTCCTAGAGTCTGAAAAATCCTGGCCCTGCCATTGAAATTGTTCCCTCATAGCATGCAAGGTTTCCCCAAAAGAAAATTCCTCAGGAGGAGAGGCAGAAGGTATGGAATCCTCTGCATCAGAGTCCTCATATGGAGAGTAAGGGCCCTCTGGAGGATTTGAATTTTCTGAATCATCAGAGGAATAATCTGAAGAAACTGGCTCAGGGGGCTCTGCTCTAAGCATCTTCTCTGGAGGTGGTTGAGAGGCCCTGTCAGGGTGAGACTGGGTTCCCCTGATCAAAGAAATGAGATCCTCTGCTAGACTAAGCATTTGAGTACTAGAGCTAGGCCTGTGAGAGGGGGCTTTAGCAGGCCCGGCCTTTGAAGATTTTGCTGCTTTAGCCCTGGCAAAAGCCTTAATTGACATGGATGCAGGGGGCCTAGCAGCTCCACGTGCAGGAGTAGATACATCTAAGGGGATAGTATCTGATAAATCCTGAGAAACTGTAAGAGCAGGAGGATTTTCAGTAGCAGATTCAGCCATGCTGGAAGAGGCCTCGGTAGAAGGAGGCAAGCTTTCGGCCGAAAGAAGAACCGCGGACTCGGCTTCAGCTGAAACCGAGACACTCGCGGTTGGCTTAGCCACGGTTTCGGCCAAAACCGCGGACCGCGAGTGTCGGTCCTTTTCCTTATGCTTTTTAGCTAAATGTGAAGTCAGAGTCTCCGACGGCATGATATAAGCAAAAGCAGAGCCGAAAAACTCCTCTGCAAACTCCGACCGACGTCTAAGTGTTCGTCGGTTGAAGGAAGCACAGGCTAGACAAGCTGCTACGTCGTGGTCTGGGCCTAAACAAGGTAGGCAGTAAGAGTGGAAATCTTTATGAGGTATTTGTTTCCCACAAGTTAAACAGTTATTCACTTTTTCTGACATCGGCTGAGGCAAGAAAGAGTCCCCAACGGGGTACTTAGCTTTTTAGAAGTCTTCGGTAGTAGCAATCTCTGGTTCTGACTGACCGGCACTTGCGAACAGCTTCTGCTTCGGGCGCCACGCGGCAAGAAAGACTGAGGAAAATGGCGTCGGCTGATGCCTTTATACCCGCAGAACTGCAGCTATGACGTCGGGTGAAGTGCGACATCAGCCGAGGCCAGACCCAGACTTTGGAATCCGGCCGACCGAAGGGCTGCCTGAGGCCAGGACAACCCATTTGTTAGAACTGCAGATGCATCCTTGAAGGACATCAACAACTTCACTAGATATAGTGACTATAGTAACTGAGATAAAACAACTGGATTTGGGAACTTTAGAAAAGGGAAGGAGCAAACTACACAGGAAAGAATGGTAATTGTGGGAATAATATATGCAGAGAATGAACAAGGTTTAAGAGGCAGGATTTGAAAGAGCTATATAATGCTTAACTGTTAATGACTGGACAGATTATAAGTAATGTATAGTGTTTGCAACAACAGTTTCAATGGTGTCTGTGATGTATAATGTTTGCAATTAAAGTGGTGTCAATGTTGTTTGTTTTTCATTTATATAAATGTAAGAGTGCCTATGTCATACATGATAATTTAATAAAGATGTTTATGGGGAAAAAAAACAAACAGTCAGGACTCTTCTAGACCTAAATGGAGAAACATTTTCACAGAATATTTTAGAAGAAAACTAGGGTGAGAA
>NC_056745.1:328402733-328515233 GCF_019279795.1 Protopterus annectens | reverse complement strand
TGGCTTGTGGAAGAACAGTTTCATCTTAAGTTATGAAGGAAGTACCCGAGCAATGACAGTAAGATCTGACTGACTGCAAAGAAAGCCATGCTTAAAACTGTTATTCCCTTAGGAAACCTCTTAATTCAGGTACAAAAGGGTTTAGCTGCAGGTGAGCTTTAGTTGTCAACAGCCAGTGCTTTCCATTTTTGTTTTCAGTAAAAACAGAACAACACAGTAATCTGTGCGTCCCAATTTACAGGGAACTTAGCGGTAAAGAGATCCTTTTGCAATAGTGACATTTATAGTTTTGGGCGTGTGACATACAGTTTGCTGTGTGCATGAGATGTGTAGGATCTTTTAACTCATTGGGCATTAGGTGTGATTAATGGCTCATTATACAATGACTGACAATTAATATTCTAAAACAAGCTTTAACAACAATACATAAATAAAATCACAAATCTGGACTCTGGACATATAACACAGACAGGATGGAGAAAATGCTAGGAAAATCAGGTACGTTATTTAAAATGAAAGACATGTACCTGATTTTCTTTGTATTTCCTCCATTCTGTCTCTCTCCTACCCCTAAAACTGTCCGAAACTTTTTGATTTAAAAAAAAAAAAAAGAAAAAAGGCGCAACAGAGACCTTCTTTTCTCGGTTGCTTCCTTTCCAAAGCACTGATGTATTGGGTAAGCGTCGGAATGCAAGTCCCATTCGCATGCATAGTACATCAGAAAAAAGCCCCAGGATACCAAAAAAACACGGAAGAGCAGCACGGAGGCATTATACAAAGCCATTATTTAAGAAAAGTAAGTATTTTTTCTTAAATAATGTCATTGTATAATAGCAATAACCCACAGCTGGGTGTGGGCAATGCTGAATTTATCCATGATTGGCTTAATCAACTGTGGGTAAATCCAGCATTACCCACACCCAGCCGTGGGTTATTGCTTAAGTATTTACTCTTTTTCATCATGCAGCAATTTATTTTCTCTTAGTTAGGCTATGAGCTAAAGCAGAATGTTAAAGCAGAAAAAGATCAACACAGCCAGGCCCAATGCCAATGCTTTCAGAATGCCTCCGTTACATAATCCATCCACCACCAAACATTTACATTACTACAAACAATATCACAAGTAAATTCCAGATAGGACCAGATGTGTTCTTCTATTCCACAACAGTGAATAGGTTACACGCTAACTTTTGCCATATACATTGCATCACAGTATTTCTTTCCAATAAACCCTATTTTCTTGCTGTAATTCACATCTGTTTCCACTCTTTGACACTTAAAAGTTATACGCATTTGTGACCTCCCTGTCCTACCAGTTTCAACTTCTTGACCCCCTTACCCAGTCAACCGCTCATCTTATGTATTCCTTTAACACAGTGTTTATATATCTTAAACATGACTGTAGCCTTACTTGATCTTAGAAACAAAGACCAGTGCTTATTGTAAATAATTTGCACAGCCTTCTCTGTCAAAGATTTTTGTTTCCTGTTTAACAAACTTACAGTTTTTTTGTTTAATGTAAATAACTTACACCAACTGTTATGTTTTAATGATTGTTCTGTATTTGCAGTGAACACTGGTGGTGGTAAACCCTGGGCTGAGCCTTAGAATAGTTTGTTGCAACAGCATTCTACTCCGTTCAACAAATATATACATAAATAAATAAGAATGAAGCAACATGCACTGGAAATTCGGTATAGTTTGATCAGCCATAATGCATTTCAATTACAGTTTCTGCACGTTTTCAAAGTAAAGATTACTCAGCTTGAAACACATGCAAATAAGAAACCGAAAACATATTGCAAAATGAGGTTACCTATTAGGCTGTGCACTTTCACATTTTTTTTCAAAACTTGCAACTGGTGTCACTGCTTGCACTGCCGTTTGATTCAGCCTGATGGCAACTGCCTAAGATGAAAAGACAATGGCTGTGATTAAATTATAATGCAAACATTTGCAAAGACCTTTAATGTTGCTAGAATATTACATTTCAAAATGTGACAAAAATACCTCTGGATTATCAGTAAGATATATCTGTCTTGAGATGTTGTTGATGGCACATATCCACTACAGGAAAATAGAGAGCATGAAACACCTGGAAGTAGTACGTTTCTAAAAGTCAAGCTCATTATTAGAAATAAAACAATACCTCTTCATATTCCTTCTTGCTTTCTGCTTGAAGAATAACACTCCTGTATAACACACAATTTAAATTTGTTAGCCCAGAGTATTTGCTGTAGACATTCACAACACAGCTTTAACTACAATTTATTTAAATTTACTTTTAGTGAATATTCTGACCCTTATTTATAAAACCAATCAGACACAAGTCTTCTAGAGATGTACCTTTGCTAGTGGAGAAGCTGTTACTTACTCAATTTTAGTGGCTAAGAAAAAGAGAACCGTGGTCTTTTTTTTCTGTTTTATGACCATCTCTTGCTTCCAAAGGCCTTTCCTTGTCCATCAAGCCTACCAAACTCCAAAAGCCTCCCCTGGATTTTCTCTGGCCTACAGTTGAAGACGGTAAGGAGATCAAGGCACCTAGTGCAATGTCATACTGCTACCAAGGAAGATTTTTGGTATATGCCTACATTCCCCTTCCCTTGCAGGCAATCATTTCATCTTAGGGAATGAAGTGCAATGGATGTTGTTGGTGTATTATACCCACCCACGCAGCAACTCAGCCTCAGCCCTATGTCTTTAGGGATAACAACCCAGTGTATCCCTAGCTTCCAACAAAGATCATCTCTGAGGTGTGCCCAAATGCACACTCCCCCCTCCCTCCTGGACACGCAAACTCATCCTCCTCACCTACACCATCAACACCTGAGCTACTAACTGAACTTGGGTTGCTTGGCCACAGTTGGGGCTCTATCCCTCTATGCTACTGGCATGGGCCAGTACTGAGATCTAAATAACTAAACAAATAAATACGTAATTAATTAATTAATTTAATATTCTTACCCGTCTTAAGAATTCCAACAGTCATGGTGACATTCTGCAGCAATGTCACTCATAAAAGTTTATTTTGGCACTGCTGTGAATGGCATTATGACCAGGGGCAACCCTGCATAAAAATGGCACAGCCTGCTTGGTGCAGCAGCAAATTGGAAATCTGATAGCAAAAAAGGCATTTGCTATTGTACATTGGGCTCCCTATTGAAATGTCAACACTTGAAATGCCAAGTGCTGGTAAGCCAAAAAAAAAAAGACCAAAAACACTGGAAACGAACGAATTTCAAAAATTTTCTCCTTTAAATTTCTTCTTGGGATGATCCCCACTGCACCCCCCATGTGGGAGATAAGCCTCTCACCCCCCCCCCGAACTTATATATATAAACTCCAAGATCACCATACCTCTCAGAAAAGGGAATATTATGAGAAATGGCATCTTGGACTTAGTTTATGTAAGTCCAATCTTTTGGCCATTCAATCTCCATATTTCGGGACTCACTCTAGCAGGTCTTGACATTTCAAACGGTTACCTGTATATTAAGAAGGGCTGCCCCTGATCAGAAAAGCACTGTACCACCCAATACTGAGAAAACAGAACTTTCTGAATGGAATGGCTGCCAAATGTCACCAGGCCTAGGACCATTAATATAGGTACAGGAAAAAGCTTTCTTTTCTTTTTTTTTAATGTACCACAAATCATATTAAGACCACAGTACTTATTTTACCCTCATAAAAAAACAAACAAAAAAAAGCAGGCATATCTACAGTCTCAGGTAAGTTTCTGTTTACTCCCCACAAATGCAACACTTTCAAGATATAAAGACAAAAACAACCTGACACAGCACAGACTGATCTGCAACTTTTTGCATCTGTTTATATTGTGGCTCATTTTGTCATTTCAGCTTTAGTCTCTGTTTATGAAGGTAGCACTACTTAAGTCAAAGGCTGTTGAAATCAATATTGTAAAATAAAACTCTATTTTAAATGTGTTTTGTGCACTAGTGCTTAATGACCTCAGTAAAAAAAACAAAACATTAAAATATCCCCCCACCCCGAGTCTGTGCAACCTTGGATTTGATGCACACAACTAAGAGGGTGAGTGTTTCCCCCTTGAAAAAAAATGATTTAGTGTTTATTTAATGTTTTTTCTTTCATGATTTCTAATTTACTTCTACTTTTGCAGTTGATTAATAAACACTAGTCATGGGAGCCCTGACATTAATGAGATGCCTTAATATCAAGTAGAAAGTACAGTAGTGTACACTTACCATAAATGTAGATGTTCAAGTGTATTCACTGTTGCAGTAATCACATTTGGGTTATCCCTGCCATGGTAGCCCTCAGCCGGACTGAATACCAGAGGCTTAGTATTTCTGCATCGGTTGCTGTCAGGACTGACATCACGTCATCAGTAGTATAAAGTAAGGCAGCCGATGGCATTACACCAGTTTTTCTTGCCCTAACCTGTCAGAAGCCCCCAAATAGGAGCCGGGTTCTGGTGGAAGAACCCCACCAGTAGAAAGTAGAAAGTAAATACCAATATGTCCCTTGTAAGGAAAGAGAAGAAAAAAGGGGGATGGAGGGAGGGAAACCAGGACTGCAGCAGTGAATACACTTGAACATCTACATTTATGGTAAGTGTACACAACTGTACTATGTTCTTCGTGTTTCACTGTTGCAGTCATCACATTTGGGTTGATTCCCAAAGCTGTGGAAATGGGTGGAGGCAGTCAAGGAGACTAGGGGCTGGCTAGGATGCCCTGCAAGACTGCAGAGGCAAACCCCGCCCTGGATTTGGAGAAGAGAGGTAGGTGGTAATGTTTAGTAGAGGTGTGAACAGATGTCCAGGTGGCAGCCTCCATGATGTCTCTGGTGGGGACTCCTCTGAGGAGAGCTGCAGAGGTGGAGGCTGCTCTGGTGGAGAGAGTCCTGACCCCCTTGGGGGGAGACTTTATGTGTTGTTTGTAGCAGAAATGGATGCAGTGTGCTATCCATTTGGAAATGGTTTGTTTGGAGATGGCTTTGCCTTCTGCCCCTGTAGCAAAGCTAACCAGGAATTGATTAGACTTTCTGAAGGATTTAGTCCTGTCTAGATAGAATATGAGCTGTGTGCACATCTAGGGAGTGCAGGATCATTTCCCCCTTGTTCTGGGGATTAGGAAAAAAGGTGGGCAAATGAATGGATTGGTTGAGAGCCACACTGGACACCACCTTGGGCATGAAGGATGGGTTAGTCCTGAGGGATACCTTGTCAGCATGGAAGAAGATGAAGGGATCCACAGCCATGAGTGCTTGCAGCTCGGAGACTTTTCTAGCTGAAGTGATGGCCAGAAGGAAAGCTGTCTTCCAGGAGAGAAATTTTAGCTCTGCAGAAGAAGATGGTTCGAAGGGGGGCAGGGTGAGCTTTTCCAACACAAAGTTAAGGTCCCAAGCTGGGGTTGGTGCTCTTCTGGGTGGCCTCAAGTTGTTAGCCCCTCTTAGGAACTGTTTGATCAAGGGGTGTGAGAAAAGGGGCTGCTCAGTGGGAAAATGAGCAGAAATAGCAGAGGCATGAATTTTAATGGAGGAAAAAGAGAGGCCACTGTGTAGTAGGTCAGCTAAGTAATCCAAGATGAGAGGTAGGGAGGGCTGTGCCGTACTGGCTCCCTTAACCTGGATCCAGGTGCAGAACCTTTTCCATTTGTCAGCATAAGACTTTCTAGTGCTAGGGCATCTGGCCTCATGTAAAAATTCTAGAACCTGTTAACTTAGGTTGCCAGATTGATCAGGGGTTAAGGAATAAGCCAAGCTGCCAAAATGAGTGTCTGCAATTGGGGATGCATGAATTCCCCTTCCCTCTGGATCAGGAGGTTTGGAATCTGAGGAAGATGCCATGATGGCAGTGGGGACAGGCTGCACAGCAAGGGGTACCAGGCTGGCGAGGCCAGTCTGGAGCTATAAGAACTGTCTTTGTTTTTTCCTCCTTTATTTTGAACAGTACCCTGGGGATGAGAGACAGTGGAGGAAAGGCACAGACTGATAGATTGCTCCATGGGAAAGACAGGGCATCCACTTTCCAAGCCATGCAGTGATGCTCCCTGGTGCAGAATTTGCTGAGCTGATTTTTGGTGTGGGAGGCAAAGAGGTCGACCTTCAGGGTGCCCCATTTATGAGTTATTAGGGTGAAGGTTCTTCTGTTGAGCTGCCACTTGTGTGGGTCCAGAAGATTTCTGCTTAATTGGTCTGCCAGAGAGTTGAGAGAACCTGGTAGGAATAGAGCTAACAGATGGAGTTGCATGGCACAGGCTGTGTGCCAAAGGGTCATGGCCAGCATGCATAGAGGGTAGGAGTGAGTCCCTCCCTGCTTGTTGATATACCACATTACAGTGGTGCTGTCTGTTTTGATCAGGACAGCCCCTGGGGAGAGAAGGGGCTTGAAAGCTATCAAGGCATGCTGGACAGCCATCATCTCTTTTTGGCTGATGTGCACAGGGATTTGCTGGGGGCTCCATTGACCCTATATGCACCTGCCGTTCATGTGTGCACCCCAGACATAGTCTGATGCATCTGTGGTGAGGGTCTGGGCAGCTGGGGTTGGTGAGAAAGGTAGTCCCTTGTTGTGGGAGCATGCTGTTGCCCACCAAATAAAATCTTTTCTGAGGCAAGGAATTCTATAAGAGTCTCCAGGTCTTGAGAGTGTTGACACCAAAGGCTTTTTAGGTATCTTTGAATTTTCCTCATATGCAGTTTAGGATATGGAATGAGTAGTATGCAAGATGCCATGAACCCCAGAGCTTACATGATCTTCCTTGCAGATAGCTGGGGTGTGGTGGCTAGTTGGGAGAACTAGGCTGTCAGGAAATTTTGCTTTTCTGGTGTAAGGAATGCCATCTGGGGTGCCGTGTCCAGGCTTGCTCCCAGGAATATAATCCTTTGGGTTGGCACCTGATGGATTTATTTTCTTTGATTGTGCACCCTAGGAAGGTTAGTAGGGACTTTAGAAAGGCCAGGTGCTTGAGCAGCTTTTCCTGTCAGACAGAATTAGGCAGTCGTCTAAGTATGGGTAAATCGGGACATTCCGTTGTCTGCAAAAGGCAATGGCCGGAGCCAGACATTTTGTGAAAACTCTGAGAGCAGTAGATAAGCCAAAGGGAAGTGCAGAGAACTGAAAGTGCTAAGATCATGCCCTAAAACTAAGATATTTCCTGGATGATTCCCTGCTAGGAATATGGAGGTAGGCCTCTTTTAGATCTAGGGTGGCTAGCCAAGCATCCTTGGACAGCATGCGTAGCAGCTGCTGGAGGGTGAGCATTTTGAATTTTGGGATCACCAGGAAGGTGTTTAGAATGGATAGATCGAGGATGGGGCACCAGGTGCCCTCTTTTCTGGGTACCAGAAAAAGTCTGGAGTAGAAACCTTGGCCTCTATGGTCTGCAGGAATTTGCTCTACTGTCCTCACAGAGGATAAAGACTTGCTTTTGCGCCTCTGCCCACTGGTTTGGAGGTAGATCTGGGAGCCCTTTTGGGGTAAGAAGGGTGTGGAAAGAAAATCTGTATCCCTGGGGCACTATGTTGAGAACCCAACGGCCATTGTTAATGGTGGCTCAGGTGGTGCGTGAAAGGAGAGTTTTCCTCCTAGGGGTAAGTGAAGGTGGGCAGAGGGAGGGGGTGGGGGTGGTGAGTCATTGTGAGTTCTTACCATAAGGGGGTGGCTTAGAACTCCCTGGTTTTGAAGTGGAGGTACTCCGCTGCTTAGATCTCTGCATTCCCTGTGGCTGCTGTCTGGGGGTTCTGGTTCCCCGGGGTCTGGGCTGGACTTGCTTAGAGAGAGCAGGAGAGGACTAGTGCTTGGTGGGACAATGCCTGCTGAACCGGGGTGGCTTGATCTGTAAGAAATCCTTAACTGTCTGCAAAGATTTTGCTTTTTTACCATCTTTTTTAAGACCTCTTCTGCCTTAGTGCCAAATAAGTTGTCTTTGTGCAAGGGGGCATCCAACAATTTAGATTTGACACTGTCTGGCACGGGCTGTTCCTTAAGCCATGCATGCCTTCTAATGACAGATCTGGTGACTGCTGCCCTGCAAGAAGCTTCTAGCGCATCAAAACCACAGTGCAGGGTGTGTTTAGTTACTTGACTTGCAGAATGCATTAACTCTTGTAACTCTTTAGATTCTGCACAAGCAGGAAAGAAAGACATTTTTTGTTTGAGGACTTCCAGGGTATGTTGCTGAAATTTTAGCATGTGGAACTGACAATTTAGTGCCCTGATAGCAAGAGTATCTGAGGTGTATACTTTTTTACCCCATCTGACTAGCAAATAAGAGCACTAGTGCTCTGGAATCCCTACCTGAGGGGGTTGGATTCTTAACAGAGGTTGCTTTAATCCCTTTAGGCCCTTGAGAAATTACCTCAGGGTCAGCAGTAGGAGTTTCAAAAAGAAATGTGTGAGTCAGGGACTCTATAGTACCTGTCTGGTTTTCTGGGTGCAGGAGGGAGGGTGTCAGGAGTCAAACTAGATTCCAGGAAAACATCCGCCACAACATCCAGGACTGGGGTGATGGCCAAGGGTCTGTGGTGTGGAAGATCTAAGAACTCCCCGAGTCTCGTTTTAGACTGAGGGTAGTCCAGACTCTCCCATTGGAAATGCTCCCTTAAGGTACGATGGTTTCCCAAAGGAAAAATCCTCTGGGGGAGAGGCAGAAGGGATGGAACCCTCTGCATCAGAATCCTCATAAGTACAGAGGGGTTGCATGTCTTCATATTCAGTCATCTGACTCTTGTTCAGACAAAACTACAGGGGACAGACCTCTTTTCCTTTTGGAAGGGGTAGCTTGGCTTCCCCTGATCAGCATGATAAGGTCTTCCACAATTTTAAGCATTTGAGACTGAAGCAAAGAAGCAGGTGTCTGAGATTGGGTCATCAGATTCTTGGGTGTGGTGCATATCCTGGGCCTAAGAAACGCGGTAGTTTTCGAAAGAACAGTAGTTGCAAAAGAAGATGTCGGTTTATGTTGAGAATCGGTAGTGCGAAGGACTTCCTTGGAAGCCAGTGCCTGCTCAGCAGCTCCAGACCCATCCAAGGTAGAGGCGATCACAGGATCCTTAGTTGAAGAAGAGGTTTGTGCCATACCGGACTCTGAAAGGGTCTCGGTAGAGGCCTGCGAATCCACAGAAGCAGGCATCAGGGACCAGAGAACTGACAACTAGCTTAACGGAAGCATCGTCGGTAGGTTTGGACCTGTGAGGTCTGTCTGTGTCTTTATCTTTATGTTTTTTCGGAAGATCTGCTGTTGGATGGCTTACTGAAGCCATATTGGAGTTCCAGGACTGTAAACGAAAACATCTAGGTACAATTAGGGCCCGACGATGGATAGTTCTAATGTTGAACAAAGCACAGAAGCGACAGTGGGGGACATCGTGGTCTGGGCCTAAACAAGTGACACACTAAGAATGAAAGTCTCGGTGTGGTATTTGCTTTCCACAGGCGAGACAATTGTTAACTTTTTCTGACATCAGTTAGTGCAAGAAAAAAGGATCCCCAACGAGGTACTTAGCTTTAGAAGACTTCAGCTTCAAATCAGTAGACGAAACATGCAAACTGCTTCTGTTTCAGGCTCCATGGCAAGAAAGACTGATGTAATGGCGTCGGCTGCCTTACTTTATACTACTGATGACCTAACAGCAACCAACGCAGAAATATTAAGCCTCTGGTATTCGGGCCGGCCGAGGGCTACCCTAGCAGGGATAACCCAAATGTGATGACTGCAACAGTGAAACACGAAGAACATCTTTAGCATAAAAGAAGTGATATTAACATTTTAGTGTTTTAATATAATGGAACCATGCACAAATTGTTTGGTACTTTTAAAATTGATATTTATAGGTTCAGGAAATATATCTAGTCATTTTGCTAAAGTTGTGTGTGTGTGTGTGTGTGTGTGTGTGTGTGTGTGTGTGTGTGTGTGTGTGTGTTAATGTGGGTGCTTGCGATAGCGTGTCTATTTATGTGTGTTTGTATGCATGTATATGTGTGTGTGTAGGTATACTTGCGCCAGCATACTTGCACATTACTGTATATGTGAGTGACCACACACACTCATGCACACACGCTGTGAAACCTTATTTTTCTTTATTTAGAGTTGAATATTCTTCCTTTGTATTACGACCAATAAATTAACTACAAAGCAGCTATAGGCCTTGTGAACCTCGGCAATGTGAAGGTAACATAAAGAGATACCTTCTTTAGAATAATGCAAATCTCATTTGATCTTTAAAAAGCTTATAAAATCCATAAAATGTACTGTACTGTCTGTATAACATTAAAAACTGTTGTGCAGAACTTGTGATTTTTATATTCAATTAACTCATGGTACTCTTAAGAATGGCTCCATGTGTTATTTTCAGATTACTCTATTAACAATATATATTTCCATTTCATTACTTGTGATATTTATCCATGTAACAAAAGAAAATTAGAGTGCTAGTAAAACTCCGAATTAAATTATCTGTCAATAAACAGTGTCAGAATTTGAAATCTTTAAAAGACTGCTAATAGCCTGCATTTTCATGGACTTGCAGTTACAGAAAAATACTAGATCAAAAGAACCATACGGTTTTCCAGAAGGATTAGAAATCTGAAAGCAGTATCTTCGGTCTTCACAATCCACCGCCATAACTGAACAGTTATCCAGATCCAGAACAAGCCCACCAGCCACTGCTCCTCTTGGCTGGCACATAAGGTTTCCGCCTTGTGTGAAGAAGTAAAGTCGGTCCCAGGAAGTACTTACTAAGCCCGTTTTGCTGGGGAAAAGGATAAGTATAACAAGTTAAAGTCAATACAATGGAAATGCAATAAAACAGTCTGCAAAAACATACCTTTGTATAACACAGTGACTGCTTACTGCTACATCTTCATAACATAAAAATGTGATTCCCCTCTGCTTGCATATTTGTTTTCTACTATTATTTCCAGATGAAAATTTTCATCGAATTATACAATGCACAATACTTCATTTAGACTTTGCCAGTCCGCACTCCTAGACCTTACCTACTTTTCCAAAAAAACGACAGGCTAGTCATAACAGAGGTAGATATATGAATATCTATCCAGTCGTCTAAATCCTTCTTAAAGGAAGATACTGTGTCATATTGTTTGATCTGGACAGAAAGTTTGTTCCAGAAAAGTGATAGTCGATGTGTGATGAATCAGTCTTTCCACCATGATTTGTTTATTTGCTGAAGCTGATTCAGATTGCTGGCTCTAGTGTTCACTAGGGTTACCACCTGTCCCACTTTGCGAGGGACAGTCCCTCTTTGGCCAGTTGTGTCATGCAAAAAAATTGTAAAAATGGCAAATGTCCTGAGATTTTAGGACAAAATGATTTCTTATATTTTATGTGATAGTTTCATAAAACAGTTATTCTGAATCTGAAACACCTAAATGTTATAAGAAACAGAATAAGCAACTAAAATGCTACAAAAATAATCTTTTACTTAGTCAAAAAAGTGAAGTTCTGCCCTTTGTACTAGCCGTGGGTAGGTTTCGGCCTGCAAAATCTGACGTTTGTACTAAAAATGTCCCACTTTGGACATTTGAAAAGGTGGTAACCCTGGTGTTCACATGACTTATTTGTGGTTAAAGAGGTCTTGGACTGCCACATCCCTAATGGCCTGTAAAGTAAGGCACAGATTGACCTTAAGGAATCTGTAGGGTAATGAATACAGGGACAAGACCTTCAGCTTCTCTTGATAGTTTAGGTCCTTTACATGAACTTTTTTATTAGGAACTTTAGGGTCCTCCCAATTTGATAAGTTTAGCAAGGAACATCCTGAAGAGGGCATTGTATTCTATGATGGGCCTGATCAGTGCAGAATACAGAGGGGTCAGGACATCTTTGGACTTGGAGGAAATGCCCCTTGTGATCAGCCATGCCAGACAGAAGGATGTCTAAATCTCTGTTGCAACATGATGGTAAAAGGAGACTGAGTTACTTACCCATGTTCCAAGGTCTCTCACAACATCTTCATTTTAGAGTGGGATGTTTTCTATACTATAAACTGAGTGGCATGTTTGCTTGCCAAATGCAACAGTACTGCACTTTTTAGCTCATTGTCAGTGTACCACCTATTAATATGTGTAAGTTTGCTTTGTAATTTCTGCATATCAGAAGAAAATTCAGGTATAACCCCCACTTTACAACTGTCAAACTTGGTTAACCAAAGTTACTGATTTTTAATTTGGAGATCAGACAAGTATATGTGAAATAGCAAATGTCTTCGCATGGAATCCTGCCAGCCAATTAGCTATCCATCTAAATACATAGGGATCAATTCAGAGTGCATTTTATTTACTGATATTGCTGGTATGTGATCATCATGCTGTAGTGCATGACCAGTATCCATGGCTTATGTTACTCTTTCAAAGAAATTTAATAGATTCATTAAACAGGATCTACCCTTAACAAAGACAAACTGCTGGGAGTGAAGTCTTACAGTATTTTTTTATATCGCAGTTCATCAGGTCTGTTATTACCCATATGACCTTGCAGATAAGGCTCGTCAGGCTGATTGATCTGTAATTCCTGGGGTCTGTGGTGGGGCCATCCTTGTGAGGGAGCATCACAATTGCTGTGCGTCAGAACTTGGGACAAAGCCAGTGGATAAGCTCAGACCCACCAGTGTGTGTGTAACATTGCTCAGCAAGCAGCCTGGTACATTATCAGGTCCCGTAGGCAAGGTACTTTTTTTGTTTAGGAAAGTAAGTTTAACAAGCATTCTTTTGTGGTGAGGGGGTATTAGGTCCTTTAGGTATATGCGGATTTGGTATAGATGTATCCGGGGTGAAGACAGCACTGAATTTGTTTGCCCATATATTTCCGATATCCATTAGATCAGAGTCGGTTGTGTTATTCTGGATTGGTTTAGAGCAGGGTTATTTTGTAACTTCCTTAAATAAAGATTTGCAATGTCCTTCCCTTCTGATGCTAACCTAAGTTCATGGGAAACTTTAGTTTTCTTGATGATGTTTTTCAGTAACTAGGATAACTTCTGATGTTAACTTTGACCAGTAGGTCTAATTCTGCTATATATTCTAATTAGCCTTTTTCTCTCTTACTGTATTGTTTCTTTATGCATGTGGGCCACCGAGCTAGTTTGTTCTTTCCTTTCCCTTTTTGTCTAGTTTTGGTAGCGACTGACAGGTTTATAATCCTGAGAGCTCTGTCCTTCAGAATCATCACACTCTGGCTCCATACTTCAAGTAAATGACTCAGATATAGACAACAATTACAAAAGGAACCTACAGACAGGCTAAAGTATTCAGTAATCAGCAATAAGTTACTGAGAGAGTTTTGTACTTCCCCTTCAGTGCTTACATTAAATCAAGCCTAAGCCATTTATTCAAGAGGCCAGTGAGTGTTCTGTTCACTACCCATGCCACTTACTTCTCTTTCCATGAAATGCTTTTGGACAATGAATATTTGCTCACACACACACACACACACACACACACACACACACACACACACACACACACACACACACACACACACACACTCCAAGAGGCAAAAGAAAAGAGGAATGTGTATCTTACATTATAAGGGACTGACTAGACATCCAGATTTCAAAACAACAACTAGTCACTATCTTTACATCTTAACTTAGACAAATGGATAACAAACTGTAAATGTATCTCAGGACTAGAAATCTTGCCCCTTGTTGACAGGAGAATAACTATTAGGGTGCACCCAAGGATTGCAAAGGCTAGGCTTAAAATGGCTTAACTGGTCTTTTACCTGGTAACAACCTATGATCCACATATACCTCTAGTACAATGCTCCATGGGAAATCCATGCAGACTCCAATTACATGGTTCACACTGCATCAGCTTTAAGCACAGTTGGCAAGGTAAAACAGGTACCAGAATAGGGACAACTTGATCTATAAGTATTCAGAAACAAGACTGTGGTTACATATGGCTTTTGTATGATACAAATCATGTACCACAGCCCTGTGCAGTTCAAAACAAAAGTTTTCCTATATTATATGTTCATATACAACTGAGTACCTGAAGTAGTTAGACAAATTAAGATCTACAGTACAGAAATATTTGAATCCTGGAGTATGCTGTGCAGCACAGGCAGGAAATTTATGAAGCTAGAAAGTGCTGACATACCACACCAACATTAAGTTGGGACTAAGAGTCTCAGTGATGGTGTTGTGCTGCTCAGCATAACGCACCCAAGCAAAAAAAAATCATCACCACTAAATGACAGGACATTGAACACAGTAAATATTTTAATAAAGGGATGCAAAGGCACTCTGTGGAGTACAGTGCACACTAGCATACTTCCACAACCCCTATACAGTGATGACACAGAAATCCCACCAATGGGAGTGAAATCTTCATTATAATAATATGCAAAATACGCCTGCTACACACATAAGTCCAAGGAGGTTCAAAAATGTAAGCCTGGTGTGTGTCATCTACTCTGCCATGTCAGTCTGTGTGCACCTGTTAATGTACATGAGAGAACATATACGTGTGTGTGTGTGGGAGGGGGGTATAAGTCATACCTCTCTACTTCTTTGCTCAAGAATTCTAAGCAAAGCCAAAAATAATGGGAACACAAAGGCCCTAAATCGGAGACAATATTTTAAATATTACTCTAATTCACTTACAGACTTAATAGTACAGGTTTTCTACCAACATGTATTTCCAGAACAATAAGAAATATTTAACTGGCTGACATTGGTGACTAATTGAAATCCTCAGTAATTACCAGAAAATTAATTTTGAGGGACAGGGTAAAAACATGAGGCAAAATCAGGGAAATAGAAACAGTTGGGCTACAACCTGTACATATTTGTACTGTCCCATCATCCTGTAGTTCTCCCAACTGTATCTATTTTTTATATGTCGGGTCAACCTGCCAACCATAAAAGAAGCACAGCAGTTTACTGGCTGTAGAAAACGGGTGTGAGACAGTTTACAGAGCTTGAGGCAAAAACATATCCTTTGAGAATTATGGGGTAGAGACACAGCAACAACTTTGTGGAGGGACACCATATACCTTTGTAACACTAACACAAAAATAATCTGGACATGCCCATACGCTCCAATACATTTGTCTGAATGCTGTATGTGCTACAGCTGTGATCCTGACATTTGTCAATCTCCTGGACAAAGCACAATGAATTACAAAGGCTACCATAAACCAAGTGCTTTCTGTAGTGGATATTTTGGTAGCCTACCTACAGACAAGCTGCTCACCTTTCATCTGTCACTTACACAGTTAGTACGCTGCTGACAAGCAGTATGAATTGTGCATTGCTGCTTTAGTACAGCCGCATGTGAATGCAAGAGGATTATTACAAAACAAAGGTTGGCTTACTGTGTTTGATGACACGTCACTATGAGAAAACATTCTTGTTTTGGCTGGGAGAGGGATGTACAGATTTAAACGCAGGTAAAGAAGACAGTATATCAGGGACCTCAGCTGCAAATGTGGATGAAAGGCGGAAAGTGCAGGGAGAGGAATACTTGCTCCCAGATGTACTACAGAGGCTGTGCATACTGTATTTCCTCTAGTGACATTCACGGACACTTAGATTTCACCATGCCTGGTGCACAACTCTGACATTTCTGTTTACTAATCACACTCAGGAATAGAAGTAGATATTGTACCTAGGTCACATATGTTGTAATACAATCCACTGTACAAAATGCATGCACATTGCGATTAAATCATTCATACTGACTAAGATTTAAACAATGGCATGACGCTTCAGGTCCAAAAATAAGACCAATGTTAACTACACATATGCATAATACAATGCATTATACAAAACACATGCACATTTTGATTAAATCATTCAAAAATGTTGGGCTTTAAGAACAATGAGAAGGTAACCCATATCGTAAAACAGGGGAAGCAGTTAGACATGTCTGCTGTCTTTGCACATTGTATGTGCTTGAAGTGTATATGCATATGTGCCCTGCTGCATGGGATTCAGCAATGCTCACGATAACTCACAGTCACGCTAAACAGTAGCTCTGATTTATTAAAATAATGTATTCATGTTTTATGAGAAGTGAACATCTAACAAACTGGTAACAAGACTGTCCCATGTATGAAGGACTTTCTCCAATGAAAACAGTAGAAAACTTGACTGCTGGAGAATGAAAGCAGTTATAGTACAGTATGAGACAGGACTCATAGTGACTACAAAAGTGGACTGGTGCTAGAATCGTGATGACAGTCATTGACAAAACTGCATAATAAGAGTTCAGGCATAGCAACAGGGACACAAAAGTAATTGTGGGAAATTGATTAATAAAGCATAGCTTCTGAGATCAAAGAAATGGGAAGCAATGCAGTGCAATTTTCATGGAACAGCTTAGAAGTACTTAGTAAAATAAATAAATGTGAACTGTATACAGTGATACCAATAATAGTAATCAGATACTAAAACAATTCAGTGGTCACACACAAAGTATTTTTGAATTGCATCCTATACGTGTGCACTACAGCCATGAGTGATTCACAAAGATGTGTACACAAATGGGCAGGACCAAATAATCTAGCACTATACTCCATGCACCAAGTACATATGCAAGCAAATGCCATCCTTGAATGTCTGCAATTAATAAAACCAGCATCATCAGAGTGTTACCTTGTCCCAGTGGGGTAATCAGCTTGATAACAGCTGCATACAGTGGAATTGTGCTGCAGTTCTTAATGCAGCAATCCCCCCTTCCCCTGCTAATCTGTCGATTAGCAGACAGTGCTGGGCAAGATTAGTGCTGTAACAAAAAAAAAAAAAAAGAGAAAGATCACATCCACTGCATGATAAGAACATCCCTACTGGCAATGGAGTACCCTATAGGGCAGGTGAACTTGCTACCGTAACAAATTTGTCCTACCCCAAAACATTATGCTGGCTGGCAGGCTCCTGCCAATGGGAACTTGCATGCCACCAGATACCCTCATTACTATAATATGGTAATGACGTCCCATCCTGTCATCATGCCTAATGACTGTGACTTTTTTATGAATCAGAGTCAAGCAGATAACAAAGATTAATTTAGCAATAGAATTCTCTGTAGAAAAGTATGCAAGGTATACATTTCTATACAGAAGTTCTATGTCGTACTTGCTGTGTTGTCACACAGCACAGTCCCAGCAGTTGTTTCACTACTGGGGGATGAAAATGGACTGGGCGCAGGATCGACTTGTACATTACAATATGCAGTGTTCCTATGTGGAATTCATGAAGTACAGGGGAGGTGAGACTGCATTCTGAACCAAAATTCATGTTTTTGAATAGGGATCTAGAAGGGCAGTGTACCAGGCCTTTGTTTTGGAACTAAAGAAGACAATACCAAATTGAATTTTGGTGTAAAAATGATAAAAACAGACTGCCCAGATACGGAAACAAGAGGGTTGTGGGTAAGAATGGGAAGGTACCACAAAGACATTTGGACTGCAGGCTACAGACTTGCTTTTCCTACTAGACATTAATACAGAGGACAGGCAAAGAGAAAGAGATGAGGGAATCCTAAGTAAAAGACCTGCACTGGTTGAGTTTTTACTTGAATCTAGAACAGAAGCTGATGTTAAAACAGGGATATTAGTAGGGCATATAAAATACTGCACAATAACTATAGAAATCAATAAGAGGAGATTAGAAAAGAAACATTGGATAACCAGTTCAGAAAGAAACAATGGGAGGATACATGTGTGGCTACCAAATATGCAACAAGGTCAAGACGATTTAAGATTTTTACTTGGAAGTGTTTGCATAGGTGTTTTTATACTCCAAGCAGAGTCCAGATAATTCTTCTTAAATTGATGGCAAATGTTGGAAGTGTAATGGGGAAGTATGTGGCTATGTTGGCATGTCAGAATGACCTGGAGAATTAGAAAAATGCCAGTGTTTGAAAACACACGGACTTACAAAATCGCAGGGGGTGGTGGATATATGAATATATTTGATTTAATCATAGAAACCTGTACCTTACACTGAGGAAGTGGCTATGTAGTTTTACTACTAATGATGTTCTGAATAATAATGAGATTGTGTTGTTAAAATTAGAGACATCAAAATGCGTAGAGTACTGTTGTCTATTAGCAATAGCAAAACCACCTGAAAAGTCATTCAAACGTGACAGAAATATAACAGTCATTCAGTCTGAAACCATAGATTATTGTTAAACATTTCAGGTCCCATAACAGAAATCAGATTAGAAATTAAACTACATCAGAATATATGGCAGAACTACAAAGACTTACTGAACACTGAACATAAACCCAACATATTAGTCATAGGAGACTCCACTGTGAGACAAACAGATGTGCCCCTCTCACCAGGCTGGATAAAGAGAAAGTCACGGTTAGTTGTTTATTTGGTGCCAGAATCCGCCATATCACCAATGCATTCAAGTCTCTCAACAGAAGCTGTTATGACTCTGTCATAGTCCATGTTGGTGTGAAAGACATAAGATGTACCTCCCTGGACTATATGAAGAGAGACATGATCGAGCTCACTGAGTATGTGTCCCAGGTAGGTATGTTTCTAGCCTTAAACAGCATTCTACCATCACCCAGAATGATGCCTCAATACAAACAGAAAATGATTAACTTTAACAATTGGCTTAGTTTCTGGTGTCATTCCAAGGGGATCCAGTACCTGACAGCCCGGGATGACATGACTGACAAACCATGATGCTTTGCCAGAGATGGTCTGCATTTGTCTGCCTTGGGCTTCAGCCTCCTGGCAAAGGCTCCTGCCTCCCCCCACTGTGCCTTTTTTTAGGCAATGCCATGAGGTCAAAACTACCTGCATGAAAATTTCATCAAAACATAAATTAAAGGTCATGCTGCTAAATGCTAGGAGTCTAAACATCAAACTGCACTCACTGCAAGCATTCTTAACCCTGGAAGAAGCTGACATTTGTGCAGTCACAGAAACCTGGTTCAAAGCTGCAGAGAGCACCTCAGCCATAACCAGGTTACTCATCCTATCATTCATTCAGACCCCAAACCGTGGGCGGCAAAACAAAAGGAGGTGGAGTTGAAATATATATAAAAGACATATACACCTTTAGGCTGATCAAATAGTATGATGCACAGGAAACACTTCATGTGCAGTTAACAATTGACAAAACCCCTATTCAAATCACAGCTATAGGCCTCCAACTGACTCAAGATGCCCACTCCGCCTATCTGGACCTCTTCGAATCTATCAAAATTCAACCCTTTACCCTGATCATGGGTGACTAACTACCCAACCATAGATTTGAAGAAATACTCATGCCAAAACACAAATGCCTAGAGATTCCTTGATTTCGTCAATGCAAATGCCTTGGACCAGTTGGCTGACATCCCCACAAGAGGTGAAAATATCTTGGACTTGGTGTTAATCAACATGAGTAACCACTGCAGTCACCATCTCCCCCGAACCCCCCCCCCCCAGCTAGGGTCAGACTTCTCCAAAGCTGATTACAACCTTCTGAGGGAAGGTATAAACAGCTTCACAGTCCCCTCCCCATCCACAGGAACTGGCACATATATCCAAACCTACACCAAAGTATTATATGAGCATTTATTTAGCTGCATGGTGTCATGCATACCAGATAGGATGAAATCATCCTCCTCAAGGAAGAGTAAACCTGTCTGGTGGACATCTGCAATAAATAAACTTTATAATAAGAGAAAACATTTGCTATCTAGGACCAAGAAGGAGCAGGTGCCTAATTGGAAGCAATCTCTCCTTAGCCTGAACAAGCAAATAAGAGCCTAGTGAAATCCTCCAAAGCAAACTTCAAGTCCAAACTGGCCACATCTACTAAAGACAGTCATAAAGGTCTTCTTCTCATATGTCCGCAATCTCAAGGGAAGCACCCAAATTCGCTCAGAACTGGTGGTCAATGTCATCACATACACAAACACTGTAGTTATAGCCAACCTGCTGACAGACAGGTTCAGTGAAAACTTCACTCCTCTGTCCCCCCAATCAGTAAAATAGGAAATCCCCAGTACCTGCCCCCCTCCCCTTATCTGTAGGGAGCAAGTCATCATTGCAGTCTCAAAGGCAAAAGATACAGCCTCCATGGGACCTGATAACCCAGGTTGCATCCTACATGAACTCAGGCAGGAACTTGCAGCAAAATTAGGCACCCTATTCAAACAAAGCCTGAGTACCAGCTTTGTCTCAGCCGAGTACAGGACAGCTACTATCATCCCTTTGCACAAAGGTGAAGCATCCACTGATCCAGGAAATTATAGACCCATCAGCCTAACTAGCCTGATCTGCAAGGCCATGGAGCGGATTATCATGGACCTCATTAACAAGGATATTGGCAACCTCCATACACTTGATCCCACACAGTTTGGTTCTGACAAGGGGAGGTCATGCTTGTTAAATTTGGTTGACTTCTTTGAGACAGTCACCAAGGCCATAGACGAGGGGAAGATGGTGTACACCGCCTACTTTGACCTGGCCAAAGCCTTCAATCCTATTCCCCACTCAGGTACAATAGATAAACTCTCTCAAATAGGCATCAAACTGGCTCACTGATAGAACCCACCTAGTCAAAACAGGGGAAGCCACCTCAAGTAGTAGACCTGTAACAAGTGGTGTACCTCAAGGATCAGTCTTTGGGCTTCTGCTGTTTGGGATATACTTCTCGGAGGTGCAGGCCAAATCTAGTGGGCTATTCACTGGCCAAGTTTGCAGATGACTGCAAGCTAGGTGCTGTCATCAACTGCGCTAGGGATGTGGAGATTCTCCAAGAGGGTTTCACCCAAACAAATGACTAGTGCCAGAAACATGGCCTCAAACTGAATGCCAAAAAATGGGTTTATATCATAACATCGAAGTAGTAAAACATCGAATGTTATAATATCGAACCCAAAACAGCGAACGCTGAAAACAGAGAAGCTGCATAACATCGACTTCTTTCCTAGGAAAAGAATTCGGTAGGCTGTTTCTGCCGCTTCACTATTTTCTCCACTGTGGTACGAAGGTTAAGGACTGGGTTAAGGTAAGTGTGTGAACGGACTGGGTTAAGGTGTGGGAATGGGATAGTTAGGGACTTTAGAGTTAGGGAGCGGGTAAGGTGAGTGTGTGATAGTTAGGGGCCTTAGGGTTAGGGAGTGGGTAAGGCGAGTGTGTGATGGTTAGGGACCTTAGGGTTAGGGAGCGGGTAAGGTGAGTGTGCGATAGTTACGGACCTTAGGGTTAGGGTTTGGGTTAAGGTAAGTGGATAGATAGTAGCGTATGTAGGGTTTAGTGTAGGGTTAGAAGTAGGATTTTAAGTGCATATGTTTTGGTTTACTTTTTTTGGTGTGCTTGTGTTGTGTGTGTGTTTCTTGGAACAGCAAATTTTTTCCCTGGGAAAAAATTCGCTGTTCTGAGCTTTCGATTATATCACATTTCAACATTCCAAGTTCGAGCTTATGGTGTTCGATATTTTGGGATTTCAATTATGTGATATAAACCCCAAAAAATGCATCATCCCTTTTGGGGAGAGTGACACCCCACAAATTATCACACTGAAAATAAGGCACTAAGCATGCAATCAGTCGTGAGGAACTTGGGGACCCAGGTTGATAGCAAAAGTACAGTTTTGTATCTACCATAAATGTAGATGTTCCGAGTGTATACACTGCTACAGTCATTACACTTGGGTTATCCTGCCGTCAGGCGGTTCCCCAGTCAGCCTGAGTTCCAAAGTCTTGGTCCGGTGTCGGTGCTGTCGCCTCCTCCCTGACGTCAGTGCAACAGGGGTATATAAGATGCAGCCGTCACCATTTTCTTCAGTTTTACTTGCGCCCCCAAATGGGTAGGCAATTCAAACTGCTAATAAAACAAAGATAGGAAAAGCAAACAACAACTTTTAGTTACCAGCAAATACTCGCCATAGGTAGTAAAGGGTAGAAGATATAGGTACATACCAGCAAGTAAGAGGGGAAGGAGGGAGGGTAAAGTACAGTTTTGTACCTACCATAAATGTAGATGTTTGAGTGCTAATACAGCTGCAGTAATCACATATGGGTTTTCTGCCGTCAGGCGGTCCCTCGGTCGGCCGAATTCCAAAGTCTAGGTCCGGCGTCGGTTGTTGTCGCTCTCCTTCCTGACGTCAGTGCGGCAGGGGTATATAAGACACAGCCGACGCCATTTTCTTCAGTCTTTCTTGCCCCAGATGTCAGGTGCCCCCAGAAAGAAGGCAATACATAAATTATATTTATATACATGCAATGCAATATAATCAAAAATCAGTAGTTGCCAGCAAATATACCATAGAAGGATAACCCAATCAGGTTGTATGAAGAGGGGTTAGGCCCTATGCCTTTACTAAGAGGGGAAGGAGGGGGGGAAACCTGTACTGCAGCTGTATTAGCACTCGAACATCTACATTTATGGTAGGTACAAAACTGTACTATGTTCATCATGCATATAGCTGCAGTAATCACATATGTGTAGAATCCCAAAGCTACGCACAGGGTGGTAGGCACTAGGTGGAACTGGGTTGAGCCAGAATGCCCTGCAACACAGCAGTGGCAAAGCCTGCTCTAGTTTTGGAGTATAAAGGCAGATGGTAGTGTTTTGTGAAGGTATGCACAGAACTCCAAGTGGCTGCCTCCAAAATATCTTTGGTAGGAACTCCTCTGAGGAAGGCTGTAGAGGTAGCTGTGGCTCTGGTGGAGTGGGATCTGATGCCTGTATGATAGGAGTAACAAAACCGTATGCAGTGGCCTATCCATTTTGAAATTGTCTGTTTGGTAACTGGCTTCCCTTGCGCCCCTACAGCATAGGACACAAAGAGTTGTTCTGATTTCCTGAAAGGCTTTGTTCTGTCCAAATAATAACGCAGCTGCCTATGGATGCCTAAGGAGTGTAACAGCCTTTCCCCTTTGTTTTGAGGATTGGGGTAAAAGGTAGGTAAGTGTATGGCTTGGTTTAAAGCTACCCTGGATACCACTTTAGGCATAAATGACGGGTTGGTTCGAAGGGAAACCCTGTCCTGATGGAAGATGAGAAAGGGCTGCACAGCCATGAGGGCTTGTAGTTCCGAAACCCTACGAGCTGAGGTAATGGCCAGAAAGAAAGCTGTTTTCCAGGACAAATATTGCAAATCTGTTGAGGCAGCTGGTTCAAAGGGAGGCAATGTTAATTTTTCTAGAATGTAATTAAGATCCCAGGCTGGTACTGGTTGTTTCCTTGGTGGTCTTATATTCTTAGCCCCTCTGAGGAACTGTCTTAAGAGTGGGTGAGAGAATAAGGGTGGATCCGTGTTGAACTCTGCAGAAATGGCTGAGGCATGGATTTTTATGGAGGAAAATGAAAGTCCACTGTTCAGCAGCTCAGCTAGATACTGTAATACCTGAGGCAAATTCAGTTTTCTAGGGTCCTGGCCTTTTTTCTCATTCCAAGAGCAAAACCGTTTCCATTTTGCGGAGTAAGCCTTTCTACTAGATGGCCTTCTGGCCTCCAAAATGACATCCTGCACCTCCTTGGGCAGTAGAGTCTGTTGTGGTGTTAAGGAATTTTCCATGCAGCGAGGTTGAGTGTTTTCAGCTGACTGTGAAGAGTTTTGTAGCTGTGCTGAGTCAGCAGAAGAAGCATTAGACGTAGGTGCCAGGGAGGAGTATGTGTTAGGCTCCTCAGGAGTGGGTACCAGTGTTGTCTTGGCCAGTCTGGAGCAATCAGTATCATTTTCGGTCTGTCTGCTCTTGCTTTCAAGAGCACCTTGGGCAGAAGAGGTAGAGGTGGGAAAGCGTGAACTGTCCATGCTGTCCAACTGAATGAAAGGGCGTCCACTCTCCAGGCCTTTGGATGAAAGATCCTTGAACAAAACTTTTCCAATTGATGATTCCTGTGGGAGGCGAAGAGATCTATGTCTGGCCTCCCCCACGCTTGGATTATCTTTGTAAACACTTGAGGATGCAACTTCCATTCGTGTGGATCTGTCATATTTCTGCTTAGATTGTCTGCCAGAGTGTTTTCCAAACATGGCAAGTACTGTGCTTGAAGTTCAATTTACCATTCCAGAGCCAAGTTCCAAAGTGTCATGGCTAGTCTGCACAGGGGGTATGAATGTGTTCCTCCTTGTTTGTTTATGTACCACATTACTGTGGTGTTGTCTGTTCTTATCAATAATTGTCCTGGATGCAGGAGGTCCTTGAAAGCTGTAATTGCATTTATCACTGCTAGCATTTCTTTTTGATTGATGTGAAGGTGCTTTTCCTTTTGGGACCATTTGCCCTGAATGCACCTGTCTGTCATGTGCGCCCCCCAGGCGTAATCTGAGGCGTCTGTTGTGATGACTTGATTTGCTTGAGGCTTGCAGAATGGGAGACCTGTGTTTGTTTGACATGCTTGGGCCCACCATAGAAATTCCTTTTGCAAACATGGAACTATTGGTATTGTTTCCAAACTGTGGCTGTGTTGAGACCATAGGTTTTTTAGGTACCATTGAAGTTTCCTCATATGCAACTTTGCACATGGGATTAAAAGAATGCAAGATGCCATGAAGCCCAGAGCCTGCAGGATTTTCCTTGCAGTAAGTCTGGTACAATTTGCTAGTATTTTGAAGTACTGAGTTAGTTGCCCCTGTTTTTCTGGCGTAAGATAGGCCATCTGGGTGTTTGTGTCCAAGTTGGCACCCAAGAAAGTTATTTTCTGAGATGGTGTTAGCCTGGATTTCTCTTTGTTGATTGTTTATCCCAGAGAATTCAGTAACCGTGTTGCATAAGCCAGATGTTCCAGAAGTATGTGCTTGCTGTCCGCTTGGATCAGGCAGTCGTCCAAATAAAGGTAAATTTGTATCCCTTGAAGTCTGCAGTAGACAATTACTGATGCCAGGCATTTCGTGAATACTCTGGGCGCAGTAGATAAGCCAAAGGGCAATGCAGAGAATTGATAGTGGATTGAACCTGCAAGAAATCTGACGTATCTTCTGCAGCTTTGTCTGATTGGGACATGCAGGTATGCCTCCTTGAGGTCCAATGTTACCAGCCAAATCTCCTTGCCCAGCATGGGAAGAAGCTGCTGTAATGTTAGCATCTTGAATTTTGGTACGAGTAAGAATGTGTTTAGGATGGATAAGTCCAAAATGGGTCTCCAGTTGGTTCCTTTCATTGGTACCAGAAACAGCCTGGAATAAAAACCTTGGCCTTGTTCGTGAGTAGGTACCTCTTGAATAGCTTTCATATCTATGAGCTTTGAAATTTGTAGTTGTGCCTCTGCCCTTTGATTGTGTGGCAGGTTTGGCATGCCTATCATTTTTGGAAGAGTGTGAAAATGAAATCTGTAGCCTCTGTTTATAACATCCAGGATCCATTTGTCTGTTGTGACAATATGCCAATTTCTTGTAAATAATGCCAGCTTTCCTCCCAAGGGTGCTGCCAGCTGAGACTTGCTTGGCATGAAAAGGAGGAAGTCATTGGGTTTGTTTCCTGTGTTGCTGTGCACTGTCTTCGCCACCTCTTGGTGCTGGAGTTTGCCATTGCCTGCCTCTATATGATCCTTGTGATTGCCCTCTGCCCCTTGTGCGCCTGTATCTACCTCTTTGGGGCTTGTCCGTGGCTGGAAAGGACCAGTTTTTAAAAGACCAATTTCTGCTAAAACGTGGTGGTTGAACCTGTAGAAAAGCTTTGACAGTTTGCATAGATTTGGCTTTTTCTTCCATTTTCCATAGTATCTCCTCAGCATTAGTACCAAATAGCACATTCTTTTGTAAAGGAGCATCTAGTAGTTTAGCTTTCACATGATCAGGCAAGATTTGTTCCCTAAGCCATGCATGTCTACGAATGACAGATCCTGTAACAGCGGCTCTACTTGAGGCCTCTAGGGCATCATAGCCTCCTTGTAAGGTGTGTTTACCCACTTGTTCTGCACCATGCACCATATCCTGCAACTCCTTCAAATCTGGTTGTTCAGGTTGAGACATTTTATTTCTTAATTGTGATAACAGAAACTGCTAATATTTAAGCATATGAAACTGACAATTTAAGGCCCTCATGGCTAGGGTGGCCGAGGTATATACCTTTTTTCCACACCTTTCTAAGGATCTTGACTCTCTTTCAGAAGGTAGTGGATTCTTAGCAGTAGAGGCCTTCATTACCTTGGGGCCTTGAGAAATGGTTTCAGGATCAGCATTATGGCTTTTGTAAAGAAATTAGTGAGAGCTAGGAACTCTGTAGTACCTATCAGGCTTGACTGGGGCAGGAGGCAGGGAATCCGGATTAAGGCAAGCCTCCGAATAAACATCATCAAGAATGTCCAAGACAGGAGGTATCGCCAGAGGTCTGTGTTGAGGTAACAAAAGAAATTCCCTAAGTCTTTTCTTGGAATCAGAAAAGTCTTGGCCTTCCCAATGGAAGTGTTCCCTCAAGGTGTGCAAGGTTTCTCCAAAAGAAAAATCCTCAGGAGGAGATACAGAAGGAATGGACTGCTCTGCATAAGAATCTTCAAAAGGGGAGTAAGAGTGTTCCTCTACATCCGAATGTTCTGAAAAAATGGAGCCCTGATCAGAAGAGGGAGAATCTTCCTCCACTCTGGATCTCTTGTCTGGAGGGGGTTGGGAACCCCTGATAAGAGTAATTAAATCCTCAGCCATTTTAAGCATCTGCTTTTTAGGCATGGGGCCTGGAGATGGGCCCTGTGCAACAGGCCTCTTGGGATGCCTGGCTGATTTGGACTTAGTAAAGGCCTTAATGGAAAAGGAAGATGAGGGTCTAAAGACACCATGGGTGGAAGTGGACCTGTCCACATTTGGAGGCTCAACGCTCACAGTGGCTTCGGTGGTGGTAGTCTGGGTATGGGCCGAGGAACCTGCGGTCTCGGTTACAGGAGACACCGCCAAAGAAGTGTCGTCGGTAGTCAGGGACTGCATAGGCATCTCGCTGAGAACCGGACCACGTGTAGCCGGTTTTGGTGTGGTGTCGGTGGGGACCTCGGACCTCGCGTGTCGGTCCTTGTCCTTGCATTTTTTGGACAAAATGGTAGTCGGTGTCTCTGACGACATTTTATAATCAAAGGCTATACCAAAAAAGTGTTGGGCGAACTCCGCCCGATGCTTAATAGTGCGTTTATTGAAAGTCGCGCAAAAGCGACAGCCCGAGACGTCGTGGTCTGGGCCTAAACAAGGTATGCAGAGGGAATGGAAATCCTTATGCGGTATTTGCTTCCCACAAGAAATACAATTGTTAACTTTTTCTGACATCGGTCTGAGGCAAGAAAAGTTTCCCCAACGGGGTACTTAGCTTTAATGAAGACTTCGGTTTCCAATTTTTCGTAAATTCAGGAGCTGGCCGACCGGCACTTGCGAACTGCTTCTGCTTCGGGCACCGCGCAGCAAAAAAGACTGAAGAAAATGGCGTCGGCTGTGTCTTATATACCCCTGCCGCACTGACGTCAGGAAGGAGAGCGACAACAACCGACGCCGGACCTAGACTTTGGAATTCGGCCGACCGAGGGACCGCCTGACGGCAGAGAACCCATATGTGATTACTGCAGCTGTATGCATGATGAACATCCTGGACTGCAGCAGTGTATACACTCAAACATCTACATTTATGGTAGATACAAAACTGAACTATGTTCATCGTGTTACACTGCTGCAGTCATTACACTTGGGTAGAATCCCAAAGCTGAGGCAGGGTGGCTGGTTCTATAAGGCATTAGGTGTGGCTATAAGGCCCTGCAGCACAGCAGTGGCGAAGCCAGCTCTGGATTTAGAGTATAAAGGCAGATGGTAATGCTTGGTGAAGGTATGCACAGAACTCCATGTTGCTGCTTCCAAAATGTCCTTGGTAGGCACTCCTCTGAGGTAGGCAGTTGAAGTGGCTGTTGCCCTGGTGGAGTGAGATCTAATGCTGCTAGGTATAGGTTTCCCATGGTGTGTGTAGCAGAAAGGTATGCAATGTCCTATCCATTTTGAAATAGTCTGTTTTGAAATGGCTTTTCCCTGTGCTCCTGCAGCATATGCTACCAGTAATTGCTCAGATTTTCTGAAAGCTTTGGTTTTGTCCAAGCAGAAGCGTAACTGCCTGTGAATGTCCAAAGAATGCAGTAGTCTCTCCCCTTTATTCTGTGGTTTTGGATAAAAAGTTGGCAAGTGAATAGTTTGGTTTACAGCCACACTTGAAACCACCTTTGGCATAAACGTAGGGTTAGTTCTTAAGGACACCCTGTCCTGGTGGAAAATGAGGAAAGGTTCCACTGCCATTAGTGCCTGTAATTCTGAAACTCTTTGAGCTGATGTTATTGCCAGGAGCAGAGCAGTTTTCCAAGAAATATATTTTAATTCTGCTGTGTTAGCTGGCTCAAAGGGAGGTAAAGTTAATTTTTCCAAAACAAAGGTGAGGTCCCAAGTTGGAGTAGGTGCTCTACGGGGCGGTCTTATGTTTTTAGCCCCTCTGAGGTACTGTTTTAGCAAAGGATTTGAGAAAATTGGAGGATCCGTGTTGTAATGAGCAGAGATGGCAGAGGCGTGGATCTTGATGGATGAAAAAGAGAGGCCTTTGTCCTGCATCTCAGTTAAATATTGTAGAATCTGAGGAATGTTTGGGACAAGAGGGTCAAGGCTGTGAGCCTGGTTCCAGGCACAGAATCTCTTCCATTTATCCGAATAGGCTTTCCCTGGTACTAGGCCTTCTAGCCTCCAGAATGACATCCATAACAGCTTTGGAGAGAGGCATTGCTTGCTTGAATAAGCAATTTTCCATGCAGCTAGGTTTAAGGTCTTTAGCTGACTGTGAAGTATCTGATTGTTGTGCTGAGTCAGTAGGTGTGGGATTTGAGGCAATATCCAGGGTGGTTCTTGTGCCATATTTTTTAAGATTGGGTACCAGTGCTGCCGTGGCCAGTCTGGAGCAATCAGGATCATCTTTGGCTCTTCTTGCCTGGCTTTTATGAGAACCTTTGGAAGGAGAGGTAATGGAGGGAAAGCGTATACTTGTAGGTTTTTCCAGCTGAATGAGAGGGCATCCACTTTCCATGCTTGTGGATGGTAACTCCTTGTGCAGAATTTCTGTAGCTGGCAGTTCATTGGGGATGCAAACAGACCTATGTCCAGGCTCCATCATTTCTGTGTTATCATTCTGAATATTTGTGGATTCAATTCCCATTCATGGGGATCCATGATGTTTCTGCTTAAGTGGTCTGCCAGTCTGTTTTTCTCTCCTGGCAGGAATTGTGCTTGCAGATGAACTTGATAGTTTACAGCTGTGTTCCACAAGGTCATGGCTTGTCTGCAGAGAGGGTAGGAGTGAGTCCCCCCTTGCTTGTTTATGTACCACATAACTGTGGTGTTGTCTGTCTTTAGCAGTAGTTGTCCTGGATGCAGCAGGTCCTTGAAAGCTATAACTGCATTTTGTACAGCTAGCATCTCTTTTTGATTGATGTGAAGATGCCTTTGTTCTGCGGGCCACTCACCCTGAATACATTTTCTTGCCATGTGTGCTCCCCAGGCGTAATCCGATGCATCTGTTGTCAGTGTTTGCCTGGCTGTGGGTTGAGTAAAAGGCTGTCCCTTGTTGAGGTGACAAGTTTGAGCCCACCATCGAAACTCCTGTTGAAGGCAAGGAATTAGTGGTATAACTGTTTCCAAACTTTGACAGTGTTGAGACCATACACTCTTTAGGTACCATTGTAGTTTCCTCATATGCAGTCTGGCATATGGAATTAGTAGTATGCAAGATGCCATGTAACCCAAGGCCTGCAGAATTTTTCTTGCAGGGAGTTGGATTTTTGTTGCCATCAATTGAAAGTATTGAGTCAGTTGTCCTTGCTTGTCTGGCGTGAGATAAGCCATCTGGGCCGTTGAGTTCAAGCTGGCACCCAGGAATATTATCTCTTGTGAGGGCACTAGTTTTGATTTCTTTTCGTTTACTGTGTACCCCAGGCAACTTAATAACTGTTTGACAAACGCCAGATGCTTTAGAAGAATGTCCTTGCTCTCTGCTTGAATCAGGCAGTCGTCCAGGTACGGATAAATTTGAATTCCTTTCTGTCTGCAAAATGCAATTACTGGTGCCAGGCACTTTGTGAAGACCCTGGGTGCAGTAGATAAGCCAAAGGGCAGTGCAGAGAATTGATAGTGCATTGAACCTACTATGAATCTGAGGTATCTTCTGCAGTTTTGTCTGATAGGGACATGCAGGTATGCCTCCTTGAGGTCCAAGATCATGAGCCAAGCTTTCTTGCTCAGCATGGGAAAAAGCTGCTGTAGTGTCAACATTTTAAATTTCGGAACATCCAGGTAAGTGTTTACAGAAGAAAGATCCAGAATGGGCCTCCAGGCTTTGTCCTTTCTGGGTACCAGAAAGAGTCTTGAATAAAATCCTTGTCCTTGCTCTTGTGGTGGTACCTCTTGAATAGCTCTCATTTCCATGAGTGCTGTAATTTGTTTTTGAGCCTCTGCCCATTGATTTGGTGGCAGATTTGGCATTCCTTTTAACCTTGGCAGTGTGTGAAAGTGGAACCTGTAACCTTGAGATACAATGTTGAGAACC
This sequence comes from Protopterus annectens, assembly GCF_019279795.1. Taxonomy (NCBI): domain Eukaryota; kingdom Metazoa; phylum Chordata; order Ceratodontiformes; family Protopteridae; genus Protopterus; species Protopterus annectens. Next base: position 328,484,775 of record NC_056745.1, on the reverse strand, counting down.
CATTTGTCTTTGGTGATCCAATGCCAATTGTGATAGAAAAGTGCTAGTTTTCCTCCCAAGGGGCTGCCAAGAGAAAGTTGTTTGGCAGCTGTAATGGGAAGTCATTGAGGCTGCTTTTTATATGGTTGCGGCCTGTCTTCCCCTTCTTTCTGGCCTGATGCACCCCACTGTCGAGGCCTGGAAGGACCTTGCGGTTGACCTCTACCTCTCGGACGTTTGTATCTGCCCCTTTGGGGTCTGTCTGTAGCCGGAAAGGACCAATTCTTTGTTGGCCAATGTCTACTAAATCTTGGTGGCTGAACCTGTAAGAAATCCTTTACCGTTTGCATAGATTTTGCCTTATCCTCCATTTTCTTTAATACCTCTTCTGCCTTAACTCCAAATAACACATCCTGCTGTAAAGGTGCATCCAATAATTTTGCTTTAACATGATCTGGTAATGTGTGTTCTTTTAGCCAAGCATGCCTTCTAAACACAGAGACTGTAACTGCTGCTCTGCAGGAGGCATCTAAAGAATCAAAACCACATTGCAAAGTATGCTTTCCCACTTGTTCAGCTGCATGCAATAAATCCTGCATTTCTTTAAAATGAGGAGGATCTGAATCTGGAAGCATTTTTTGTTTTGATTGAGACATTAAAAATTGCTGATATTTTAGCATGTGAAACTGGCAATTTAAGGCTCTCATTGCTAAGGTTGCAGATGCATATACTTTCTTTCCCCATCTGTCCAATGCTCTGGAATCTCTGTCAGAGGGGACTGGATTTTTTGCTGATGAGGCCTTAATCCCTTTGGGTCCCTGAGAAATAGTTTCAGGGTCAGCAACAGGGCTTTTATACAAATATTTGTGTGAGTCAGGGACTCTGTAGTATCTGTCAAGTTTAACTGGGGCTGGAGGTAAGGAGTCAGGATTTATGATGGATTCAGTATACACATCATCCACAATATCTAACACTGGCAGAATAGCAAGGGGTCTGTGTTGACGTAATAAAAGGAAGTCTCTGAGCCTTTTCTTGGATTCAGAGTAATCCTGGCCTTCCCAATGGAAATGCTCCCTCATGGTATGTAAGGTTTCCCCAAAGGAGTAGTCCTCAGGCGGAGAGGCTGATGGAATTGATTCCTCAGCATCAGAGTCCTCATAAGGGGGTAAAGAATATCCTAGGTCTGAGGATGAATCTGAAGTAATGGACACCTGGTCGGATGAGCCATAATCTGCATCCTGTCTGGACCTTTTATCAGGAGGGGGATGGGACCCCCTGATCAGAGTGATTGGGTCTTCAGCCATTTTGAGCATTTGTTTCTTAGGCATGCAGGCCTGTCCTGGAGAATGCCTTATTTGTTTCCTTGTTTTTAAAGGAGGCTTAGATTTAGTAGGGGGTTTAATGGTTAACTGAGTAGGTCTGAAAACACCTTCTGAAGATTCGGGTTGCTCAGCTACTCCGGATCCCTCTGAAGGGTTTGCCTCGGTAGGCCGTAAATCTGGTGTGTCCAAAGGCCCAGCCATCTCCACGTGGGAGTCAGAGGCGGCCTGTGGTTTCAAAGAAGCAATCGTCAGGGGCTGCGAAGGCGCCTCGCTGAAAACCGGAGAACCAGCGACTGGCCTAGAAGAGGCTTCATCGTCAGGTTTGGGCCTCGGATGCCTGTCCTTGTCTTTGTGCTTTTTGTGTATTCCAGTCGTCGGTTGTTCCGATGGCATGGTGTAATTAAATTTTCTGCCAAAATAATGTCGGGCAAAATCAAACCGACGTTTAATAGTGCGCTTGTTAAACCTAGCACAAAACTGACAACCTGTGACGTTGTGGTCTGGGCCTAGGCATGGGATAAAATAATAATGGAAATCCTTATAAGGTATTTGCTTCCCACAAGAAATACAATTATTAACTTTTACTGACATCGGTCTGAGGCAAGAAAAAGTTTCCCCAACGGGGTACTTCGCTTTGTAGAAGACTTTGGTTCTGGATTCGGAATGAAAATCTCAGGAGTCGGCCGACCGGCACTTGCGAACTGCTTTTGCTTCGGGCACCGCGCAGCAAGAAAGACTGAAGAAAATGTCGTCGGCTGCATCTTATATACCGCTGGTGCACTGACATCAGGGAAGAGGTGACAGCAACCGACACCGGACCAAGACTTTGGAACTCTGGCCGACTGAGGGACCGCCTGACGGCAGGATAACCCAAGTGTAATGACTGCAGCAGTGTAACACGATGAACATCCATGGTTTACTAAAGATAAAATACATTTTCTGTAGCATGCTGAAAGGAAGACAAATTTATTGAACTTTTATTGTGTAAAAACGGAGAGGCTCCCCACTCTGGCTGGGAGCTGATATAAAAGGTTGAATTAAACTGGCATACCATTAAGGGGCTGAAATGTTAATCTCAGGCATTACAAAACTGGTCAGGGTTCAGAAACTGAAAAAATAGCTGGCAGATGGCAGACAGGAATCTGCTAAGGAAATGTGTACAAGGAAAGGCATGAATGCCAGAGATTAAATGAAGTATAATCCCAGCCAAAGGTTTCATAAAGTCAAGATGGTAAACTATGTACATATACTGACAGAGGTGCTGGAGTTGCAGATGCTGAAAACTGATGGCATATTGTCTAAGGTGGCACTGAGTGACATGGCCACATCCACACCCCTCTGCATAGGCAGACAAAATCTAAAGTGTTTCTGCATTCAGAGACTTCAAGATTATCCCGTGCTAAGAAGACAGGATAAATTCACATCCCTAACAGACAGGTGGTGTGGGGAAACATTCAACAAGGCCACATTGGCACAAATGTATTAACAGAAGAACTAGAAGCTTAGCCATTAATATCCACAAACTGCTATTTCATTACTGGATCTTATTTTTCAAGTTTTGTTTTTGGATTGATATCAGCACTGGCTATCTGGCACAGCATAATGGATCAAGTACTTCAAGGAATCTTGCATACACAGTGGAAAATTAGACGTAGCCTAGTGACAGGCCAGAGTGTTGAAAGCCACATGAATAACCTATGCATTGTCATAAACTGGTTAAATAAGTAAGTAGCTTGAGTTAATTAATTAATGTAATTAACTAATTAATTAATTTTCTGATAACCCCCTTATCTTCTTAAGGGTCAATATGAGATCAGATGGGGGACATGGCAAGCAATAAGTTGGGCATAAGGAAAAGATCTAATCCTGGATGGGATGCCAATCCATCACAGATAGCTTTGAGTTTATAAAGCAAAATACACATTTTTCAAGTATACAGTTTCTTACTGTGGGTACGTGATGAACAAAAATGAGTTTGGAAAACTGAGAAAGGCAAAACAGAGGCAGTGCCAAAGGAATCAAGCCTAACAGTGTATCACATATGACTGTATCATGAACTGGTGAATTATTATCATAAATCCCTACTGAACAGCACTGTACCCTAGGAAATCACGTCACACAGAAGGTCAGTATGGAAATGGATTGAGGACTGCAAATGGCCTCAGTACAATAAAGGACATTATCAAGTCAGTTGAAGATAACTGCCCCAATAATGCTTTACCCCAAGGAATGGAACATGATATTTTGCCTTATGGAGTCAGTGCCATTTTATTGCATAAGTTCCTATAAAGTAAGAAAAGAACCTCCGCGGTTGCTTCACTATCATTAATGAGCGCAAACAGAATTTATGGTACAAAATTGTACTTGCAATTTGGAATTCCCTCCTTGTTCAGATAAGAAATAAGAGTACATGTCTCATATTCAGAACAAGCCTACTGGTCTCCTCATCAAAATCTATGGCTGCCAATACCTCAGGTACACCAGAAATACACACTGTCAAGACTACACTCCCCTAAATGACTAAGAATACCACATCTGTCTATGACATCCGACAACCTGACTCAAAACCTGGGCAACCATCCCACATATCATAAAGAGCTCATGTACAGTTCAATGCTCCATACATCTGAATGATCACTTGAAGTCCTATGTTTACATAACAATTTATGTCCTATGCTGCCTACTTACAATTTGCAATGACTTGGGTTCAGCCTGCACTGTAAGGATGCATCCCTGTGTTTCTTTTTTCTGGTCCCGCTGCCATTCTCCAGTCCATCCCAATTACTTCCTTCTATCCACCCCAGCATAAACCCTCAAACCCTTATACTGGAGACTTTGCACTGCCAGTTCAATACTTAGTGACAGTGTCAAGCTGTGGACTACTGAAACCCATTTTTTCACTGTTAAAGTGCTTTTGACGGGAAGCTTTGCCCCCACTGCACGCCACACCCTGTCCTACTTAAACATACAGATTCAAAATCTGCAGTACCTCAGACAAAAGTGAATTATTCAAGATGCTGCAACTTTGATTTAGAGAAGGAAGTAAACTGCACATTTGTGATCACATAATAACACGATGATTACAGATGATGCATAGTTAAGTCTGGCACCCTACTAGTTAATATGCACCTGGTACATGAATTGTGCTCTACAGTTTGGAGGGGGGATGGCTAACAAGTGACTGGCTTACCTTTTCTGTATGGGGGGGAGACATTAAGGGCTGACCTTGCTGAACTTGCACAATACAGTGTAGGTAGCTCAGCAACCAAATCCTGGGTAACCTGGAGACTGTGGCGATGCAAGACTAAAGAAGTATACACTGGTAAGAATCTTCATGTCCACTATATCAAGTGAAGGAAGTAGACAATGACAACACTTACGCAGTATGGTGAACTTGAGACCTTTCTCCCTTTAGTGGAAATGAATGGGTAGGTTGAGCAACAGGTACTGTCAAAGAGCCCAAAATCAGGGAAAGTAGGGCAAAACCTTTTCAAAAATGTCACATATTAAGTAACTTTACACTTATAGAGAAATTATTAACAGCAATTGTACACCATGTTATTTGTTCTACTTGGACAACATTACACCCAAGTTTTTAACTTTGCTCAGACTTTGGACTGTTACACAAAAGTGCAGGGCTGACATTATGCCACTGCAGACATAGACACAGACACACACATGCACACAGACACACACACGCACACAGACACACACACGCACACAGACACACACACATGCACACAGACACACACACACGCACACAGACACACACACACACACACACACACACACACACACACACACACACACACAGACACACACACACAAAAAAAAAAACAAATGCACAGTTTGACATACTAATGCTGCAGTAGCAAGAAAAGTAAATATCTTACTTCCTAATGTTGAGGTACCCTGCTTTCTGAAGGAGATTCCGATTGATGACAGGTGAAGCTACATCATAGTCAGGAATATAAACTGATTCATTAAGTGACAACTGTTCCTGCTGGGAAAGTCTCATAGCTTCAGTGTCAGTGTCCATTTGGTCCTGTATACTAAAAATGAAAAGACATCACCATGAACAGCATAGGAATGAAGCAATATCTGTTTGTAACACACACACATACACACACACACACACACACACACACACACACAACCAGTTTCTTGAGCTTTACTTGAGACAGACAATTTAAACAAACATTAAAAAACAGTGAAATCAGACAGATAAATAATTATTCATTTTATTTTATTTTATATTTATTTTGTCTTTGTTTACAGGGAAAATCTGAGTGGGTTTGGCAGAACTCCTTTTCAGTGGAAGCCCAGGGAGAAAAGCTCCAAATATTATATACTATTACATACAATCAGATATTTTACCACAATCACAATAGAGTCATGTGCAGGTCTTAGCAATTACATCATGCACTGAAAAATTATATCCAGATGAGCATATTACAAGAATGACAAACCCACATATGCAGAGTAAGGGTTAGTATGCATAGTTTACAACAAGGAATAATTTTTTTTTAATTTATTTACTTTTTTAGAGAATTGCTCAAAAACCTGCATATATGAAGCAGTGGAAGAGAGGTCATAAAGACCCACTCCACGTAACAGAAGTAGAAAGAATAGTTGTGTAAAATCTTACCATAACCATAGATGTCCTTCTCTTCTATATGCTGCAGTATTCATCACATATGGGCGTTTGCCTTCGGCTAACTCATACGTCCGGCCAGTATACAAAAGACTACATGCTACTACTAGGTAAGTGCGACATCACACATCCTCTCGCGTATGTCGGTCAGAAAGAGACGCCGGGTATAAAACGGACGTCAGCATGCACCAACCTGAGAACTGAATGCCACCAAGCACCAGACTGAGTCTAGGTGAAAAACACGTCACCAAGAAAGACAGGCAAGCATCAGGGGGAAGGGGGGTTAGCAATACTGCAGCATATAGAAGAGAAGGACAACTATGGTTATAGTAAGATTTTACACAACTATTCTATGTCCTTCTATTCATATGCTGCAGTATTCACCATGTTAGGGAGAATGACAAAGCTCATGAATGGGAAAGATTGGGAGGAGGAGGAGCAGATCTTTTTCTAGAAAGTCATGTAGAATAGCCCTAGCAAAGGCAAACTTGGACCTGGAGATGACATCAAGCTTATATAATGCTTAGTGAAAATATGAACAGAGGACCAGATAGCCGCCTCCAGGATAGAACAAGTGTCCAAACCTTTAATGAAAGCCCAAGAGGAGGATACTGCTCTTGTGAAGTGTGCCCTCACTAGAGAAGAAAGGAACTTACCACTGGCTGAGTAACAGAAAGAGATAGCTTTAGAAATCCAAGAAGAAATAGTTTGCTTGAAAACCGTCTGATCCAGGGCTCTTGGGTTGTAGGACTCAAACAGGTGTTCAGATTTACGGATAGGCTTGGTTTTATCCAGGTAGTATCTGAGTTGCCTGTGGATATCCAAAGAATGCAGGATTCTCTCACTTTTAGACTGAGGGGGAAGGAAAAAAGGTGGGAAGATTGATAGACTGGTTAAGAGATAACTTGTTGAACACCTTAGGCATAAAGGAAGGGCTGGTATGCAAGGATACCCTGTCCCCATGGAAAACTGTGAAGGGGGGATTAGACATCACAGCTTGCAGCTCAGAGACCCTTCTAGCAGATGTAATGGCCACCAGCAAAACTGTTTTCCATGTACAATGTTGCAGGGAAGAGGAGCTTGCTGGCTCAAAAGGTGCAAACGTAAGCTTCTCTAACACAAACTTGAGACCCCAAGGAGGAGGAGGAGCTGGTTTCTTTTGTAGTCTAAGATGAAGGATGCCTTTTAGGAAAAGTTTCACCTCTAACCTCGAGGCTAAAGGGGGTGATATAGGCACACAAGCTGACATAGCTGAAAGGTGAGCCTTCGCTGAAGAGTAGGATAAGCCACCTTTCATCAGTTCACACAGATAGGACAAAACCACCTGAACATCCACTAACAGAGGCTATAGATCCTTCTTGTGACACCAGATGGAAAACTTTTTCCATTTGGAAACATAGGATTTCCTAGTAGTAGGTTTTCTGGCCTCCTACAGAACCTGAAGCACGTCCTCTGAAAATAGGTGTCTAAAGGGAATCAAAATCCTATCACCCACACAGCCAGGTTGAGAGTTGATAGCTGTGGATGTATCAGGGTTCCCTTGTCCTGTGTGAGCAGATCCATCCTGTGGGGTAACCTGTGATGACTGGCACTGGCTAAGTGCAGGAGAAGGAGGAACAAGTGCTGCCTTGGCCAAAAGGGAGTCACAAGCAAGATTTTTGGTTGATCCTGCTGAATCGTCGGGTGTATATTATGCTATGACGGCATTGAAAAGGCTTTGGGAGAAAGCCTGTCAATCAGAGGGGGTGTTCTGGTGGAGCAGGCAATCGGACAGGTGCAGAAAAGTTCTGTGGTTGGTGCATGCTGACATCCGCTTTATACCAGACATCTCTTTATGACCTACGTATGCGAAAGGATGTGTGGCGTCGCACGTACCTAGCAGTAGCATAGCTGAATGCATGAGTTAAGCCAGAGGTGAGCTCCCATATGTGATGAATACTGCAGCATATGAACAGAAGGACATACAATAATACAAGAGAAAAGAACACAGAGATAGACAGTTATTGTAGTGCTGCTAAATGTCATAGTAGTGTCATCAACGGTTGAGTGGAAGTTAACCAGGAGAGAAACATTCTGATGAAGTCTGCTTTGGGCAGACGAAAGCGCTCACGCAGTTGGAATTGTTATTATTTTTGTGATTAAAGAAGGTATTTTGTCTGTCTACACGGAACTTTGGTTTTTGTCTACAGTTGAGTATTACTTTTTTCGTGATCAGGAGAGAAACTAGAGCAGAACCACTTGGCTGCTAGGTGATTTTTTAAATTGTAATGTAAAGGAGTTCTAACAGAAACAGATACGTTAAGAAGCTAGGTCTCGCAGAAGAATGAAATGAAAATGGTTCACACCTGCTACTATCCATGAATTAATATGTAAACAATTTCAAATTTTCTAAATCATGTTTCATACTTCCAGATCTTCAAGAGATGTTTTACCAACACATACTTTTTGTTGTCAGCATTTTTAGCAGGTGAAGGTCTTACCAACTAAAAAGTCTTCTTAACACCTTCTCCTGAGCAAACACCTTGGAAACTTCCTCTGATATCACTAAATTAGAAAAAGGCAGTAAAGGAAGCCCAATCTACCACCCTCATTTCTTTCCTTCCAGCCATCTCTGACAAAGGAACTAAGGCCTACATAAATAGTAAATAATTTCATATCCTATTAGAAAAAGCGGGAGGACTGCCAGATATGCCTTTCAAATTCTGCAAGTGCATATGCATACAGCAGCCTACCTTTGTGAAGATAATCCATGCTAGCAAGTTCTTGTGCTTTTTAGTCAGACTAAGGTTGGTAGAGGTTAATCAGATGGGACCTTGGAGGGCAGCTCTCCTAAAGCCCACTTTACCCATACCTCTGGTATTCAAGCTACAGTGTTTAATGCATGCACGTGTTTGGATCAAGCTGCAGGAGCTGCAGCAAAAATGTCCAAAAGGCGCCACCCTTAGAACATTCAGTAGTTATATCTCAAAAATCCTGAAGGGAGACACCTTTAAAACATGCAGCTTCAGCAGCACAAATGTCTCAAAAAGAAATCCTTTAAAACATGTAACAGTTGCACCACATATGCCCTGGAGAGAAACCCCCTTAAAATGTGCAGCAGTTGCAGGACAAATAACCCAAAGGGAACTCCATTAAAAAGTACAGTTTTGTACCTACCATAAATGTAGATGTTCGAGGATCCCATTGCTGCAGTCCTTACTATTGGGTATAGTCCGCATCCAGTCGGCCCGAATACCAGAGTATAAGGCTGACGTCGGTCAGGGCGCATTAGACTGACGTCAGTACGTCAGGGTACTAATGCGCATGACCGACGTCATATCCTCAGTCTTTTCTTGCCCCAGATGTCAGAAGACCCTAAAAGACAAGGCCCAAAATACCTGCACCAAAAATATGTACAAGATATACAAGGCCATATACAAAAAATATAAGCATGAAACCTCACCTACACAACCACCCCTAAACACAGAGGGAAGGAGGGAGGTAAATTGGACTGCAGCAATGGGATCCTCGAACATCTACATTTATGGTAGATACAAAACTGTACAATGTTCTTCTTCCCCATTGCTGCAGTCCTTACTATTGGGTAGAATCCCAAAGCAGAGGTAAGGGAGGCTGGCAAATCATAAAGAAGCAGGAGCTGACAACATGCCTTGCAAAACAGCTGTGGCAAAACCAGCCCTAGACTTAGAGTAGATAGGAAGGTGATAATGCTTAGAGAAAGTATGCACTGAACTCCAAGTAGCTGCTTCCAAAATATCCTTAGTTGCCACCCCCCTTAGAAATGCTGTTGTAGTGGCAGCAGCCCTAGTGGAAAGAGGCCTAATCCCAGCTGGAATCTCCTTGCCATGATGGGAATAACAAAATGCAATGCAAAAGCCAATCCACCTAGAAATAGTTTGTTTTGACACAGGCTTGCCCTGCGAACTCAAAGCAAAAGAAACAAACAACTGCTGAGACTGCCTAAAATCCTTAGTCCTGCTTAAATAATAACGCAATTGCCTGTGTACATCTAAAGTGTGCAAAATCTTTTCCCCTTTATCTTGGGGGTCTGCATAAAAGTAGGCAAATGAATAGTCTGGTTTAAAGCCACACTAGAAACCACCTTAGGCATAAAGGAAGGATTAGTGCGTAATGATACCCTATCCTTATGGAAAATCAAAAATGGCTCTACTGCCATAAGGGCCTGCAACTCAGACACCCTTCTTGCAGAAGTAATAGCCAACAGAAAAGCAGTCTTCCATGACAAGTATTTCAATTCAGCAGTAGCCGCAGGCTCAAAAGGTTGTAGAGTAAGTTTTTCCAACACAAAATTGAGATCCCAAGCAGGAGTAGGAGCTCTACGTGGGGTCTTATATTCTTTGCCCCTCTAAGAAACTGCTTGAACAAAGGATGTGAAAACAATGGTGGGTCACAATCATAGTGAGCTGAAATCGCTGCAGCATGAATCTTAATAGAAGAGAAGGACAAACCTTTGTCCAATAACTCAGTAAGGTATTGAAGAGCCGCACTCAAATTAGGCTCAGAAACCTGCAAATTCTTTGCTGTACTCCAAAATAAAAATCTCTTCCATTTTTCTGCGTACACTTTCCTTGTACTAGGTCTTCTAGCTTCCATAATCACATTTAAAACTTGTTGAGGAAGTTGAGACCTGCTGTGTTTCAACACAGAATATGCCAGGCTGTTAGATGAAGAGAGTGAAGCTTGACATTGAGCAGATGACCATCCTGCTGAGACAATAGATGAGGAATCAGAGGCAAAGGCCATGGAGGCTTCCTTACCAGACTCCAGTAGTGGGTACCAGTGTTGCCGAGGCCAATCTGGAGCTATCAAAATCATCCTTGGCCTGTCTTGTCTGACCTTTAATAGTACCTTTGGAAGAAGAGGTAGAGGAGGAAAGGCATACACATGAAGGTTTTCCAACTGAAAGACAGAGCATCCACTTTCCAAGCTGTGTGATGAAACCCCTTTGTGCAACACTGTGGCAGCTGGTGGTTTAGTGGAGAAGCGAACAGATCTATGTCTGGAGTTCCCCATGACACTGTCAATGTTTGAAATACATGAAGATCCAGTTTCCACTCGTGGGGATCCATGATTTGTCTGCTTAACACATCTGCTAAGGAGTTCTGTGCTCCTGGCAGAAACCTTGCCTGAAGAGTTAGTTGCAAGCTTAGCGCAGTCTCCCATAAAATCATTGCTTGCCTGCATAGAGGATAAGAATGTGTTCCCCTTGCTTGTTGATGTACCACATGACAGTTGTGTTGTCTGTTAGAATCAACACCTGCCCTGGAAGAAGTAACTCCTTGAAAGCCATTAATGCAAACTGGACTGCTAACATCTCCTTCATGTTGATATGTAGATGCAGTAGTCTGGCAGGCCACATGTCTTGTATCCACATTCCATTTAGATGAGCTCCCCAAGCAATGTCCGAGGCATCTGTCGTTAAAATCTGACTCGCCTCTGGTCGGGTCACAGAGAGTCCCTTGTTTAGGTGACATTCCTGAGCCCACCACAAAAATTCTTTTTGAAGGCAAGGTATTATTTGAATGACAGTGTCCAAATCCTGGCAGTGCTGTGTCCATACATTTTGAGATACCATTGTAGCTTCCTCATATGCAGTTTGGCATTGGGAAGCACCAGAATACAAGATGCCATGAACCCTAATGCTTGAAGGACTGTCCTTGCAGTCAGCACGGACTGATGAGATAGTTGATGGAAGTAAAGTGATAGACTCTGTTGTTTGTCCGGGGTTAAAAAGGCCATCTGGGCTGCTGTATTCAGTCTCACACCCAGAAAGCACATGTCTTGAGAGGGTACTAGACTGGACTTTATTTCGTTCACAGAATACCCTAGGCATCTTAGCACTGCTATAACATGTTCCAGATGCTGTACAAGGTCTTCCTTTTCTTGAGCCAGAATCAGGCAGTCGTCCAAGTAAGGATAGATTTGAATTCCTTGAAGCCTGAAGTAAGCTATCACTGGAGCCAGAACCTTTGTGAATACTCTGGGCGCAGTAGATAAGCCAAAGGGCAATGCAGAGAACTGATAATGAGAATTTCCAGCTCGAAACCGCAGATACTTCCTGCAACTTAGCCTGATAGGCACATGAAGGTAAGCTTCCTTGAGATCTAGAGTTACCATCCAGTGATCTTTGCCCAGCAGAGGTAAAAGCTGTGGTAACGTCAACATCTTGAACTTGGGAATGTCCAGAAAAGTGTTGAGGAGAGATAAATCCAAAATTGGTCTCCACGTGTTCCCTTTCTTTGGTACTAGGAACAGGCGAGAATAAAATCCTAGGCCCCTTTCTGATACAGGGACTGGCTGAATGGCCCCATCTGGAGTAATTGAGAAACTTGCTTGTGAGCCTCTTTTCTTTGTGGAGGAGGAACGTCTGGCATGCCTTTGAAAGGGGGCATTGTATGGAAATAAATCTGTAACCGTGGTGAATGATATCCAACACCCATTTGTCTTGAGTAATTAAATCCCAATTTGCTTTGAAAAGAGACAGTCTTCCGCCCAAAGGAGCTGCCAGGCGGGAATCTACTGGCAGCTGAAAAGACAGGTCATTGGGTCTGTTTACGAAAGGACTGACCCCTGCCCTCACCAGAAGTCTGAGCAGGCGAACTCCCTGTTCTAGACCTAAAAGAACCTTGAGCCCTGCCCCTACCACGTCTAGACCTACCCCTAGACTGAGAATCATAAGCAGGATATGTCCACCCCTTAGCCGGCCAATTTCTACTAAATTTCGTGGCTGCACCTGCAAAAATCTTTAACAGTTTGCATAGACTTAGCTTTGTCCTCCATTTTCTTTAAAACTGCTTCCACAGGCGATCCAAACAACACATCAGACTGTAAAGGAGCATCCAAAATCCTTGTCTTAACATGCTCAGCTAAATTCTGATCCTTCAACCAGGCATGCCTGCGAAGAACAGAACTAGTAGCGGCCACCCTCGAGGAGGCTTGTACAGCATCAAAACCACATTGCAAAGAATGCTTACCCACTTGTTCAGACACATGAACCAAATCCAGCAACTCTTTACACTCAATACCTCCTGCCAAAGCACCCACCTTAGATTTCAATTGTGAAAGGAGGTAATTCTGATATTTTAGCATGTGAAACTGACAATTCAATGCTCTCATGGCTAGAGTGGAAGAAGTATACACTTTCTTTCCCCACCTATCCAAAGCCCTTGCCTCTTTATCAGTGGGAACAGGATTTTTAACCACAGAAGCTTTAACACCTTTAGGCCCTTGAGAAATAGTTTCTGGGTCCGCCCTAGGACTCTTAAACAAATACTTATGAGCTTCGGGCACCCTATAATACCTATCAGGCTTAACAGGAGCAGGAGGCAAAGAGTCAGGGTTCAGGAAGCCTCTGCAAAACATCTTCCACCACATTCAACACAGGAGGAATAGCTAAGGGCCTATGCTGGGGTAAAACAAGAATTCCCTAAGCCTTTTCCTGGAATCAGAGTAATCCTGGCCTTCCCATTTAAAGTGCTCCCTCATGGAATGCAGAGTCTCTGAAAATGAGAAATCCTCAGGAGGAGTAGCTGTAGGAGTGGAATCATCCACATCAGAATCAGAATAAGTAGGATACTCCTGCAAGTCTTCAGAAGACCCTGAAGCCTCTGAACACTGTTCAAAACAATCAAACTCTGGTTCCACCCTAGGCCTCTTATCAGGCGGGGCATAGAACCTCTAATCATAGTAATCAAATCTTCTGCCATTTTAAGCATATGTTTCTTAGGTACAGAACCGAAATGCTAGGAGAAGCCCCACTGAAGCTAAACTAGGCCTACCTCTCAAAGAAGTTTTGGCAACAGAAGGAGAGGCTCTAACTACCTTGGGAAGAGAGGGAAGAACAGTCACCTGAGAAGCCCCTCAGCCTGGCCTACCTCCTGAGAAGGCACATCCTGTAACAGTAAAGATTCTGCCTGGGACTCCATGGAAACTCCTGGCAAAACCTCTGGCTCCACTGAGCCTCCTAAAGAACCCGCGTACGGGACTGCGGTTCATCAACCCTAGGCTTCGCTGTTTTGTCCTTGCGCTTCTTGGGCGAAGCGGGCGTCGGAGCATCCGGCGGCATTTTATAATTGCAACGCTTCCCAAACACTAACCTGGCACAGTCTAACCTCCTCTTAATAGTGCGTTTGTTAAACCTAGCACAAGAGCGGCAACCAACAACGTCGTGCTCAGGCCCTAAACAAGGTATACACAAGGTATGGTAATCCCTATGAGGTATCTGTTTCCCACAAGAAATACAGTTATTCACTTTTTCTGACATCCGGTAAAATACTGAGGCAAAAAACCAAAATGTTCTAGCGGGTACTTAGCCAAAATGTTCTAGCGGGTACTTAGCCAACTCTGTTTCGGTCTGAAACTCCGGTTTCGGAAAGATTTCAGAACGCCAACCTGCACTCGCAAAACTGCTTCTGCATCGGACCACGCGGCAAAAAAGACTGAGGATATGACGTCGGTCATGCGCATTAGTACCCTGACGTACTGGCGTCAGTCTTATGCGCCCTGACCGGCCAGCCTTATACTCTGGTATTCGGGCCGACTGGATGCGGACTATACCCAATAGTAAGGACTGCAGCAATGGGGAACGAAGAACATCATGCAGCAACACACTGAATGTCCCAAAGGGAACCCCCTTGAAACATGCCACAGTTGCAGCACAAATATACTGAAGGGGATCCAATTAAACCATGCAGAAGCAACACAAATGTCCAACATCACAGATGTTCAGTAGGGAATCCCCCTTAAAACATACAGCAACAGCAGCAGCAGCAGCTGCAACACAAATATCCTGAAGGGACACCATTAAAACATGTGGCAACAGTAAAACTGTCCCAAATGGAGCCCCCTTAAAACATGCAACAGTTGCAGCCAGCCACCTGGAACAATGCGTTCTATCTAGCACTGTCCACTGTATAACAAAAGTAGATGCTTGTATGTAATGTAATGTAATGTACATTTAACCATAAATGTAGATGTTTGAGTGTATTCACTGTTGCAGTCCTGGTTACCTTTCCTCCAGATACCTTCTTTTTTTGGATATACCTCTACTTTCCTTTGCTATCTTCAAAAGCTTTTTGGTGTATTTGCTTTTTTGATGGCGGTATAACCTTGTATATTTACAGATTTAATTGCTTCCCATTTAGGGGGCACCTGACATCTGGGGCAAGAAAAACTGATGTAATGGCGTTGGCTGCATGTTTTATACCCCTGACGACCTGACGTCATGGAAGAAGGGACAGCAACCGACGCAGGACCCAAGACTTTGTTAATCAGGCCGACTGAGGGCTACTGCAAGCAGATAACCCAAAAGTGATGACTGCAACAGTGAAACAAAGATCATCAGTGTCTTTCAAAATGCAATCCTCAGGCCAAGTGAACCACAACAGTTTAAAAGATGTGCATGATGGCATGTTGATCATGAAGTGCAAGCCCCAAAGAACAGTGGACTTTTGAATGGAGACTCATGATAAAAAACGTACTTCAAAAAGTATTTAATCAGCCTATGGCAGGCCGCAGTTTTGTCTTCTAGTAGATCAAAATATGCTGTACCAAATAAGAAAAGTACCTTGAAGACACAGTAGCTGAAGCCTAGATCAAAAGGATGATTCAGTCAGTCCAGTAAAACTTTTAAAGCTATAAATGTGGAAACTAAGGAGAATGTTGACAGTTTTCTTCCAAGATGAAGAAACTTTTATACTCTGTGTTGTAGACTGCCTGAATAAATGGCTTCCTGACAGCCTTCAAGATCTATGGTGTCTATCCACGGGGATATGGCAGATGACCAGGTACAACCTGTGATTTTGCCACCACAATTGAAGTAAAACTTTCTCTGAAGAGGCTACTATTTAAAATGACTGGGAATAGGCCTTTCTGGGGCCATCACAGGCAGGTAAGAATAAGCCTCGGCCTTTCTGCAAGAAGCTTTGCTATAGCAGATAAAGAGTGGGAATGGGAGGACACAAAGGAGTGTCTCTCTCTGTTGCACTGACAACAAGTCCACAGCTCATTTTCTCCTGCCATGCCTGGAGACAGAAGAACTTCAGTAGGACTGCATTCTCCTGGACAGTAAATAGATCAAATCCAGAGTGCACCACGTCTGGAAGACAGAGTGGATGCTGTTTAGATCAGCTGAAACTCACGGAGGGGCTATTACTTAAGGTGTTAGCCTAGATGCTTGACTTCCCTATGAAAAACACCATTTGTCCCCAGCTGGTGGCTTTCTTGAAAAGACAGATCACTTCCCTTTCATGTCAGTATGTCCCCCTCCACACTTCTTCACATACCACAGTACTGTCTGGCTGTGTTATCAGACATGGGCACTCTTATACTTCAACACTGCTTTTATGGACACTGACACCTTTTACTGTTCATACAGACTGATATGAAGACACTTCCTCACTGGACTCCACTGGTCTTGTGTCACTGCAGACTCAACATGAACGTCTAACCCTTCCAAAGGCTCATCTAACTTTGGATATTGTATCAGAGAAGAGGGAAGGAAGTGGAAACTCAGACATTGCAGACACAGTCTCATTTGTCTACGGACCAACAGCAGGGATGAAAATGAGAAGGAGGTCTGAGTGGGAATAATGATCTTTGGCAAGTAGCAGTGAATTGCCCAGTGAAGTACCATCATATGGAAGTAGTCAGCAAATCTATGAACAATGTCATTAACTCTAGAAAGCACAACAGGTGGCTGGCCATGAAGTAATACCTGTAATATAACCCCGGAGGCCAGAGTCACCTTTATGAAAGAAGAAAGGAACCGGGCTATTTTCTGTATCCAAAAAAAAAAAAAAAGCTCAAAAAGGAATGTGCTATGCCAGAAGCTGTGACATTTCTTCTCAGATGATGGTGACACCAAGTGAATGCAGCCAAAGCAAAGGACAGGTTAGTGTTTCCATCAAGTCAGTGATAGCTACCTGCAGCCAGTCATCCATGTAGTGGAACATAAGAAGGCTGAACAAATGCATGGCTTCTTCTGTAAGCCAAACAAAGGCACCCTGTACTAAAAGTGCTGCTTACACACAACAATGTGAAGAAAACTCCTGGGGGTATAGAAATGCTAATGTGTCAGGAGACATCCATTTTGACGACCAATGCTATGGAAAAGTCCCGCAGAAGCAAAGGCATCAGGGCTTGAAGGAAGATCAAGCAAAAATTCACACATATGATGGGAAGACTGAAATTGCTTAAATCTAAATTAAAATGGGACCTAGTCTCAGAGGCCAGAGAAAGACAAGGCTATAACCTACTTAACCTATTTAATCATAAATGTAGATGAAAATGTGACCCAGTCTCAGAGGCCAGAGAAAGACAGGACTATAACCTACTTAACCCATCCTCCCTGACAGAACAGTCTCTGCAGCCTCTGGATCTATACTGACTAAGTCTGTGGCAGCAGCTTCTCCAAACACCACAAGATCATCAGAAAATGGCAAATATTTTGATGCCCTAGCATCTCTGTAATATGACTTTTAATTATATATGTCTAAAATTTGTCCTGGGTGAGAAAACCCAAGGAATCATGATTCTATTATAAGAATATCAAGGGAAAACAGAGAGTCCATGTGGGTATCATTTTTCCAAAAAAAAAAAAAAAAAACACATCCATCCACAATCCCTTTTCTCACAAGGGGCTGAGGTGTCTCTTCAACAGTGCCAATCATCTATAACTAAGGTTTACACCACTGGGTGGCTAGCCCTTCAGCAGTAGTTCTTCCACACCACACGCTCACACCTACAGCCAATTTAGAATGTCTAATCCATATACTACATGTCTGTGGAATATGGCAGGAAACCAGAGTGCTCAGGGAAAACCTCTGCAAACACAGGGAAGACATGCAGCCTCTGCACAGAAGGCATCCCAGCCAAGAATTGAACCAGGGAGCCTCTTGCTGTGAGGTGACAATGCTATTCACTGTGCCACTGTGTATAAGAAGAAATGCACACAGTCTGAATATACAAGATGGATGACTCAGTAGATGTGTAATTAAGCATTGCAGGTTGCAGGCTCATAGCTTATGGTATCATGCTTGTAACCTACTGGCCTTCAAGAAGCTAAACTATTGTTATCATGTGTGTGTGTGTGTGTGTGTGTGTGTGTGTGTATGGATTCCTGCCTTTTGACCAAAAGATTAGAATATCAAACGTGCTCAAATGTTCAGAATACTAAACCAGCTTTTATGCCTGTTGCACGTATTTGTGCAAAATGGGAGTCTGCACTTTCTCCAATATGGTGCAGTCTTTGTGTTGATATATTTAGGTTGAATGGGATATGGGGTTCATAAACACTTGCTTTTTGTTTCTGTGATATTGTGAGGTTAGATGTTTAGTGCTTCAAGCCTCTGTGTTTTTGAGATAAAGCCATAGGTCCATCTTCTTCTTCTCCTTCTTTCAGCTTTTCCCAGTTAGGGGTCACCACAGCGGATCACCTGTCCGCTTATGATTGGCAGTGGAGTTTTACGGTGTCAAGTTGCCAGCCCGACACCCAACCTTCCACAGAAGGCACACACATGTACGCACTCATACCTAGGGCCAATTTACAGTGTCCAATCCACCTACAGCATGTCTTTGGGATGCAGGAGGAAACCAGAGCACCCGGAGAAAACCCAAGCGACCACAGGGAGGACTTGCAGACTCCACACAGAAGGCACCCCAGCCGAGGATCGAACTGGAGAACCTCTTGCTGTGAGGCGGCAACACTAACTGCTGCACCACCGCGGCTGGCCTATAAAGCCATAGGCCTATATATATATATATATATATATATATATATATATATATATATACATATGGATCTACTTCACTTGACCTAAAACTCATTTGACTGACACCCATTTGACCGACACCCAATTGACCTAAATTTCATTTGACTGACAAGTCATTTGACTGACTCCCATTTCATCATTTCAGCGTACTGAATCTTAAACCATAGAAAAACACACTTAGAACACCACTAACTAACCCTTTCCAGAACAACTAGAAACGGGACAATGTACGATCAAACTAGATGGGGGCCTATGCCCCCCACACCCCCAATCTGGGGGACTGTGCTCCTCACACCACCCCAAATTCTATATACTAACTCCAGGATCACACTACAGTGGGGAGAAGGGGTCTATATTACCAAATCGATGCGGCAGAAAGCCGAACACCGTTTCATTAATGCAAAAAACCAAAGCGGAACGCTGTAGCTTGCAAGTAAACACCAATAATGTCTCAACAATTCAGATACTCCGGAATCACTAAGAACAAAACAAAACGATACTCCGAGCCAAAACGTAGCAGGAACGTCCTTTAATCAGTGAGCGCTTTCACCCAATAGGGCTTCATCAGACTGTACAAGGGACAAGAAATCAGCACAGTCTTAAATAGTCAAGACAATTAACTTAACAAGACCTAATTAGATCCAATCAAAAATGCTCAGTATATATAAGAATAGCTAAAACATACTACAATAAACAATTGATATAATACATATAGCCGATGGCTAATGAATTAATCCTTCTAAAACAACATGCTAAAAAATGCAAATGTTAAAAACACATATAAATATTTAAAACATTTGAGAACATAATACCATCTTATGCTGAATTGACCTGTTGTTCCTATAATTGGTCACTAGATGGTACTGAACATGGCATATGAAAAGACACATCAAACATTCCTACTAAAACCAAGCATAAAATTGAGTGCTACAAAGTCTCAATTTCCTCTCCATCAAGAGAAATAGGAGCTAACAAAAATCTTTTATCATTCCTTATTTTTTAGCCCTAAGTCTCCTTTTCTTTAAGAAAGGGTAAAGGCTAACCTTATCATTAAGGCCAGGTGGAACATCAGCTTTCCATCTAATTATCCACCTGGTCTCAATCTCTAGGGTAAAAGTTTCTATATCACCACATATATATGTATGTTAAACAAATATGCTGTTTTAGAAAAGTGATGAATATATTCATATGGTTTTATGCATTTGTAATATTCTTATTTTGTTTTTTATATATTAGTAATATATTTATTACATATTTTTATATTTTTATTCTGATGGTTTCCTTAAGACTTGATTGTTGGTTAGAGTGATAGGTGGGCTGAAGCATGTGACCTAATTGTATCTCCTATTTAAATATTGAATGAATGTAGTTAACTTGTACTGATGAAGGGTGTAGACCCGAAAGCTTTGCAATAAAGTGTTTGGTGTGTTACAGAGTAGTTGTTGGGCATTACTGAACAGTGACACCATTGTTATTTAGTTCCATGTATGCCATCTCAGGCTCACTTCCGAAATTTAATCACCACTATACGACTTGGGTGCGGACTGTGAAGAACTGAGGGGCTAATAGCCCAGCCAGATATAATTTTGTAAATAATTTTATATCACTGTAAATATTAATATGATCCACAGGCTAGTTTCATAAATTTAAGAAAACTGTGTTATGTGCTAAGCTTCAAAATGTAACCACAGTGCACCCTGCTGGAAGAAAGCTGATAAGTAAAGAATTTTACAACTGTGTATGATCTCAAGCTCGGAGACAGGATGTCTGGGCTAGGAAATTCTTTCTATTGTTTTAAGACATAGACAATTACTAAGTTTCACATGTAAAGTGTATTTTATTATTGCTGTGGCTTCCTGGCAGGTGCAGATCAAAAAGTAATGTTAACATTTTGAGTCTGTTAGCCTGGGAAACTTCAGCAGAAGTGTCAAGAATGATGTAATCTGAAATGACTCAGAAGTAATGTATATTATCAATTTAAGGGTTATCTCAGAAAGAAAGAATAGCATTTTGTATTTTTGTTCTGAAGCTGACAACAACTCACCAGCACTGTGCCTTGCTCTGTAAGTAAAGTTATTTAGATCTTAGTGAATCTCTTAGAGATTGATAGGAATACAGTCAGTTTAGTCTAGCTGTTTTCAATATTTATGTGAGACTATCCTACAATGTTGTTTTAAAGTATTTTCCTGTGATTTCTGACCTATCTAATGTCATTGTGTTGAGTTAATAAGTAATGCCTTATGTTTTTATTATTTATTATTAAATATTTTTAAACCTTTTAACTGTGGCTTTGTGTAGATAATTTAAACTCTCAGAGTACTTGCATGTATTTGGTGATACTGTACAAGTCACTCCAATAGCCTTAGCCCTGGGTTACACTTACTATCTGAATTACAGTAATATTACACAGTAGAATTGGACACCTTTGGTAAGGGCCTTTATAGTAGCTGATAAGAGTAGTTGGAGGCAGTGGATTACTACCTTATAGCCTGGGCAGAAGGGGGCATAGCTAGTGAACCTGTGCCAGCCTTCCCCAGGAATGTCTGTGTGTTTGTATATAAACCAAATCTCAAAGCGTGTATGTGTCAGTTACCTGGGCAGGGTCACAAAGTGCTGGTTGGACAGAGAGAGTACTGGAGGTTTTGGCTTAACTACTCGGCTCAGATCTGAACCCAATAGCTGTGCCAGTGGGGAGTCTTACTGGGGATCTGTAGAGAAAGGAAGAAACCAGCCCCAGACTGACTGTGATCTCTGTGTGCTCTTGAGGGAAACTGTACTTTACTGTGTGTGTACTTGTTATCCTCCCAATGTGGACGCCTCTCACTGGTGCTAGTGGTGAGGATTAAGGCTCCTTGATTACTGGGCCAATGCACAGGCATCACACGGACCTCTAGTTAAACAGAAACACAATTAAGGAAAATATCCAAGAAAGTATTAAAAATTAAAAAAAAAACTTTGAAAAGCCATGGGAAAAGGCTAAAAACAAGGAATAGAACAGAACTCACATGTTAGAATCTGTAATGAGAGTATTACCTTAACTGTTTCATTTAAATATATTGTGGCACAGAACTATAATTCTGGAAATTGATCAGAACATCAAGAGAGTTATAATTATATGTCTAAGGAGGAATCAGTGAAATTAACATTAGAACACAGAAGCTGAAACTCTGGAAATAAATAAAGGGAGACGACAAAATCTCTCACTTGATCAATGATGCTGATGATAATTTGGAGTATATGAGAGAAGAACAGTATGCTACCAATGCTATGCCTATAATCATTCATAACAGTACAAAACATTTTAAAGTTTACAATTTTTCTACAACTGTTATTGATGAGGAAATGGTTGATGTACATAGCAAAGGCCTTACCTTTGTCCAAGTAAAACGTCCTAGTTTAGCTGATATTTTAATTGATTTAAAGTTGTTTTTGAGAAAATTGAATCTAAAAATACTATTCGGGTCAAATAATGTACTGGATGATGACATATTTCAAGGAAGTAGCACATTTAACCCCCCATTGCACCCCACATTACTGCTATATGAAAAGATATGTGAGATTGACATTAGGCATATCTTTAGCAGAAGTGAGGCATTTAAGGACAATTTAACAAATGAAGAAAGAAATAATTTGATGTTTTTAATGCAATAGTCCTTAAGATTACGAAACAGGATAAGGGAGGAGGGTTAGTGATCATGGATGTATTTGATTACAATAAAAGATTAATTTGTACATTGATTTGTTTGAAATGATATTAAAGAACAATTTCATTCAATATAGGAATAAATATTTCTTGCAACAAATCGGAGTAGCCATGGGGTCACCATGCAGTACCATTTTTGCTAACATTGTAATGGCAGTCTGGGAAGAACAACATATTTTCAATAGCCCTTTTGCCCAATACATCCAGGTATATTTATGATATATGGATGATATCTTTATTTTGTGGCAAGGTGACCATGGTGTTTTAAGTAGGTTTATGTAGTACATTAATAATACAACAACATATTTGCAATTCACACATGAGATTGGGGAAAGTACAATCAATTACTTGGATGTCAATTTAATTAAGGACAAACCAAATAAAAGATATATAACCAAAATGTATAGAAAACCAACTTACTCAAATTCATTTCAACATTTTACCAGCGCCCATACAATCGGCAACAAAAAAGCAGTAGTTAAGGAACAATTTGTAAGGGCAGCTAAGATGGTGACCGTAGATCTAGATTTTGAAATTGAATGTGACAACTTAATATGTATGTTTTCAAAAAGAGGCTATCCTACTGACAAGTTGTATGAATTGTATAAACAAGTTAAAAAAATAAGAGGTCTAATGGGTATTTTTCACCTATATTAGGGTATAATGGGGAACAATCACCTACTAATGGAAAAGAAAAAGCTGTAGATGCCATGGTATTGTTTATAACACCTTACAATATACATTTTCAAGAGATTAAGATGATTATGTCAAAAAATGGGATGATAATACAGGAAGATGTGCAGATAAGGGGTAAACTGGAGCAAGGTTTCAAAATGATAGCAAGAAAAGGAACTAGTTTAAAAACATTGCTGGAAAGTAACAAGTCAAGTAACACAGAACACAACAAGGCAATGTGAGTAAGTGGGGTAGATGCAATTATTGCAGGTACACTCAGGAAGGACATTCTATTATAATAAAAGGAAAAACGTATACTATTAATGGGAAATACAATTGCAATTCTAAAGGTCTAGTGTACATAGCTTTATGCCAACAATGTTAGGCCTATTATTAGGTAGAACAACTCGTACGCTTAAAGAAAGGATATATGAGCATACATACACAATAAGGAAGCAAAATGTTAATAATGCATTTGCTAGGCATGTGCATGAATGCACGGATCATGAATTTAAGTTCTCAGTATTACAACAGGTTAAAATGCCTGAAAGAGGTGGTCCTTGGGAACGTTTGTTGGATAAAGCAGAATTAAGTTGGCAATTGAATTTATTTTCTTATGCCTGGCCAGGACTGAATGATATATGCAATGTTAGCACTATATTAAAATTGAAAGCATTAGACAGATGATGAAATATTTTAATATATATTTTATTATCAAAAGCATATGGGTCTGTAGTTTGTTCAGGTTTACTAAATATGATTTTATAAAAATAGTGTAGGTAATTTATATGTAATATGTATTTACATTTATGTACTTAAATTCATATATAATCATATTAAGAATTTTATGAAGTGTAATTTGATGGATTCTGTGACATCATTAATTTTGGCGCCTTTTTAGTACTTAATTAATGATTGTTGTATTGTATAATTGTCTGATGAAGTTTACCATTTAGTAAATGAAAAACGCTTAACAGCAAGTTGAATCAGTCTCTATTCTTTAAACTGCCTTGTTGTTGTGTCTTTCGGCTTTTCCCGGTTAGGGGTTGCCACAGTGGAACTCTGGTCCGCTAATGATTGTAGTTGATTTTTACGTGCAGAGTTACCAGCCCTGACGCACAAACTTCAACAAAGGTACGCCCATTCATGCATGTCTCCACACAGAAGACACACTAGCTGAGAATCGAACCGGACAATGTCTTACTGTGAGGCGACAACGCTACCGCAGCACCACTACCGCGGGTATTCTGTAAACTGCCTATTTATGTGTTTTTATACTGGTTTGTGCTGTTTTTATTCTCTAAATCATAACAATATTAACAAAGTACCCAGAATAATGCTTACAATATGTGCAGCAAAGAAACACAGCAATCAAAGCTACTAAGCAGAAGAGGTTCTGCTGTCTGGAAGAAAAATGTTCTAATAATTTCTTCTAGACCTGTCTTAACAAGGCCAAAAAGAAGAAGAAGAAGAGAAAGTATGTACTATTTAAGAAAAATGATATGTCCTGCATTACCTTCAGCATATCCAGAGTAATTATCTTATGAAACCTTGAAAGTCAAGACACAGAGGAACCAAAACACCAAAAACTGATCCTGAAAACACAGAAAGCTGACAAATTAAGTCAAAGCAAGCCCCTCACAACCACTGCATAAACAGCAAAAAGGGGGAACACTCTTAGAAAATGCATTGGTAAAGATTTTAATGGAACATACTGTTCAGTGTTGTACTCCTTGGCATCTTGTGATTTAAGCACTTGACATCTGAGCAATTTCATCTTGGCCACTTGTAGATAATATTGTCCAAAACAACTGACACAAACAAAAGGCAAGCCTCTTCATGTGGCCTAGATTAAGAATTATGATAACATTTTCACACTTTGTTCTTGAAGATGATGAGAAGGAGGAGTAAAAAGGCATAATTCAGATCAATGAGGCCTCAAGACACAGCAATGTTTAATGTCAAGAACACAACAAATTACAGAGTTTAAATTCAGCAAAACTACTACAGTGCGAAAAAGGCTGTAGAAGTACTAGGAATCTAAAAACAACTTGGCTAAGGATATATAACTTACCCTGAGATGCTACAACTTCAATATATATACTATATTTTGGGTGGATTTGGGGGGATGGTCCCCACCAGGAAGGTCAGTGGTATTACTATTTCCTCACATCTAAACAGTGGCTTTAGAATTCTCACAGTTTAGTGCAATAGTAGTTTACCAAACTTTGTTTATATAATTTTTGTTGCGGTCTACTTCTCTAGCACATTATTTACAACGGTCCAGATGCAATGCTTAATCTTGTGGCTTTTAAAGTGTAAACTTGAGGTGAATGTTTAATGACATTTGACTACAAGAAATATTTATTAAAGCATAACTTCTTTCATTGTGTGGATCTGCAATCTAATGGGTTTTAGCTTTATTTTCTGGAGACAGACTATAGACTATAAAAGCAATTATGTATTAAGGGGTGTGACAGCCTCAAATTATTTTCCAACATGATGGTCAAATTACTACAGCTAATAGAAACACATACAAAAAGGAAAATACCGCATAAAAACAAGTAGTGTAGACAAAAATATTCAGTAAAGAAAATGTAGAGAAATAGCTAGTTACCTCTTTATTGTATTTGAAACTGATGATAAAAAGCTGTCCAGTCTTTTAGAAAACATCTCCATTCCTTTCTTGAAGAAGGCAATCTAAAGTATTAAAAAAATGACAGGTTAAGCAAACTGTATATCGAGGCTGGATCTTCTAAAGCATTGCATGATTACAACATTCCTCTGTGTTGCTGCAGAAAATGGCACTATCTGCAACAAGACCCTACACCATTTCTGAATTAATAGATATTCCATTTCACGTCAACATTTTCTGTCATGCTCCTGAAAGCAGTGATGATCAAAGATACTGCGAAAAAGTATCTGTGTATTTCATAGAGGCCTGCTATCCAAATGCCATAAGGTTTATTTTTCAAGTTCTTCTTGCTTATATAATCATAGGTTATAAATACTGTGCATTCTCTTCAGCCAAATAGATGGTGACATTACATAATCTTCATATTCAAGTACAACTCTGGACACCCATTACACAGCCATGGATATGAAATTATTGGCCTACACCTTCATTCCAGAAACTTAGCACTTTGTTATGCAAGCATTCAGTGGAATTTATGATTTTTATTTTAATTTTTATGCAGTGCTTTGAAATTATTATTTCATCATAAGTGTTTTCTAGGTTTGGAAGCTCACAGTTAAAGGACCAGCTTTATTCCAGTAGCCTAGCACAGAAGGTTAACATTATGAATTACTAATGCATTATATCTTACAGTCATGGGCTTGATGCCATCATCCTCCATTGCCTGCAACAGTTTGTGAGTTACGAGCAGGGTTTCCAGATTTCATATCGGCATGGTAGGGAGAACAAAAAAAAAAAAAGCTCTTTAATGCGGAACAGAGTTCCGCATTAAAGAACAGTAGATCCACACTAAACACGGAGCTTCTTGTGTTTAATGCAGAACATTGCAGTTCCGCATTCAACAGAAGTAGCTCCGTGTTTGCATACGGGCCAATCAAGAATCGCTAAACATGGACCTACTTCTGTTTAATGCGGAACAGAAGAAGCTCCGTGTTTAGCGATTTTTGATTGGCCTGTATGCCAGGTATACGGGCCAATCAAAAAAAAAAATAAAAACAAACAAAGCGGAGGTTGGCCGGGATTTAAACCAGCAGGGTGGGACTCTGGATCAGGTTGCTCATCTGAGGACAGTCCCGCCCAAATAGGGACGTCTGGCAACCCTGATTACGAGGGAAAGGGGCAGGGCACATACAAGCATACCTCTTAACCTGATAGTGCAAGAAATCTAGACAATGCCAAAAGAAATGGGGGACAATGACAGACTATCACGAACAGACTGTAATTACTAATTTTATAAACTTATAAAGGTGCTACAATAACAGCTTTTTAACTACTATGCATTTACTAAAGGATATGAATTGTTAAACTGCAACAAATTACATTAATGATTGACTGTAATCATCTGGAATTTATGATGGCAGGAAAAAAGGAAACACCAGAGATGTTCTGACAACAGATGGATGGATACAGTGTGTGCATGTGTTTGTGTGTGTGTGTGTGTGTGTGTGTGTGTGTGTGTGTGTATTTTACTTTGTATATGTGTGTGGGAGAGTACCTGTGTCATTCTGATGCATAGATTACTACTGTTAACTACCTCAGCAAAGTATTGAGCTGCACTCATTGTAACTAATGTTGATTCACTGACATGCAAATTAGCTGATAATGAGATGTTTCCTAATTGTGGCTAATATGTCACTGAATCACAAAATACAGCATCAAAGAAAGAGGCCCTTTTTACTGCAGCTCTTACTGTGAGCAGTGGAACTGTTCTGAATCCTTGGGTATATCTCTTTAGGCTTTAAGAACTGAATGCAGCTCTCTAGCAAATGTTTGCTTCACAGACTTACAGTGTCATCATACATTATGGAGACAATTTCTGCCAGCTCCTTTTTGGTTTTTACACAGTTCAAACTAATACACTACTGTCACAGCACCCCATCCTCCTACAAAATGATGATTAAGTCTTGAGCTACAAAATGTTGGCAATGGAGATGCTAATACAGACTACCTACATACATTAAGGAACTGTTGACAGGTAAAGGGCATATAGAAAGCAGTGAAGGAATGTGCTTCATGGGTACTACACAGAACATTATCTTCTTTGGAAGGAAATGATTTTTGGTTTCTGTGTATTAGTGACATTTAAATAACCTGGGGAATAGATAAGTAGATAAGTTTATGCTGATACTGGTCATCTTTGCTAGGTTAAAAAATATTTTTAGATATTATGTATGGATCTTTACATGTTATGTCAAATATATTTAGTTATAAGTATACATAATACAAGGTTTATAAAAAGTTTATGTCCCATACTGTCACTACTGGACTTTTTTGTTCTGTTTTTGAAGAGAATAATACGCAATAAACTTAATTGTGTGTAGCTAGCATGAATACAGATTTTTGTGCATAGTTGTTTTTCTTACAGGAGATATAAGTTATTAATGTTATTATTACAGTTAAAAAGGTGTTTAAAAAAGGAAAAAAGAACAAAAGAATGTGACAGGACAGAAGAGGACACAGAAAAAAAAAGGTCATGGCCTTCACTTTTGATCCTACAGATGCATGACTGGCAGTGCCCTTTTCAACTCTGATCTCTTGAAATCATTTGCCTGATCTTATTAAAGCAAGAACAAGGACTGCCTGAGGCTGTGGTGCACAGTACAGTTTTTGTGGAGTTTCTCAATTCCTTACTGCTGTGTGACTGTGATGCTGGAATATATTAGCTCAGGTGAACTTGCTGCTCACTCCTGCAAAAATGAAAAAAAAATTCTTTTGATCTGTCTTATTTCTTTGAATGCAACAGACATCTGTCAATCTAACGTGATTATTGATGTAGTTTTCAAGCAATCATATCTCAGGTTCTCATAGAAAGATGCCCATGTTAGCAACATTGCAGACACAGTGCCTCAATTCAGTAGTTTGGTTCAGTTCAATATGCTTTGGGGTGCTAAGAATAAGAACCCAAGATCAAATGATAAGGCCATCACAGCTGAGGTCAGGTATTACACTGCTTATTTACTAGTTACATGGAGCAGTTTGTAGGTATTCCCTAGCCCTGCAATAGGCAATATAAACTGCGTTTAACTTGGTTCACTTCTTGCCAGTGACATCACATATTGTTAATGTCAATGGATCAACTGCATGCTTGCACAACATGTCTGCATTCATTTTCCAATACTGGCAGTGCATCCAGCATTGGGTGGGGGCTGACTTCTGAGTTGCTGCCCTTCAGATGAGATATTAAACACAGGATCCACCTGCCTGAGTTGGTGATATCTTAGGTAACTGTTAAAGATTCCATGGCACTTGCTGGAAAGTAGAACAGGGACATTTCACTGGTGTCCTGGTCAATTTTCACAATTTTAAAACTACCATCTCTGTTCTTCCAAGAAAACAGGCCTCAAGTCAAACACAAACAGTAATAAAATAATATTTCTTGGTGGGTATACACTATCATGTCTACAAGTATACAGTTGCATAAATTTATCTAGCCAGCTATGTGTGGAGGCCAACTTGTTGCAACTTTAGAACTACAGTGCTGTTTCTGTCTGCTTTCTTAACTACACGGTCTCTATAAGATGTTGAATATAGTTCCATGTTCTGAAAATAAAATGCCAGATCTACATGATGTGAAAGATGAGACTTCCAAACAATGCTGAAATTCACAGCTTCACAAACAAATAACTAGTAAGGAACAATCTCCCCACAAGTACCTCCCATGAAGGGGTGGTGTCCTCCCCAAACAAATACATTAATGTCATGCCAGACCTTAGAGTAAGTTATATTTAGTTTTGGAAGCAGAGATTTGCTTCTGAAGTAAGGCTGGGAATTTCTGAAAACTTTGCTTTTCGTGTAAAGGTCAATTATGAATCACTATTCAAAGAAGCCTCTTTCAAGAAAGTACTTTATTAACACTAAACACAGAACTTCATTTCTAGCATTCGAATCTCCTTTACTTGGTTCCCAAACCCGTGATGCACTCAGAGCTATTTATGAGGTAGCTTTCCTCCACACAACACCACCTCCAACCTGAGAAGCAATCTCTTCTGGTGTAAAAGTCACTGAAATTAACACAAAAGAAAAAAAAATAAAAGTACTTCTGCACTATGCCATGTTTAATAAATGGATAAGGAATTACTGTCTTGCTATAAGTGGCTGTTTACTCTGGCATACTGGCAGGAATAGCGACAGTACAAATGATGGTTCCCCATGTGTGGCCAGTCTTTCAGTAATGCTGACAAGAACCCCTGGCATGCCTACACCTACTGGTCTTGGTAACCTTATATATTTACTGTTTACTAGTTTGCTCAAGGTAACCTGACAGTAAGTACTGAGCTGCTATACAACATGCTTAAAGTTTTACAGAATATTATCTATTTTTCTGCCCGTTTGCCTGTCTAGTATATTTGCTTGGATAGTTTTGCTTTTTTTCCAGTCCTTACTTGGTACACTTACCTTTGGGATAAATACATTTGCTTTATACAAATTATAGGTTTGGAAGCAGAAGCCATTTTCCATTTAGTGTGCTAATGAGCAGTAATAACAACAACACACATCATTTTTTTTAAATACCTTTATTGAATTATCACTTGTGATGTAGGCAAATTTACATTTATATAAAAGTAATCAAATCATATTAACAAGTGCACATTTACTAACATTACTTATCACATATATTGCTACATATCCTGCAGTCTAAGCAACATTAAAAAATATAAATAAAACAAATAAACATTACATAAATTATTCAAATTTTGCCTTCTCTTAAACCTTATTCTTCTTCCAAAACATTTTTCAGCATGTATTGTTCCCACAATTTCCATTTTTATGTAACTTGCCCCACCCTTTCTAAAGATCTCATTTCCTGTTCTTTTCTCCATTACAATATTCACTATTTCAAGTATAGTTGGTTTAGATTTTGATTTCCATTTTCTAGTAATCTGTATCTAGGCAATTCATACCCTGTTTCCCAGCTCAAAAAATAATTTCCTTAGTTACACTCATTTGCTCACCCAGTATTCCCAAGAGAGTACTCTGTATGGGGATTTTTAAAGTCTGCCAACTCATTACACTCCCAAAACATATGCTCTCAGCATAGCTCTCAGCTTTCTTCCTCCAAAATGTGGAATAAATTGTGACAAATTGGCAAACTGTTGAATGTATCCATCCATCCATCCACAACCCTTTTTTCCTATTTTTGCACATGGGTTTGGGGTCTCACTTCAACATACTAACAGCTTAATAACAAAGTTGACTACAAAGTTC
The DNA here is from genome assembly GCF_019279795.1 of Protopterus annectens. Taxonomy (NCBI): domain Eukaryota; kingdom Metazoa; phylum Chordata; order Ceratodontiformes; family Protopteridae; genus Protopterus; species Protopterus annectens. The sequence continues at coordinate 328,453,751 of NC_056745.1, read as the reverse complement.
ATTTTATAGTTGTTAGACTGTATTACTTTATAATTAAAAAGTCTGTGTGATGAATTAATATAATTCTGTATTATTTTAGTATAATTTGCCATACACATTGTTTAAAACAGTTCTTAACAATGAATGTGTGACAATCCCTTTCCATGTGGAACACTGAAAAACATGGACTGTTTAAGACTGTAATTGAAGAATGTTCCTCATAATGAGGGACACTTGAGAGGTATGGTTCCCAGTTACTGCTTTCCCATCACACTTCCAACATTTGCTATCTACCTAAGGAAAAATTCTTTGGAGTCTACTTGAAATCTAAAAATATCCATACAAAGACCTCCAGGTAAAAATCCTTAATCTTCTTGACTTTGTTGAATACTTGGTAGCCATAGCTATGTCCTTCCATTGTTTCTCTGTGAACTGTATAACTTCTCTCTCTTCTCAATCCTCAATCAATCTCTGACCTCTTCTGATGGATTCCTATAGTTATCTTGCAAGATTTTATATGTCATACTAATTATCCCTTTTTAACAGCAGCTTCTGTTCTAGATTCAATTAAAAACTCTGACAGTGCACATCTTGTATTTAGGATTCCATCTACTTGAGGAAAATTCTTTGGAGTATGTTTGGAGTATAAAAGTATCTATGCAAACACTTTCAGGTAAAAATCTTGTCTTCTACACTTTGTTGCATATTTGGGAGCCATACATATGTCCTTCCCATTGTTTCTTTGTGAATTGTATATCTAATCTCTCTTCCCAATCTTTTCTGACCTCTTCTGATTGATTTATACATTTATCTTGCAATATTTTATATGTCCTGTTTTTTTAACAGCAGCTTCTATTCTACACTCAGTTAAAAACTCAACTGGTGAAGGTCTTTCATTTAGGATTCCCTTATCCCTTCCTTCGTCTATATTCTGATATCAATCCCTGATAAGGAAGGGGATCACTAGCTTTCAATCCAAATGCCTTCTTGGTCTCTTCTTATTCTGTCACCTTTCTCTAATTGTTTGTTCCCAGTACCTTGGTTCCTTTGCCACCTTCCTCCAGTAAATTCCAGCCTCCTCTTGCCTATTCTCTGTACCCCTAAATGCAGTCAACCCTATCAGTAGAATGTCCTTTCTCCATTCCCATGATGGCTTAGTTCTTAGTGTACATTTTGCTACTTTATGAATATAACATTCTATATGACTGCTGCTATTCTCCTTAAGGATCCGCATCTGAAATCCCATTCTTTCCTTATTTCTTGAATTATTCCCCTTTTTCATCATCATCCATTTCCACTTTGAATTGTAGGTTTCTACTTGTGTTATGTATAAGAGCCTTAACTGAGTAGCTCTGAAATATCCCTTCAAAACAGTTAATCCTAAACCTTCTTGTTCTGTTGGGAGGATCAACTTACCCACTTAACTCTTTTCCTCTTCCCCTCCCAAATAAAGACGTTCAACTCTATTAATTATTGTCCACAGCCGCTTCTTTTTTGATAAAAATATTCAGTGTAAGATGAAGCTAGCAAGTATGGCTGGTGCCCGGCAACCAAGCTTATGTGATCAATTGAAAAAATTTCATAAGATTCACTAGAAAATTATTATAGTAACAATAGATCATATTGGGGTTACAATGGGAATACGTTTAAACCATCGAAATGAGATGTTAGAATAATAAATTGTGATCCTGCAGTTTCTAATGTCACCCAGATGTTCTGATATCCTGATAAAATTTGATGTCATATAAATGACCAGTATTTAATTGTCCCCATGTTGTAATAAGAAAAATGGGAACCTAGTGTTTTGCCCTTCCTGTATGAAAAGTAAATATCCTTCTATTCCAATGTGTATTAATGATATTAATGAGATTGTGACTGTTTCTACCATATGTAGTGACAAATCTGCATGCATCTAGATTATCAGATCTAACTTGTTTATTATAGACTAGCAATGAATCCCTAGGTTTGTTATTACTCCATTGTGCAGCACAACTGATCGTATTCCAATGATATCCTCTGGCCAAAAATCTATTGGCTAAATCATCATGATGCTTATTCAAATCCTGTTCCGATGAACATATTCTTTTTATTCTCAGAAACTTTGGATGGAGACTGTTGGCATGTAATAGGGTATTATATTGTAGTGGACATCTAAAAATGAATGTCATTCAGATCATATTCCACAGTAAATTTTTCCATTAAGATGTTCCATGAATTCTTGAAGGTAATCTGGATCACCTTTCCACACTAGCCAACAGTCATCCAAATATCTCCTCCAGATGTCACATTATGCAATTCATCATAAATGATATGCTGTTCAATGTACAGATCTGCATAGATTGGTGCAAATGAGGCCACATTGGAATATACTTAAATCTCACCCTCTTTTGGAAGGATATTTAACCAAAAGTTTCACAAGTAGAAATACTGGTCATTTATATGACATCAAGTCAAACATCCAGACAATTTCGCATCAGAATATCAGAACATCTGGGTGACATTAGAAACTGCAGGATCACAAATGCACTATACAGACACACCATTAAAACAGGATGGCATGACATTCTAAACAACAAGGAGAAAAGATGGATAGTCAAACTTGGTGGGCTTTTCTCACCAGGACTTAATGATAAAATGTGATTTATTATTCTAACATCTCATGATGGTTTAAACATGATCTATTGTTACTATAATAATTTTCTAGTGAATCTTATGACATAATGTGAGTTAAAGACCTTTTGTGCTAATCAATTTTTTTATTTCATACAGCCAAAATCTTCATTATACTGAGGTAATATTTTGTTTTTTACCTAACTAGTTTCATGACAGTTTGGTACAGTTTAAGGTAGACTATATTTTCTCTGAATGTTCTTTCATTTTATTAATGGATCTTCTTTCATTCTGTGAGTTTCAGTGCAATAAACTATAACTTTGGATCCATTCGTGGTGTTGATAAAAATATGCCTGACCTGTGTATAAAACTAAAGGGACTATAAACATTTTTTTGCTTGTATCTTGCTATACATATCCATAGACAACTGCTTCCAGTTTATCAGGTTTTGTATTACCTTTTGTTTAGTCTCTTCCCACATATCCTTAGCTGCTATAACCGAATATTTTTTAATCCATACTCCTAAATATTTCATTTTATCATGTACCTATAAATATAGGTATTGCTGGATCAATTCATGTGTTGGTATGGGTCTACTTCAAAATATCGAATACTTACATTATCGAATCCCACTTCAACGAACCTCATTACATCGAACTCCTGGAACTATGAAAAGAAACTCTGGGAAAGGAACCACTTGGCCACCATGGTGAACTCTGTCCTTCCTCCAATATAGTGCGATCTCAGAGTTTGTATATTTAGTTGGGAGGGGGGTTTGTTTTGCTGTTTGCTGTTTTGGCCTAGTGGTCGAGTGGGTCCTTTCCTGGGGTTCCTTTTTGTAGTTCTGGGAAGTTCGATATAATGAAGGTTCAATGAAGTGGGTTTATATAATGTAAGTATTCGGTATTTTGAAGTAAATCTGTTGGTACATAGTTTGGTACATAGTTTACACCTATAGCCTTTGTTTTATCTTCATTAATTTTATATCCTGAAAAAATCCAGAACTGTCAGAATATTCTACAACACTGAGATGTCCTTTTTGGATTTGATAAAGTACAAAATAGTATCATCTGCAAATAACACCATCTTTTCTTGAACACTGCACCAATTACATCCTTGAATTTCTGAGTCCCTTATTTTGTTTGCCAGTGACTCTAAAAATAGCACAAATAACAAAGGGGAAAGAGGACACCTCTGGCTGGTACCTCTGTTCAGACACAAGTTATCAGACAGGAATCTTATGGCTTTGATGTTTGCCTCTGATCCTTCATATATCATTCCAATAAACCTTTTTATTGTATCACAAAATGCTTACTTTGTCAAAGGCTTTCTCTGCATCAAGGTCCACCAATAACAGTGGTATTTTCTTACATTCTGCTTCCCTCTGGATCACCATTGCTCAGTTAATGTTGTCAAATGTTTGCCTCCCCTCCACAAAACTACACTGATCCATATCTATCAATTTTGGCACACCTTTGCCATCCTTTTAGTCATTATAGACATAAACACTTTATAATCATGGTTTAATATTGAAATGGGCCTGTCTGAAGCTGGATCTGATGGGTCTTTACCCTCTTTAGGTATTACAGCCACCACTGCTTTCTTCTAGGATGTTGGTGCCTCTCCTCCTTTTAAAATACTGTTAAATAAAACCTTTCAGACTTTTTTTGTCACTTTATTCCCTCCTAAATTGCAAACGTCTACCAGAATACCATCTGCTCCTGGAGACTTACCTGTACATCATGTTTTTTTTTATCTCATCTCCTCCTATCTTACTGTTAATTGTTCCATAAATATTTCCATTTGTGCTTTTTCTTGATTTCCTTACTTACCTGTTTTATATAAATTTTCATAAAATTTCAGCAACATCTCTAATACCTCCACAGGAACTCTGGTCATGTTTTTCTTGCTATAGACACCCTAAGTCTGCCAATAACCCTTTCTACTTTCTGTTGTCTAAGTCATTGTGCCAAAAGTTTTTGTGCTCTGGAGTTATCAAAAAGCAGTTGTTGAACAGCAAACTTCGTAAACTCATGTATATTATCCAGGTACTCCATTATTTTCTCCTTAGCACTCCGTAATTGCGTTTCCTCTCGTTCTGTGAGATTCCCCTTATTTTGTAGTAATTTAAGCTTTGTCAGCCCCTCTAAATAATTCTTATTACGTCTTAACCGGATCTCTTTTTCTTTTATTTCTACCATATTTTTAAACTCCACTTTCACTTTATCCTACTCATTAGCTATAACTTCTGATGTACTTTCTATCTTCCCTAGTAACGGCCAGATAAATTCCATTACCCATTCCTTAAATTCCTCTCTTTTTAACAGGTTGGTTGGGAAGTGCCAGTGTTTCATCTTTACTTCATTACCCTGCATTTTTATTTTAGTAATTATTGGCACATGATCTGAAATCGCTATTGGGTGTGTATCAAAGTTCTCAATTAAATGGACATGTTCCCGTGAAATGTAATTCCTATCACAGTTTAGACCAGTTATTGCACCTTGGGGAATAACATGCACATTTTCCCAAGTCCTTGCTACCAAATTCATGTCTTTCATACCAAATACTTTCATAAATTTCTTCAGAAGTCTACCCTCTTTTGTTATATTTTCTCTTCTAGCCCCCCAATAAAACCTCATTGTTGTAAATCAAATTCTAGTCCCAGCCTATAATTAATATTCCCTGATGAAAGCCGATTGTTTTTCCCCATTTTTTTAAGCTCAGAAATAGCAGTTTTAGGTGGAATATAAATTCTCATCCTTTGCCAGTAGCCCCTTACTACTACAAATCTACCATCATCTTTTTTCATCTTCTATCAATAATGGAGCTCTTTCAAAATTAAAATAAGCACTCTTCTTTTCCTTTGTCCCTGATATTCTGCAGAATACTGCTTCCTCAGACCATTTCAGAACCCATTAAACCTAGTAAACCATCTTCTTATATAGAAATATAAAAATATAATTGACCAAACCATGTTACTAAACATTGATTGAACATCCAAATCTAAAACCATGAGAAGGACTAGAGGGAGACTCTGGTTTAAACATAGAGATAGATTTGATGATAGGTCCCCAGCATACATCTCAACCTGGAAACATCAAAAATCTGGACAAAGGTCCGTGAAAATAGGTACAAATCTGTCTGCTGATTAACATAACATTTGCATACAGAATTATGTAATATCACCCAATCAAATGGAATTGTGGGATACCAACTTTCAAATGCAAACTGAAGAACCGACAACCAAAATATCAAGGAAAAAACTATCTTACACTTGTTGAAGGTTTACCAGTGGAAAAGTGAAACAAACAAAGGAAAAACCTCTGGTATTCCACCACAGCAAAAATCCACCACGATAAGAGTCCTGTGTCAAACAGCAAGCAAATTTAATGGAAAAAGTAAAAACTGCATTAAAACTCCATAGTGATAAAACAATAAGTGCTTTTACTTTTTCCATTCAATTTGCTTGCTGTTTGACACAGGACTCTGTTGTGGTGGATTTTTGCTGTGGTGGAATACCAGAGGTTTTTTTCTTTGACCATCAAAATATGGCCCCAGAGTCCCTTGCAGCCATTCTAAATTCCAATGTCCCATTACTTGGCTATTTCGCCCCATTTACCATAAACACTGTAATGTGCATACTGCATACTGCTTTACTTCTACAATGATTATTTTGATTTCATTTAAAACTTTCATTTTACATTTTATAGCACAAACACTAATAGACATCTGCTAAATAAAGCAGTACAGTCCCTCGATGAAAATAAACTTAGCATTAAAACTTGTCTGCCCTTGAAACTCACATTCATTGAAACAGCACTGAAACCCACACTCAAAGAAAATGCATCTGGCCAGTGGTAGATAAAGATTACCTTGTGAAAGAAGAACTCTGCGGCTGTGATGGCTGCTTGCCATTACAACATCCTTTATTGTCAAAGATGTCTACAATTTGGCCAGGCAACAGGCACACAAAAAAGCAGTCCATGTATCCAAGGAGAAAAGTATTTTCTTGCTACTGGTTTCTAAAGCCAGCTTTCAGATTTTTAATTGTACTTGCACTGGTAACTGGGTTACCACCATACAGATTTAGGCCATCTCTTGTATTTTTGATATAATCTTGCCAACTGAAATGTAAGTTTAAACTCTAGATGTAATGAAATAATGCATCAACACTGAGCTAAATGCACATCCTGCATTTCATATTATGTGGGAAAAATAACAGGATGTTGGAACAGCAAATTTTGCAGCATATAGGCATTAGGGTAAAGTCAAAGCATAATGCCTTAGCCCATCATACTAAACTGCACCAAGGACATACATTTGTAGTTATGGTACTACAGATACAGCAAGATAACAGAAGGAGTGGGGATGTTACACATTAGACAGAACTGAATGAGTTAAATGGATAGCCAATTTGCAGGCAGACCAGTTACCAGGTTTAAATGGATGTATGCCTTTAAAACCTTTATTAAAGGGGTGTGGACCCCATCTTTGACTTTATTGGCTGTTAAGTATTTTAAAAGTGGTTGATGTTAACATGTTTTATGTGATCTGAAGAAGAGCAGTAGCTCGAAAGTGCTTATCTGCAAAAATATTTTACTTTATTTTACTTGCCGTGGTGGATATCAGTATGCATTTGTGCTTTTTGAACTTTATATTTTACTACTGTCAACCTTTGATACTCATGTGGCTGTTTTGGATATAGCTATTATATATATATATATATATATATATATATATATATATATATATATATATATATATATATATATATATATATATATATATGGCAGCTTTTTAAATGTCATTAATGTTTGGCAGTTTAATCCTCTACACATTTTTTCTTATAATTAACATTGGAATCTACGTCACATTTTACAAGACTTTTTTATTTTAATAAAAACTTTCAAAAAAACCCCTCAGAAAACCCCCCAGAACCTAGTAACTTAATAGGAACACACATAACTATGTACATCTTCAAACAATTAAATTTAACCCTCTAAATAGGAACACTTGTGCCAAAGAGACAGCTGCTAACACAAGCCCCATTTAACTTAAAAAGTAAGAGAAAAAGGATAAATGAAGTCCTCTGTTGCAGCCTGAAAGACAAGGTGAATCACTTATTGCTAAAGGAAAACTTCATTATTTTTGGTGTTGTTATATTTACTTGTTTCCACTTTAAATGTGTTTATTAGACTAAGCCAGGGGTCTTAATCTAGACATGCACCTATGCAGAAGTAAAATAAAAGATATCATCTTTACATATATTATGATCTGTGTAGTTTTACACCTACCTCATTACATCCAGATTACAACCTATTAACTTAAACATGTTTTTGTCAAGCTTTTCTTCTCTTTTTGTATTGTAATGCCTACATTTTGTAATACCAAAAAAGGAAAAAGAAGAAGACGAAGGAAAAAAGGCAACTGTTTACTTTAATAACTTTATTACATACATGAACTATACTATAAAACTACAAAATACGTTACTATAAAATATGAAACTTATATTGTGAAAAGTTTCACAGAAATGCCATTAAGAAAAAAATGTTTTTCTTATAGTTCCCTTTATCCTTCCTCCTCCCCTCAGAAGCCTTCCAAACATGAAATGAGACAAATGCCTTTCAGTTACAGACAAGTTTAACAAAGTCAACAAAAGTCCATACTTTCCACTTGCTCTTTATACAGTTATACTTTTGAAATGTGACAGATGATTTGCAATCTCATATTTATTCACTAATTTCCCTGTTGCTGGTATTCTTCCTGTTCATTTCCACCTCCCTACTCTAGATTCTGGTTCAATTCCATGGTGCACCCACTTCTACTGATTAACTCCTGTACATTTCTCTGTCTCTCAAACATTTTCCTTTGGAACAATAGAAAAGGTTTCACTAGCAAAGTTTATCCATGTGGCATATTATCAGAAGAATGAGAAACAACGTCCCCTTCTGCTTGATGGCTCATGTTTTTGTTGGGCAAACTTTTGCATTTCCTCCTTAAATTGTTCTGCATCAAAAATGATGTTGATCCTCCAGAAAAGAATATTATGAACATAGCAGCTTGATTCTCACACCTGCCTCTTGACACTCCCTGATTATTGGAATAAATGTACGTCTCTTCTGCCTGATGTACAGTGAGTATTCATTTTCCACAAACACTCAGTCATCTTCAGCTTTTAATACTTTGCCCTTTTGTCACAGTTTTGTGAGGATCAACTTTTTCTACTGGCAAGTTTGCATCTTTATTAATAAAGGTCTTGGCTGCTTTGTCATTGCCAGGTTTGACATATACACATGGTTTGCCTTTCAATTAACAGTTTCTGCTGTGGAATACCAGTCCAGTTGCTTATATGTGCCTTCATAAAATTAATACTGTCTATTCATTCTCGTTTATTTGCTACATCAGAAAATCTCAGCTTTCTCTAAGTGCTCTGTCCTCTAATACTACTATTTTTGATGTATCTCTTTTTGAGCGGCCTCATACTCAGCCAGCCTTTTCTTCATTTCAGCCTCTGATTTTTGTAGTTTTATCAGCTTATCTGAATATCTGTTTAAAGCTTCTTCCATTTTTTTCCAGTCATTTGTTATTTGAGTCGCTATACTTCAGTGTTTAACTCATTTTAATCAGCTCTGAGCACATTTGACTTATTTTTTTTCCCTAGAATACTTGAAGCCATGTCTTTCACCAAAGCTGGAGCTTGAATTCCTTTTTGATGAAAAGCTGCAAGATTCTTCCCATTCAGTGTTTTCTCTTCATCATTTCTTGTTAATTTTCTTTCAGGATCTCTCAGTTTTTACTTCACAGGCATCAAGGAAGTGTACTTTCTAGCCAGTAACTGAATTTTACTCAAATTGACAATATCTCTGGCTGCAGTTTCTGAGTTTCTGTTTTCACATCGGGAGAGCTGAAGTCAAGCTGTTTATCAGTGTACAGTCACCTTGGAAGACCCCCTGAAATAAGGATCTTAAGTAAAAATTCTATTTAGCCAACTAGGGATTTTGAAAAGAAAAAACAGACAAACAAAAAGACATGCCATTTCATAGATTAGGCCTGGATAATCATACACTGTGTCAGTGCAGATACAGCATGAATAAGTATATGCACATATTACAGGCCTGTGTATATCATGCAGCATCACAATTACACTCCAAAAAGAGGAAAAAAGACAGGGATATTTAACAAGCTGCAAACAGTGTTAGTGAAAGCTCATGTGTATGAAGATGACACCTAACAGTTTGTAAGAATATGTGAATAATGCTCTAAATGAGCGATTTTAATTACTTTGTTATATAAATATTGCCATTTGTCATCAGCAATTAACAATACTGAGAGAGTTTATAATAAATCACTTTTTAAAATGCATGATGTCCTTACTTTCACAGAGTAAATGCACACAAATGTTGCTGTACTGTTACATTACTTTACAGAAAACCACACATACTACTAAGACCCAATTTACTGCAACACAGATTATTGACAGTACAACCACAGAGTATGAAAATAAAACATTGTATTCCATTGTATACATAGTGTATGCCTTGCTGCTCCTAATTGATTAAAAAGGGCTGGGATGGTGAAACAAAAAAAATCTCAAAAAATGTGCAGGGATGATAATAAAATGACAAAGAATAATCATTTTTAGAGGATGAGAAGCAGAATAAAGTAAGAATAGAGTACAAAGCGGGTTGTTATTGGAATTACTAGAAAGTATATGTCAAGGAGAGAAGAAACGACAGTGTGGATCTGTGTCAGCAATAGTTATTTTTTTACACTGGAAAGTCTATGTGGTAACTTCAACTATGTTACAGTAGGATGTAGGTAGAAAATATTAGACTAAATTAAAATAAGCAAATAGAAGACAATTCCTGATTTCATTTTAAAAAGAAGGTGCCATAACTTATACTTAAGACTGTTACTACAGCACTATATAATTTTTTCTGAACGATGAAAAGTGACAAATGGTCATCTAAAAGTTAACCAGATTTCTGATCCCAGCGAACTGATGGGCGAGTAGCTTTGGTTCAGCTGTTCCCAGTTTCACAATGTTTATACTGTTGTCATTTCTCAAGTTTTTGCATTTTTAGAGGCAGGTTCCCAGAGACCTTGGACATAACTATAGCAGTATGGGACCAGATGTGCAACCTCTTAAGAGTCACAAACTCCTGTGGAGTCTGTGCTCTCTTTCTGACTGTCATCAAAGTGAACCTGGCCTAGTGTAGACAGGAGTCCCTGTCATGCTGCAAGCAATGGCAAAAACATAGTGAGAGTGAAAGTCCTTATGACAAATCTATTATCCACAGTCTGCAGAGTTGTTCTTTTTGATTAAAAACGTATACCATCTGATTAAATATCAGACATTAATTTTATACAAAACTATTAAAAAAAAAAAAAAAAAAAAACTGGAAAAAAGTATTCCCTATGGGATACTTCTTCTGGAAGCAGGCCATAATGCTGGACTGTTGACGCTTCAGAAGCAGCATGCAGCAGTCACTGACAATGTGGCAAGAAAGATCTGTTGGCCAATGTTACTTCTTATCCCACCAACTCTCTGACGTCTGAGGGAGGAAGTCAGCTGTAGTTGTTAGGTAAAGGTACAACTCTTGAAATAGGGGCAATTGTTGGGCTACCTGCTGGCAGGACATTCCACTGATGAAGACTATAACAGTGAATAATATCAAGAGCATTCAGCTGAAAACTCATTGGGGCTAAGGTACAACACTAACATTTAGAAGACTGAATATTGTGGGATACTGCAAGTAAATGCAAAAGCCGATACTGTTTTAAAGAAGACCTGCCAATAATTTTTTTAACATCTTTATTGAATTATCACTTGTGACACAGGCAATTTTACATTTATATAATAGTAATCAAACTTTATTAACAAGTTTATAAACATTATAATTCACATATATTGCTATATATCAAACAACCTAAGCAACATTACATAAATTATTCAATTCTTGACCTTTTTTTTTAAAAAACAAGAAACATCTTTAATAAATCATCACTTATGACGCAGGCAATCATACATTTATATAAATGAAAACAAACCACACCAACAATAGTTGCAAGCATTTGACATCACAAACCATGCTGACATGCCCATTTACAAACATTATACATCACTTATAATCTACCCAATCACTTTCAGTCAAACATTAGATAGCTCATTTAAGTCCTGCCTTCTTTAAACCTCATTCCTCCCCCGTTATGTATTGTTCCCACAATTCCCATTTTTACCTATGTAGTTTGCTCCCACTCTTTTCTAAAGGTCTCAATTCCAGTTGTTTTATCTCTGTTACTATATTCACTACTTTTAGTATAGTTGGTTAAGATGTTGATTTCCATTTTCTGGTAAGTGCCACTATAATTAGACACCGCAAGGCCTTACCATGTCTAGGCAATAATGATTCAGTATCATAGCTCAGAAAAATCATCTCCCTCATGACACAACTCTGCTCACCCAGAATCTCTGACAGTGTATCCCTCAGGAAATCCTTGAAGTCTGCCAACTCACCACACTCCTAGGAAAATATGCTCCCCAATTATCTATTTCTTCCTCGTCACACTTCCAACATTTGCTGTCTACCTGAGGAAAAATTCCCTGGACTCTACTTGGGGTAAAAAAATATCTATGTAAACATATCCAAACAAAAATCCTAAATCTTCTAGATTTTGTTGCATATTTGGGAGACATACATATATCCTTCCATTGTTTCTTTGTGAATTGCTTATCCAGTCTCTCTTCCCAATCCTTTCTAACTTCCTCTGATTGATTCTTATAGTTATCATGCAATATTTTATATGCTCTACTAATTATTCACTTTTAATGGCAGCTTCTGTTTAGATTCTACTAAAAACTCTACCAGTGCTAGTCTTTCATTTAGGACCCCCCTATTTCTTTCTCTTTGCCTATACTCTTATATCAATCCTTGATAGGGAAGGCAATTTCTAACCTGCAGTACAAATAAATTAAATTAATAAGCCTAAAAAGCAAACTCCCTAACCTCCATGCCTGGCTCTGCCATAACCACTCCGACATTACCGCCATTTCTGAAACCCGGCTGAAAACCTATATAAAAGATAGCAAAATCCTACCACCAGGTTTCCAAATCATTCGCAATGACAGAGCCCACAAAAAAGAGGCGGAGTAGCAGTAATCTACCCTACCTCCCATACCATAACTCCCTACTCCAATAAAATACCAACCTTTGCCAACGCTGAAATTATAACAGGTTTACTAAAAATAAACAACCACAAGTTCATAGGTATTGCTGCCCTCTATATTCCCCCTGGTGATAATATCAAAACTCTTGAAAACATCCTGTCTTGGTTCTCCTCCAATATAAAAAAATGAAACCTATATACTCGGTGATGCCAACATCAACTGGAATACAATTAACTTTGAAGCCCCGTCCCACACAATCAACCTGTACAACTTCTGCCAACTAATACAATCTCCAACCAGACCAAAAAAGATGGTACCTCTGGTACCATCATTGACTGGATCCTAATAACTCACCCAAACCTTATCACCAAAGCCGGAACATTACCTGATCCTCTCTGTGATCACCTACCAGCCTTCGCCAACCATCTCCCATCTCCACTGCATAAACAACACCACTACATCCAAACCCACAACCTCTCCTCTTTCAACCCTCTAACTTTCTCTGAATGCTTAAAGCATACTGACTGGTCCCCTCTAAAATCCTTCCTCTAGATGATGCCGTTTCCTACTTTAACCACTCATTCCTAACCCTTCTCAATCAGGAAGCCCCCCTCGAACCAAACGTATCAAAACCAATCCCTGCCCATGGTTATCAAAAGATACTAAACTAGTCTTGCACCAAAAGGACAAATAAATGGAAACTATCAAAAACATAAAAACCCCAACACCCTCCTAGAGTATAAGCAACTACGAAATTCGGCAAAATACTAATAATTAAAGACTGCAAAGCAAACTACTGCAAACTCCAGTCCTTGCACTCAACAAATCCCTAAAAATTCTGGGACTCCATCTCATCCATGCTGCATCTTGGCAACAAAGAAAACCCCTGCCCAGACCCCAAGCTCTCCAACCTTGAAACAGCCAACCAGTTCAACTCATTCTTCATAGACTGCATAGCTAAACTATCAGCCTCCTTCCAACCCCCTCCTCCAGCACCACCCCTTCCTGCCTCAACCACCACCCTAATCATCAACGTTCCTCCACATCCTTCTGCCTCAAGCCCATCCCCACAAGCACTATAAAAAGAATTCTCTTCAAATTCAAAACCCTGTCACAATGCACCCAAGAGCCTTCCAACCACCTTCCTCAAACAATCTACAGACAGCATTGCCTATCCCATCTCTAGTCTTATAAATAGAACCATACAAGAATCATACATTCCTTCTATCTAGCACCATGCTTACATTATCCCTCTCTACAAAGGTGGCAAAAATACCAATACCTCCAACTTCAGGCCTATTGCCATCCTTTCCCCTCTTTCTAAAATACTAGAGAAAACAATACAAGCACAACTCATGGCACACCTAACACTAAACAATCTCCTCTACCAAACACGGCTTCCGGCCTGGCCACAGCACCATGACTGCCCTTCTTTCCTTTCTTGAAACCATGAACCTCGAATGCGACTCAGGCAAGTTTGTATCCACACTATTCCTAGATCTGTCAAAGGCCTTTGACACCATCTCACACATACTACTTATATCCCAACTCTCCACCCTACACCTCTCTCGCACCACCATCGCCTGGTTTTCCAACTACTTGTCCAACCGCTAACAAGCTGTCCAATGGAAAACTTCAACCTCCCCCTTCCTTCCCACACCCACAGGTGTCCCATAAGGTTCTGTTCTTGGCCCTCTTCTCTTCAACCTATCCATTAACAACTTTCACCAATCCATCCCAGACTCATCTATCATCCAATATGCAGATGACCCAACAATCATCTGTTCAGCCTTCTCCCCCTCCGAGCTCCTAGCAAAAACCCAACTAGCCTTCTCCAAAACAGAAACCTGGATGAAGTCTAACCATCTGGCACTAAATGCAAATAAAACCAAACTAATGTTTTTTTTCCCCTACCAATAACTCCATTGACAAATCCACATTCACCATACAGAGTCAAAACAACACCTTCCTTGAAATCGTTCCCAACACCAAGCTTCTTGGCATCATTACTGTTGAAGAACTAAAATTTGACACCCACATTCGCTCCGCAATCAAGAAAACCCACCAACAGTTAGGGCTCCTCTACAGGCACAAGCGCTTCCTAAGCCCATTTACCCATCAAACTCTTGCATCCACCTTCCTACTCACCTCCCTTATGTATGGTGCCCCTCTTTTCACCAATCTCCATCTTGGCCTTCGGTCCAAACTTGAATCCTGCTACCACAAAATCTCCAAATTTGCAACCAATTCAAAAACAAACTCATCCCACCACTGCCACTCCCGCCTCACCCTCAACTGGCTTGAACTACCAAACTACCTCAGTTACCTATAACTCACCATTGCCCACAACCTCATCTTTAAGCTTGTCAACTGCCCATCTCTCTCTACCTCCTTAAAACCTTACATTCCCAACCGCTCACTCAAATCCAAAAAACAAAATCTCCTTCAGGTACACAAACCTGTGTGACCTCCTGGTCATCTATTGCTGTCACACTCCTTAGCTAAACAGTGGAACTCTCTCCCCACACACCTACACAACCTACCTAACCATACAAATTTCAAATCTCAGCTACTCTCTCATCTTTCTTCCAAATGGGAATGCCCTTGCCATGCTCCAACTTAAACCCCTCCCCCTCATTCCACCCTTGCACTGACTCATCCAACTACCTCTACTATTACTTCATTCCACCCAAAACAATCCCTCCCCTACCAAAAAACAATTTTTGTCTCTAATACCTATTTTACTATACTCTCCGATCTCAATTATACTATTACCCTCTCCATGCATAATATTTATCCTAACCTACTAATGGTTAGTAGCTATATATTTTGAAATGTTAAACCTGCAATTGAGTTTATAACAAAAATATTGACTTTATGTAAATGCTGAAATTTCTTTATTGAATTTTGTCTTTTCATTTTTGTAACATTGTGACAAGCCAATGGAGCTTATCTGTAAATGTTTAATTAGCTGTATGAGCTATGTCCTTTTGTAACATGTGAAATGTAACTTGCAATTATTGTCGAGCTTTTCTCCCAGGGCCTCCACTGAAAACAGGATCTTCTTGGCCCAGTGGACTTCCCTCGGTCATCAAACTTAAATAAAATAAAATAAATAAATAAATTCTTGGCATCTTCCCATTCTATCATCTTTTTCTATCTAGTTATTTGCTCCCAGTTTTCCCCAATAAATTCCATCCCCCTCTTGCCTGTTGGCTATATCCCTAATTGCAGACATCCCTATCGGCAGAATTTCCTTTCTCCATTCCCATAATGGCTTAGTTCTTAGGATACTTTCTGCTACTTATAGATAGAATATTCGGTATGATGTATGATTATTGTTATTGCCCTTAAAGGCTTGCATCTAAAATCCCAGGGTGTCCTTGTTTCTTGAGTTTCCCCCAGGTTTTATTATTATCCCTTTTCACTTTGAATTATAGTTGTGCTATTTCTAGGAGCCTTAACTGTACAGCTCTGAAATACCCCTTCAAATTGGAAAATCTCAAGCCACCCTGCTCTACTGGAAGAATCAGTTTATAACTCTTGACTCTTGCTGTCTTCCCCTCCCAGATAAAGTCCTTCAATTCTTTATTGCTATCCACAACTTTTCCTCTGGTTGATAAAAATATGTCTGACCTAAGAAGACACCGCTATTTTCTTTATTTGTTTTTACAAGTTTATTGGTGAAAAGCTGCTTTTGGTGGATAGTGACCTGTGTATAAGACTAATGGGATTAAAAACTTGAATCTTACTAGCCATATCCACATAACAAAACTTCCATTTTCTTAGTTTTTGTATTATCTTTTGTTTAGACTCTTCCCACATATCCTTAACTGCCACACCAGAATCATTTTTAATCCATACTCCTAAATACTTCATTTTATCATGTCCCCATAAACATGGATATTGCTGAACCAATTCATATGTGGGTACATAATTTACTGCTTTTGCCTTTATTTTAGCTTCATTAATTTTTTATCCTGAAAGATTTGAAACTGTCTCAAAATGTGCCACAACACTGTAATGTCTCTTTCTGGCAGGTGTTCCAAGCCAAGTCCTCCACTACCCTCTCTGTGAAATCAGTTGTTCTCAGTGCCCCTGTTCAAAGTAGCTGTCACACACACACACACACACACACACACACACACACACACACACACACACACACACCTGGGAAAGGCTGGCACAGTTTATCCACTCTGTCACCTCCACCCAGACTATAAGGTACATTTACTGCCACCAGAACACCCGAAGACAGCTACATTAAGGCTCTTACCAGGGTACCCATTTACACTTAGATAAATTAATACTTATACAAACTGTAGGGTTTAGCTAAGCAGCAAGACTTTTAGGAACGTGGAGCCACAGTGCCACTAAATAAATGCAAGTACTCTCAAAGATTAAATATTTTCTAAAAGACCAGCTACAATGAAAGATTTAGATATATTTAATAATAAATAATAAACATGAAAACACTGAACATCTATTTACAATAAACACTAGAGTTTCATTCACAGGAAACATAAAAACAACACAGAAGGAAAGACTGACAGATACAGAAAAAACAACACTTAGCTAATCTCACTATAGTTTTCTAATTGACTGAATAATTACTGTTCCCTAACTTACTAAAGCAAGGCAAGATGAAACTGGATGAGTGTCCCTTGTCAGGTCCAAATACATAATGACTTATCACATCTCCCACTAGTATTCAAATACAATTTCAGTGCTGGCTGCAGAATGACATAACATCTGGTCACCTGACTTTAGGGTTCCCAAACTACTCCCTCACTAGAAACGGAGCCAGGATCTGGCACTGATGTGTCACAATACATGCATAGAACTTTAGCTAAGGTTTATTATTGCATCTGGAAACTGTAAAACAATTCCAACACTTCCACCCTTCCTGCAGAAACAACAAGCTATTCCCTGGCAGCATTCAGACCTGTGAAATAAAATCTTTATGGCCCAAACTAAGTGATTTAATTTCAGGCTACTTTTCTTAAGATTAGCTGGGCTGATCTTATCCTGTTCCCTTCCAGTATCCTCTGTTAAAATATATATATTTCATTAGTTTCAACAATACAGTCTGACATACACATTTATTTCTTTTCTGTCCAGCAGGACCCACTGGTGATGCATTTTTAACAAAAGCAACTTTACAAATAAATTTTTAACACAAGCATCTGTACAAATCAGTTTGATATTCCAAACTAGCTATGCTGGCACATGTTAAACATGCACTGCCCTATTCTCCCTGGTAGAGCTGTTGCTACTTTTCATCTCAAGTGACAGTGGAGAAATGTTACTTGAGAGAAATGAGCCTGTCTGGGAAAACATTAACCCATACCCTGTCTTAAGCGTCCATCTGCACTGACATTGCTGACCCCAGTATGGTGCTGCACGTTCATGTCATATGCCTGCAACCCAAGGCGCCACCTTAATAACTTGGCATTTTGCTAGCTGGCCCAGTGTAGCCATGTTAAGTAATGGATTGTGGTCTGCAACCACAGCAAATTTCCTTCCATATAGACAGGGCTGAAGTTTTTGCAATGCCCATACTATGTGTAAACATTCTTTTTGACAGCAGCATAACACTCCTCCCTAGGTTGGAATCTATGGCTTAGATATATAACAGAGTGCTCTTCTCCTGCTGAGGAAACCTGGCTGAGTACATCCCCCATGCCATGGTTTGAAGTATCCACCGGCACAACAAATTATTTGCTGTAATCCTGACTGGCTAGCACAGAGGGTCCTCTCCCAAAGCCCCTTTAAGCTTTTGGAATGCTTGCTTTCAGGCTGGGGTCAGGTCTGTAAGGGGAGCAGCTATTGTGCTATAATTGGGAATGAACTTTCTACAGAACCCTGCTGTCCCCAAGAATGCCCTCACCTGCTTTTTGGTAAGAGGGGCAGGCCATGCCTGAATAGCTTCCACTTTGGCAGGTTCTGGCCTGATCTTACCACTGCCCACTCTATGTCCCAGGTAGGAGACTTCTGCCATACCCACTTGACACTTGCTTGGCTTAATGATCAACCCAGCTCTTTGCAGTCTGCCCAGGACCTTCCTGACATGCTGAGGGTGCACTTACCAGGAATGGCTGTAGATGGCAATATCATCCAGGTTTGCAAGGGCAAAATCTACTGCTATTGCTAGGATATGATCTACCAGCCCCTGGAATGCCACTGGGGGCATTTTTCATCTCAAAGAGCATCTTCGTGAACTCATACAATCTAAAAGGTGTCACAAAGGCTGACCTCCTTCTATTGGTGGGAGTCAAGGGCACCTGACAGCAGCCCTTGTTCAGATCAATAGTGATCAGATATTTAGCACCACCCAGCTGCTCTAAGGATTCATCTGTCCTAGGCATTGGCTAAGCATCTGACTCTGTGTTACGGTTTAGTTGATGCCTTTATACCCCAGGAGCTATGACGTCGGGTGAAGTGCGACATCAGCCGAGGCCAGACCCAGACTTTGGAATCCGGCCGACCGAAGGGCTGCCTGAGGCAGGACAACCCATATGTTATGACTGCAGATGCATCCTTGAAGGACATCTTGGTGCTGCCATCCTTCTTTGGTACCAGCACCACTGGGGAGGTCCAGGGATTGCTAGACTCCTGGATTACTCCCTATCTCAACATTCCTGTATCTCCTCTGTCAGAGTCTGTCTGACTTGCTCAGGCACCCTATAAGCAGTCTGCTTGATAGGTCTTTGGGGTCCTGTATCCACATGGTGCTGCACCAGGTGGGTGCACCCAGATTTCTCAGTGAAAATGCCCTCAAACTCCTGTAACAATGCTTGGATTTCTCGAACCTGGGTACAGGACAGCCACTGGGACTTTGTTACCCCTTCCACTGAGGTGTCAGTCTAACCCTCACTGAGGAGATCAGTCACCAGATCCCCTTCAGACTGCTACTGTCACCCACTGCAAACACTCAGCAGAAGGGCTTCCCTATCATGGTAAGGCTTCATCATGTTAACATGGGACAGTTTGTGCCCTTGCCTTAATATTACTGACCTTCCTTACCACTTTGAAGAGTCCTTCCTAAGCTGTCTGCAGCTTATTCTGTCTGACAGGAATGAGCACCATAACATGCTGTCCCACAGCATACTCTCAGGCTCGAGCATTCCTGTCATACCAGACCTTTTTCTGTCTTTTTTAATTTTTCCAAGTTTCTAATACCATGATAGGAATGGACCCCATTCCTAAATCAAAGTGCGATTAAAATTCATGAAATTAGTATTGTTTCAGTCTTTGATGTCAGCCAGTAGTGCTCTTCACAGCACCCGCAATGTGCCCAGTAATGACTCCTGCAATTTGTATGGGCTTACATGGATTAGTAACATATCCGAATACAATTGTAAATTTGTTTTTATAAGACCCATTGCTCCTACTACTACTGGAACTGTCTGGGTATCTTTCTTCCACATGGCTCTCGTTTCTGCCTGCAGATCCTGGAATTTTATGACTTTGTGTCTCTCTGTATGCAAGACACTGTAGTCACTGGGTGTGGTGATTTCAATGATCAATGCTACTTTTGTCTTCTTTTCTTGGACCACTATATCTAGTTTTCTAGCAGCTATCTTTTGAACTGTTGGTAATGGGTGATCCCATGTGATATAAACTTCATCATTTTCTATGATGCTTTTTGGCTCATGTTTCCAGTGCTTTTCAGCAACTTCAGTACCATAATATTTGCACAATCCCCAGTGCAACAGTCTCATCACATTATTATGCCTTCCAGTATACAGTCCTTCTGCCATTAGTGTATTGCAACCAGCAACAAGGTGTGTGACTGTTTCCGATTCAGATTTACAAAACCTACATTTGTCTGTTTCTCCCACATGTTCAATGGACTTTGTAAACCAACGTGTACATAGCCCACTATTCTTGGGCTGCCAATATTAACTATTCATTTCTTGGTTTAAATTCGCCTCTCCTTAACCATTCCTGTGTTCGTTCTTGATCAACATGAGGCTCTCCCAGAAGTTTTCTATACTTGCAACTATATTTATGTTTTTTTCACATTTCTTCCTTCTCATCTGGTCTTTCGCCTTATATTGCTTCTTTTATTTTTTGGCACATTCAGTTGCTGCCTGGTTTTTATCTACTTCTGGTTTGATTTCCCTTCCTGCTAAATGTCGATATGCTTCTGCTAGATTAAGCAGAGACGTCATAGATTTATTCTCCTCATGTTTCAAAGCTTTCACTACATTTGGATCTTGTGATGTCAGTAGATATGTGTAGAGTCCCATGATTCCAGATCTATACATGTAATCAATTTCAAGGAGGCCCATCCCTCCTTCGGAATGGGGAATATACAACCTTGCTATAAACTGATTTTTATAAATCATTTGGTGAGCATGAAGCATCCTTCTTGTTTTAATATCCAATCTATCCAACACTTTTTGGGGCCAGTCAATCACTCCAAAACTGTAAGTTAGGATAGGAAGAGCAAACTAATTTATAGGTTGGATCTTATTCGTAGATGTCAATGCTGTTTTCAGGATTAATTTAAGTCTTCTAAAGTATTCCTTACTGAATTTTATTCGTATTTGTTCGTGTTTTATTGCTGATCCTTTTTCTGCAGTTGGGCTCCTGCTATGTTCTACGGGGCAATGCCCATGAGCTCCCTAAGCCTTGTCTTGAGGCTTATGACATATGCCATCACAGACTCCTTGTGGGATTCACACTCACCCTCCCCACTCATCATGAATCAAATCCAAGGGTCCCCTCACCCTATGCTCATACAGCAACTCAAAGGGGAAAAACCTGTGGATTCCTGGGGTGCCTCTTTGTATGCAAACAGCAGATGGGGCAAATATTTGTCCCACTCTCTCTTAAACTGGTCTGCAAATGCCCTTAGCAGACCATTAGTCTGGGGATGGTAGGGGGTGGTCTTTAGGTGCTTCACCCCACAGTACTCCCACAGACAGACAAGTCACCAGGTCTGATATGAAATTCGCATCTCTGTCATTCAGCATTTCTCTTGGGAAACCTACCCTGCTGAAAATACCTAACAAAGCATTTGCCACCTTCTTTGCATCAATGGAGGGCGGAACTACTGCTTCTGAGTATCTAGTAGCATAATCTACTACCACTAGGATATACCTCTTCCCTGTGGAACTTGGGGTACTCAGAGGCCACACAGTATCCATAACTACCCTGTGAAATGGCTACTCAATCACAGGCAAAAGCATTAAAGAAGCTTTGACTTTGTATCCTGTCTTGCCTACTTTTTGGCACTGCTCACAGATTTTGCAGTACCCTATTACATCCCTTGCAATTCTAGGCCAATAAAAGTTCTGCCTTACAAATCTCTTGGTGCTCTTTATGCCCATATGACCCACTATTGTACTACTTCACCCTCTAGCCTTCCCTCAGGGGTACACTCTCTATACAATAACCCTTTGTTTCAGTATACAGGCTTCCCTTTTCCTTGAGAATCAGGTACCTCCTTACCTACCTCCCTCAAGCCTCAATGTAGGGTCCGAGAGCTAAGCCTGTCTCAACTCTACCTTTGTGACCCTTCCCTGCTCCACTGGAAGTCTGGTATCTTCTGACAGTGGTGCCCATTGTCAGCCTTGGTAATACCGCTCACCTCTGCCCTTGAAATTACCCTGTCCAAGGGAACATCAGTACCTATCTGCAGCTGTGGCTCACCTTCAAGCTCACTGCTACAGGGTAGCCCACTCCCTGAAAGAGCAACATCACCAGTCCCAGTTTCAGGTGTGGCATTTGTCTGGGTCTCACCCATGCTACAAGACCCACATGCCCGTCTCCAAAGCCTGACTGTGTGCTACTGCATGCACACAAGGTACTGCATTATCAAAATCATTCCCTATCAAAACATCTGCAGGGATATATCCTCAAACACATGTACTTGCTTGCTTCCTTTTCCACCCTCCAAGTCAAGATGAACTCTGGCCAAAGTTATTTGGAATGGGGTCCCTCCTAAAGTTCTGACTGTACTGTACAAACTGTTACTGCTGTTCTTTAACCACTGCAGGCTTCACAATGGTTATGTCAGAGGGTGTGTGTCTCTCTTGGCAGTGGCCTGTTTTCTATCCATTAAGATAGGATAGAAACTCCGGTGATAGTTTGGTATCCCTGTTGTCTATAGAAAACTTATCACTGGCATGCTGTTACTTGCACTTGTTGGCTCCCTCACCTTTTTCCCCCACCTTGCTTCAGTGGACATTTGTATGCTACATGGCCCCTCTGGTTACACTTAAAACATCTAAACCCCTGATCCTGACTGTGGCTGAACTAGTGGCTTCCCCTTTTACTGGTGGACTCTGTTAGGGTGGTTTAGAGTGCCTGGATATCTGCTTCCTGTGCAGTGGTGCCCTACTTGCCAAGCAGAGATCCCCCTCTCTCCCAGCTCATATGCAGAGTTACACTCCCGGTCTGCTAACCAGATTAACATGTCCTTAGGCAAAGTGCTAAGGGCTTGTTCCCTCAACAAAAGGTCTGCCAGCCTTTCAAAAGTGGTGACCTGACACACACTCACCCACCTATGAAAATAAGTGCTTAGCTCAGCAATATAATCACACACACTTTCATTTGCTCTATGTCTATGCTCACCAAATTTTTTTCTGCAAGTTTCAGGTATTAACTTAAAACATTCCAATAAACATTGTTTAACCTTGTCATAACTTATATCAGAATCAGACACTTTGGAAACAGCAATTACAGCTTTACCATGGAGTAGGGGGTCAGGAACGAGCCCTTGATCAACTTCATGCTATCTACATACTCTTTCAAATATATGAATAAAACTATCCCACTTCCCCATGACCTCCATGTTCCTGTCGAAGAGTCAGCGTGTCCCTTTCTTGTTGACATTGCTTCTCATTTTCTTCTGCCTCCAAACACTGCAGTTTCTCTGCTGATTTTAAATCCATACGTTTTGCCTCCAGTTCAAGTCTCTAACTCCAGATGGGTTTTTAAGTCCTCAGAGGAAAAGGTGAACTGTTTCTGAGGCTGCACATCCCCATCAGCAGACTGGTTGTCTTCCGGGTTGCTTGCCTGTGCTGCAGCTGTGACTGAGGTGAAAATAACTTCTGTTTTAGTCAGGTTCATAAGTAGGTACTAGGCTATCGGCCCAAGGGCCTACGTAAGCCTAGCCAACAAGGTTCCCTGACTTACGCAACCCAAGAATGTTATTTTCCTGTGCCACTGTCGAGCAGAGATACAGAAGTGATCCCCAGGGTGTATTTACCATTTCCCATCCACTCATCAAGATTTGTCTTGAAGAGTGCTAATGAAGAACTTTGCTTGACATAGATGGGTAGCCTGTTCCAGAGTATAGGAAGTCTCTGGGACAGGAATCTATCCCTCCAGCATGTCCTGTTTATTGTGGTGACAAGGTTTAGGTCCCTAGAGCGTGTAGCTCGGAGGGATTTCTTTAGGTGTAGTATGTCCAACAGCTCTGGGTTTGACATAGGTTTATATGTTAGGCAGAAATCACCTTGGAGTAGGGGATATGCTACACAGTAAAGCTGGAGTTTTTTGAGACGGTCAGTGTAGGGCATTTGTTTGAGGCCAGTAATCCTCTTTGTGAGGTACTTCTGTGGCCTTTCCAGCTGCTGCAGATGTCTTGTGAGGTACATTCCAAAAGAGGTGTTGTACTCTATAATGGGCCTAACGAGTGTCGAGTAGAGGGGAACAATGACCTCTTTTTTCCTGAATGAGAAACCTTTTATGATAAGGTGTGCCATGTAGAAGGACTTCCTGACTACTGTGGCGATGTGACTATCAAAGGAGAGACTACTGTCCACCTGGGTCCCAAGGTCTCTTATCACGCATTCAGTGTTAAGTAGATTGCTGCCTATGTGGTAGTTCATGGGTACAGAGTTTTTACCAAAAAGGATGACACTGCACTTTTTGGCATTGAGCTTGAGGCCATGGCTCTGACACCAGGCATCTGTCTCAGCGAGGCCATTCTGTAGGATGTCCACATCATTTGGGGACTTGACTAGGGCTCCTAGTTTGCAGTCATCTGCGAACTTCATTAGCCAGAGGCCTTCTGTGTTAGCCTGTACCTCAGAGGAGTAGATACCAAACAGGAGAGGTCCCAGGACGGAACCCTGTGGTACTCCACTTGTCACTGCTTTGAGGTCAGATTTGGAGTCTGCAACTTTTACAGTGTGGGTTCTGTCAGTGAGCCAGTTGGCAACCCATCTTGTGACGTCAGAATTTATACCTAGTTTAGTAAGTTTAGCTATAATTCCAGAATAAGGGATGGTGTTGAAAGTCTTGGCGAGGTCAAGATAGGCTGTGTGAACCACCTTACCCTCATCTACGGCTTTGGTGACTGCCTCAAGGAAGTCAATCAGGTTCAGGAGGCATGATCTGCCTTTCACAAACCTGAACTGGGTGGGATCCAGAGTTTGGAGGTTACCAATGTCTTTGTTTATGAGTTCCATGATGATATGTTCCATGGCCTTGCAGACCGGGCTCGTCAGGCTAGTAGGTCGATAGTTCCCAGGATCAGTGGTGGCTCCCCCTTTGTGGAGTGGGATAACTGTTGCTGTGCGCCATTCAGTTGGCACAAAGCCTGATATGAGGCTATTATTGAACATGGTGCTTAAGTGGGGAGCCAGTTCATACTGAAGTTCGTGTAAAACGCAGCCTGGGATGTTGTCCGGTCCCATGGATACTGCGTTTTTGGCTTTAGAGTGCAGCTTTTTCCTGCGTAGTTGTGATTACAGGGACTCTGCATTCTTCCTGTATAGATATGGGCCCTTTAGGGGGT
Organism: Protopterus annectens; assembly: GCF_019279795.1. Lineage (NCBI taxonomy): Eukaryota > Metazoa > Chordata > Ceratodontiformes > Protopteridae > Protopterus > Protopterus annectens. The sequence continues at coordinate 328,428,233 of NC_056745.1, read as the reverse complement.
GAGAGGGGGGTAAAGTTAGCACTGAACCTATCTGCCAGGATGTTGGCAATATCAGTTGGTTCTGTAATTTTCTTGCCTTTGTGCTGTAACTCGGAGCAGATCTGGGTGTTGCCATTGAGATTCTTGACATAGCTATAGAATGCTTTGTGCTTGTCCTTGGAATTAGTGGCGATTTTGTTTTCGTAGCTAGCTTTGGATGATCTTATAAGGGATCTCAGCTTCTTACTGAGGCTGACCAGAGAGTTCCTCCACTCATGGGATTTTACTCTCTTTTGCAACAGTTTCTTCCTTCTGATGTACAGTTTGTTTATGGCAGGGGATCACCAGATTGGCTTTCTTTTTTTGGTTCTGTTTGGTTCTGTTTGGGATAGCATGATCCATGACTCGTGTAAGAGAGTGCATTTGTGTAGGATTCAGCAGTCGTAACTGTATTGTCCATCTGCATGGGTGTCATGAAGTTCACCACTTCTGTCTTAAGAAGCATGAAGTTGGCTTTGGATAAATCTTTTACTGTGGTTTCCTTAATGGGGGGTGGGGTCCGGATGTGGATATTAAGAGTAAATAGCTTATGGTCGGATCAGACCAACGAAGAGTTGACTTCAGGTGTGGAACACCGGTCACTCATGTTGGTGATGACTAGGTCTAGGATATCGTTACCCCTGGTGGTGGTGTGGATAAGTTGATCCACGGCATTGGAGTTTATGAATTCCAGAAAGCGTTGAGCTAAGGAGTTGGTACACAAGTAGTTTTCCCAGTTAATGGTGGGGCAGTTGAAGTCGCCCATTATTATGGTGTTTGGTTGAACCCTAATATTTTCCAGAACATCAAGAAAAGAGGAGTGGGAATCCTGGGGCATGGTGGGGGATTTGTAGCAAGCTACAATATGAATTGCAGTTTTGCCCAGAGTTAGTTGTACTTGGATAACCTCAGATGCATTATGCTGAGCAACTAGCCTGGAGGTGTGGATATCCTTAATGAATATGGACACACCTCAACCTTTGGTGTTTCGGTCCAGGTTACATGGCCAAAAAGTGTGGTATGAGTTATAGCCTAGTAGTGCAGGGGTGCTCTCGGGAGCCTTGAACCAGGTCTCAGTCACTGCACAGATATCGATGTTCTCCATTTTAAGGAGTGCCTTGAGTGAGTGCATTTTGAGATTTCGACTTCTAGCATTGAGTAGCATTACCCTCAGGTTTTGCTTGCCTGTTCCTGTTATGGTGGTGAATTTGTTATTTGAACCTTGCCTAAAAAAGGCACTATAAGAAGGGCAGCAAGAGATTTAGCCAGTATCCGAAATCCCAGGGGCGACAGGTGCAGGCCATCTGTGGCAAAGCATCGTGGTCTGTCGACCATGTCATCCCAAGCAGACAGATACTGGATCCCCTTAGAATGACACCAGAAGCTTAGCCAATTGTTGAAGTCAATCATTTTGTCCTTGTACTGCGGTATCATTCTGGGTGATGGCAGAATACTACTCAGGGCTAGGGTCATACCTGCCTGGGCTACAAGATCGGAGAGCTCTTCCATGTCTCTTTTCATGTAGTCCAGGGAGGTACGTCTCAGGTCATTCACACCAACATGGACAATGACAGAGTCATATTTGTACTTGTGGAGTGACCTGAGTGCGTGGGTTATGTGGCGGATCCTGGCACCTGACAGGCAGCTGACAGTAACCTTCTCCTTGTTTAGCCTGGTGAGTGGGACATCAGTGTGCCTGACTATAGAGTCACCTATGACTAGTGTGTTGAGTACGTTGTTTTGCCTTATTGACTGTGGTTGAGTGGCACACTGAGTCTGTGGGCTATGTGTCATTTGGGTTGTGTTGAGGGATGGAGGTTGCTTGCGTTTCTGCTTTGGAGGTCTCTGTTGCTTGGACAGATTATTACTGAGAGCCTCCGCGAATGTTTTTGTGTTACTATGTGTGGATTTTGGTGGTGTAGATTTAGTGAGACTATGTGATGAGTGTGGTGTGGTGTAAATGTTTACCTTCTCCTCATGACAGTCAAGTTCAGTCTTGGTTGGAGTGAGCTTTACCTCCAGTTTGGCTAGATAAGTGTATCTCTCACAAGTTGTAGTGTTGGGTGGTAGGAGGAGAGGGTTGTCTGTGTACATGAGGCAATGTCTACATTGCCTCAAGATGCCCAAATTCATCAGATAGACAGGAGAGAACACTGGGAGCTGACCCTTGGACATGCCTGAATAAAAATTATTTTCCTCTAGATAAGTGAAGAAAGTGAGTACAAGAGCTGTTTTTCTCTAAGCAAGTGAGAAAAATAAGTACAAAATGTATTTAGTGCTTACAAGTTCTGAACAAGTGCTGAGCATAAATAAGCAAATTTAAGTGCTAAAACTAAGAATCTGTATCTGCACTAGACGAGTTACAGGACAGAAACAAGTGCAAATGCAGGCTTTCAAATCAGAAAGTTGAGAGAGATGGAAGAGATTGCCCAAACGGCCAATAACTACAATTTCTGGGCCAGAACCACTCCTTATGTGGTAGACAGATTACCTACTGCTTACCACTCCCACTGATAAGCTAGACGGCTTCCCTCCAACACAGAAAGGCTTGGGGGGCTCAGAAGCTTGCATACAGTCCTGGATACAGCAAATCTGTATCTGGAACACTAGTTACAGGAAAGGTAGGAAATAGGCTTACAGTTTTTTTTTGGCATGCACCAGTCCTTTGGATTTGCACCTTAGCAAACTGGTTCACTGTCAGCTTGCCATAATCCTCTGCTGACATCTTTGCCTGCTTTCCCTGATTACACTAAACTAAAGTAACTAACTAACTAAATAAATAAGTAAAACTGTTGTAAAAAATGAAACTCTGTATGTTTACCTTGTGGCTGCTTAGAGTACACACACCTTTAGTGACAACAGGCTACAGAAGTTCAATTAATATCTCACCGCTGCTCATCAATATGTGACATCCCTCCTTTGGGACAGTGATCCAGAAGCCTCAATCCTCACCACTGACACTAGTGGGGAACATTCATGGTAAAAAAAAAAAATAGACACTCTCAGTATTTCCAGATGTAGGTCTCTGCACCAAGTAGAATTACCCTTAAGAGCACACAGGGAATGCACACACTATTTCTGGGGCTGGGCTTTCTCTCCAGGCCCCAAATAAGACTCCCCACTGACTACTATAAAGCTGAGTTTTTAGTCGAGTGTTCCGAGCCAAGTCCTCCACCACTCTGTCTGTGAAATCAGTGCTCTTAGTGCCCCCATTTAAAGTAGCTGTCATGCACACTATCTTTGAGATTTGACTTTCTCACACACACACACACACACACACACACACACACACACACACACACACACACACACACACAAAGTAAAGACTGGCATAGCCTACCCACTCTCCATCCAGATTATAAGGTAGATTTACTGCCACCTGAACACCCAAAGCTATTGACTTTAAGGCTCTTACCAGTCTACCCAATTACACTTAGCAAAATTAATATACAAATGGCAGTGTTTAGCCAAGCAGCAAGACTTTCAGGAATGTGGAGCAACAGTGCTATTAAATAAATACAAGTACTCTCAAAGGTTAAATATTTTCTAAAAGACCAACCACAATGAAAGATTTATATATATTTAGTAATAAATAATAATAATAAAAAAAAGAAAATACTGAATATCTATTTACAGTAAACACCACAGTTTCTATCACAGGAAATATAAAAAACACAGATGGAAAGAATTAGACAGATGCAGAACAAACAACATTTAGCTAATCCCACTAGATTTTTCTGACTGAGGAATTACTGTTCCCTAGTTACTTACTAAAGCAAGGCAATATGAAAGTGGATGCATGTCTCATGCCAGGTCCAAAAACAGAGTGCACTTATCACATCTCCCACTAGTATTTAAATATAATTTCAGTGCTGGCTACAAAATGATATCACATATGATCACCTGATTGTGTGGTTCACACACTACCCTCTCACTAGAAACTGAGCCATGATCTGGCACTGATGTGTCACAATACAAATATACAACTTTAGCTAAAGTTTGTTACAACATCTGGAAACTGTAAAACAATTTCCAACATTTCCACCCTTCCTGCAGAAACTTACAAGCTATTCTTTGGCAGCATTCAGACCTGTGAGATAAAATATTTATGGCCTAAACCAAGTCATTTAATTTCAAGCTATTTTTCTTAAGGTTAGCTGGGCTGATCTTAACCCCTTTTCTTCCAGTATCCTCTGTTATACATTTCATCAGTTACAACAATACAGTCTGACATGCATGTATATTCCTTTTCTGTCCAGCAGGACCCACTGTTGATACATTTTTAACACAAGCACCTTTACAAATGCATTTTTAACACAAGCAACTGTACAAATTAGTTTGATATTCAAATGCCATATAATTCTTTACAAAACACCAGCTAGCTATGCTGGTATATGTTACACATACACTGCCCTTCTATCCCTGGCACAGCTGACACTAGCTTACATCATCACAAATACTAACACCCATTACTATGTACATCTTCAAATAGTGAAGTTTTACCCTCCTAATAGGAACAAATGTCACAAACTGACAGCCATAATCATAGAGTTGAGTTAACCTAAAAGAAAGGTTATCCATGCTAAGACGCAAGATGCAGTCTGTGCTTCTACTAAGTGTTAACTGGTTTTGTTTTATCTTTATAGCTCTTCTAGCTGGGAAAACCCCTGAATGCTTTCAGAGATCATTATCTCCTAGCCAGTTTCTCTTTTCTTTTTTCCCCAGATATTCGATCTCCACCAGACTGTAAACAACTTATCTTTATCAGATTGTCTCCACAGAGACATAAGTACCAGACAGCCAATTTCTCATCACATTGTCGCCATGGAGACATGAGAACCAGCAGTCGATTTCTCTTTATCAGCTTGTTTCCATGGAGACATGGGGGCCAAATACAGAACTGCTACTAAGCATACATTCATTTGCTAGAAAAAGCCTCATATTATTCAATGTTCTTATTCATTTAGTAGCTTTCTCTTAAAACTTGTTACTAAATCAATCTAAGATCCTTAATCCAGTCATTGCCCCATGCATGAATAAGAAAAAGGACATTATTTGTTTCTTTTGTCATGCTCTTTTAACCAGTTTTTTTTTACATTGCAGTGCCTACACTTCTTAAAACTGAAAAAGAAGGAGGAGAGAAGGGAGAAAGAAAAGGAAATAGGAACAGCAACACCTATTTATTATTTCTATTACACCTTGAAGACAGCTGGGTACAGCAACTTGAATCTCAGACCTGCATCTCAACATTCCCCGAATAGTGGAATAAATTTAGTCCTCTTCTGCCTGGTTTACAGTGAGTAACCATTCTTCACAAACACTCTGCTGTCTCTCACTTTTAGTATTTTGTCCTTCTGCAATAGTTCTGTCAGAATCAACTCTTTCAGCTGGTAATATTGCATCTTTACTATTAAACGTCTAGGTTGCTTTCTCACAGCTAGGTTTGGGAGCATACACACGATGTGCTCTTTCAACTAACTCCTCTTGCTGTGGAATACCAGCCCAGTTTCTTATTTGTGCTTTCACAAAATGAATGCAGTTTGTTCCTTCCAGCGTTTCTGGTATAGCTGAAAATCTCTGGTTTTCCCTATGTGCTCTGTCTTCTAATTCTATTATTTTTTGAAACATCTCTTCCTGAGAAGTCTCCTATTCAGCCACCCTTTTCTTCATTTCAACCTCTGTTATTGGCAGCTTTATCACCTCATCTATCTGTTTAACGCTTATTTCATTTTTTTCTAGCCTTTTGTTTTTTTTTGTAGTGATATACTCTATCAGTGTTTTGTTTAATTTAACCAGGTCTCTATGCAGTTGTCGTATATCTTCCTGTAGGTTACTGGAAGTCATGTCTGGAGGATGCATACTGCTTTTTGCCGAACAGCTGCAGAACTTTCCCCAGTCAATGGGTCTTCCTCACTTTATATAGCTCATTTTTTTCCAGGTGCTCTGTACTTCTTTTTTCCTGGCATTCAGGCAGTCTGCTTACTAGCCAGTTACTGAGATTTACCCATAAACACAAAGGTCTACTGATCTTTTCTGTTGAGTTTTTGTTTTTGCACTGGGAGAACTAGAGTTAAGCTGTGCAGCCATCTTGGAAGCATCAACCTGCAATACTTCTTGAGAAATTACAGGTATATTGGCAAGAAGAACATGGGTGAGCCTTTGGATCTAGATCAGGGGGTCTCAAATTGCTGGCCCATGGACCAGAAGCAGTCCAAAACAAGACCAAACTGGCTTAATTACAGTTTTTAAATTAATATTTTGATCCATCAAACAATGCAATACATTATTTGAATTTGAATGGTATGTACATCCTGTTACTTTAAGACTAATTTCTGGATTTCTTTGTAGTCATGAGTGAGTATATGCCTGTTATGTGAATTTTACATTACCGCATGCTGTCTTTCTAGATCATGACATGTTGTGTCATGCGTTAGAACTAGTAACTGCTACCTGTAAATTGACTAATAGAATGCCACTGAATCTGCACATTTGTAATGCAATTTTAGTGCTGTCTAATGCTCATAATCTTTGCAATAAAAGGATCAGGCATGATCAATCATTATACTACAAAAACTATTAATTACATATAGGAAAAAAGTGGCATTGCAAGCGTAGGTTGTTTAAGTGACATATCCTAGTTATAGTTGCTTCTAGTCACATTTGGTCTGTACTTACACTGCATTCTAGATTTTAGTACCTTTTGTATTTTCCTTATCTGAATCTAAAAATGGTCCATCTGGATCAGTGTTCTGAATAACTGAATAAACCATTAAATAAATAAATAATGACTAAAAACTGTCTCTGTATCCTGGATGTGGCAGCCTGGGCAACACTGTTTTTCATATACCTCGGGAATGCTCCTGTCACAAATATCTAAACGGACACACAGAACTTTACGTTTGAAGATGAATGGGGTTTACTCACAGGCTGTATGTTGCCATATGTGATGCCGCCCATGTTATACACAGTCTATACCACTTCCCATGCTTATCAATGGTAAACGCCAATTTCATTTCCTGATCTATAAGCTGCTTCAAGATAAGACATAAAGGATATGGTCATGGATGAGCTTGGCATTCCATAGCTAATCCGTACAGTTTACAGCAACTGCTATATTTAGTACTAGTACTTCACTCCAAATGGAAGTATCCTTATGTCAGTATTTTGATATGTTCCCACAAGCTTTGCCAAAGTGTTACTTCCACCTTACATCAGCATCAGGTCATATAATCACTGTTCTGGAAGTGCACACATTAATTTGCATATGGTGTTCTTGGTGATTCCTGGCTTTTTACAGAGTCTTCTACAGATATATACTCTGCAAGCCCATCTAAGGAAATGGTATAGCAAGCTGCTCACTACAGAAACTGTTTCTGACGCTATTCCAAAGTGTGCAACAGAACAGTATGGAAGCCAGAAAGAAAGCACTGAACACATGCTGTTTAACTCTTCTTACATTAAAGGTTCTGGGAGTTATGTGAACTTTTTTTTTTTTTGAGAAAGAATATATTTTATGCAAATGCATTTTCCTGGAACATGAAGGATGAGGGAAAAAAAACAGTACTTGGAAACTCATTAGTGGAACTCTGGAACATTAGCTGCTTTTTGTTGTGGAAAATGCAGCTTAGAGTTTGATTTGGAAAGAAAAATATGTAATATTTGTGAAAATAGTCCAAAAGAGTTCATTATTTATAAAATATGTCAAGTTATATGAAGGCCATTTTATGTAAACGCACATGATTTTTTTTCTTTTGGTGTTCATGTGATAGATGCTTGTCATTTTCTTGTCTGGTTTAATAAACATCCCCTACTACTTCTATAAGTCATGGGGTCTTTAACCTGTATCGAAGCTACCACCAAATCTTGTCATATGGAACATCATTTTAATGTCATAGAAGAAAGACATTTATGGAGTTTAGTTACCGTCATATACTACACCTGAGTACTGGTAGCAGAACATGAATCTAAGCCTCTGGTGTGGGGATAGAACACACAACCTTTTGTACATCCTACATCAAAAGCAAGTACACTATGTGTGGAGGCACTGACACTATGTTGCTTGATATTCTGTCTCCACATTACTTATACTTCTGTGTGTGTTGGGGATGTGTTCATCATATAGTAATTCTGATGCACAGGTGATGAAACATTCTGTGACTTCTCTAGGTGATCTTTGTTCCTTAAGGAATGTGCGTGGCAATCATAGGTTCATAGATTTGTACTAAGCTAACTACCCTTGTGGGCCATTTTAAGTCTAGCCAGTTATCCCATGTGAGAATCAGACCCTGCACCTTGTGTCTGCAAGGTGAATGCCTTAACCATTATGCCAACCTGTTTGTCCTAAACAGTTGCCATGCATATGTGTCAACATATTTGTAATGTTTCTGACAGTTGTCTGGTGCATACTACACAGGTCATGTACATGTTACACCCAGCAGCTGTGTACATCTGCAGAAAAAATGCTGCAATGTATACATGGAAGGGAGGTGACACTACTGGCTACAAGTTTACTACCTGCCCACCTTTTATAAAGGACACTGCTGAGATAGCTGCATACAGCAAAAAGAAATGCAAATATGAAGCATTAAAGGGTGAAAAATGGGGCTTCTTTCAACAAGAAACAGCTTTATTAAATTATCACTTATGACATGGGCAATCATATAGTTATATAAATGAAAACAAACTATATTGACATAGTCCTAGTTGCAAGCATTTTACATCACAGACCATACTGACATAATTTTAGTTGCAAACATTATACATCACTTATAATCTAGACATTCACTGTCAATCAACCATTACATAGCTCATTCAAATACTGCCTTCTTTTAAACCTCATTCCCTCCCTGTATGTATTGTTCCCACAGTTCCATTGTTTTCCTATGTAATTTGCTCCTACCCTTTTCTAAAGATCCCACCTCCAGTTGTTTTATCTCTGTTACTATACTCACTACTTCTAGGGCGGCCATGGTGGTGCAGTGGTTAGCATTGCTGCCTCACAGCAAGAGGTTCTCCGGTTCGATCCGCGGCTGGGGTGCCTTCTGTGCGGAGTCTGCATGTCCTCCCTGTGGTCGCGTGGGTTTCCTCCGGGTGCTCCGGTTTCCTCCCACATCCCAAAGACATGCTGCAGGTGGACTGGACACACTAAATTGGCCCTAGATGGGAGTGTGTGTGCCTTCTGTGGAAGGTTGGGCGCTGGGCTGGCAGCTCGACACCATAAAACTCCACTGCCAATCATGAGCGGACAAGGAGATCTGCTGTGGCGACCCCTAACCGGGAAAAGCCGAAAGAAGAAGACTATACTCACTACTTCTAATGCAGTTGGTTTAAACTTTGATTTCCATTTTCTAGTAATTGCTTTTTTGGCAGCCACCATAATTAGACTCAGCAAAGCATTACTATGTCTAGGCAATTCACATTGTATCATAGCTCAGAAAAATCATTTCTCCAGTTACATCAATTTGCTCACCCAGTATCTCTGATAGAGTAGTCTGCTGGGAATCTTTAAAGTCTGCCAACTCATTATACTCCTAGAAAATATGTTCTTAATTAGCTTTTTCTCCCCTATCACACCTCCAACATTTGCTGTCTACCTGAGGAAAAATTCAGTAGAGTCTACTTGCGGTATGAAAATATCTATGTAAACATTTCAAAACAAAAATCCTAAATGTTCTACATTTTGTTGCATATTTGGGAGGCAAACATATATCCCCATTGTTTCTTTGTGAATTGCTTATCCAATCTCTCTTACCAATCCTTTCTAACCTCATATGCCTGATTCTTACAGTTATCATGCAATATTTTGTACACTCTACTAATTATTCCTTTTTAACAGCAGCTTCTGTTCTAGATTCAATTAAAAACTCTACCAGTGCTGGTCTTTAGTTTAGGACACTCGTATTTCTTTCTCATTCAATCCTTGATAGGGAAGTCTATCTGTAATCTGCAGTCCAAATAAATTCTTGGCATCTTCCCATTCTATTACCTTTCCCTCTCTAGTTATTTTCTCCCAATACCTTGGTCCTTAGCCAGTTTTCTCCAATAAATTCCAGCCCCCTCTTGCCTATTGTCTGTATCCCTAATTGCAGTTACCCCTACCAGCAGAATCTCCTTTCTCCATTCCCATATTGGCTTAGTTCTTAGAATATTTTCTGCTACTTCATGAATATAATATTCTGTATGGTTATTGTTATTCTCCTTAAAGGTCTGCATCCAAAATCCCAGTCTCCACTTGTTTCTTGAGCTTCCACTCATTTCATCATCATTTCTTTCCATTGTGAATTATAGGTTTCTGCTTGCGCTATGTATAGCAGCCTTAACTGTGTAGCTCTGAAATACCCCTTCAAATTGGGCAGTCCCAATCTACTTTGTTCTACTGGAAGAATCAGCTTATTCCACTTGACTGTTACCATCTTCCCCTCCCAGATAAAATCTTTCAGCTCTTTATTAAAATTGTTATCCATGACTTCTCCTCTGGTTGACAAAAATATGCCTGACCTGTGCATAAGATTAAAGGGGCTAAACAAATTTTAACTGCTTGTATCTTACTATCCATATCCATAAGACACAGCTTCCAATTTCTCAGTTTTTGTATTATTTTTCATTTAGTCTCTTCCCTCGTATCCTTAGCAGCCATACTGGAATCATTTTTAATTCATACTCCTAAGCACTTCTTTTTATCATGTCCCCATAAATATGGATATTGCTGAACCAATTCATGTGTGGGTACATAACTTACTGCTATTGCCTATTTTAGCTTCATTAATTTTTTATCCCGAAAAGATCTGACACTGTCAAAAGGTTCTACAACACTGTAATGTCCTTTTCTGGTTTTCTCAGGTATAAAATAATATCTGCAAATAGAGCCAGCTTTTGACTACCATACCAATTATATCCTTGAATTTTTGAGTCCCTTATTTTCTTTGACAATGGCTCTAAATATAATGCAAATAATAAAGAGGAAAGAGGACACACCTGCCTGGTTCCTCTTCTCAAGCAGAAATTATCAGAGAGGAACCCACCCACTTTAATTTTCACCTCTGATCCCTTCTATATTCTCCTAAGCAACCTTATAATTTTATCAGGGAATGCAAACACTTCCATTGCCCTGCTTATAAAGTCATCTTACTCTGTCAAATGCTTTCCCTGCATCAAGACCCACCAGCAACAGTGATATTTTCTTACATTCTGCTTCCCTTTGGATCATCAATGTTTTGCTAATGTTGACAAATGTTTGCTTTCCCTCCACAAAACCACACTGATCCACATCTATCAATTTGCATAAAACTTTTGCCATTTAGTCAATATAGACATAAACACTTAATAATCATGGTTTAGTATTCAAATAGGCTTGTAAGAAGCTGGATCTGATGGAAATTTACCCTCTTTTTGTATTACAGTTACCACAACTTCCTTCTGGGATGTTGGTACTTTTCCTTCTCTCAAAATAGTGTTATACAAAACCTTCCATATCTTTATCAGCTTTTCCCTCCTAGCTTCCAAACTTCCACAGGAATACCATCTATTCCTGGGGACTTTCCTGTAGACTGGTTATACATCACCATTTTTATAGAAGTTTAACATTATTCATTTTTATAGAAGCAGGGCTTCTTAAGTCTCCTCCATTACTGCTGCCTGTATTAGGTAGTCAACCAAGCATGAGCAGATGTGGATCCCTTTGGTTCAAAAAAGGCAATTACTTTAGACAGGTATAGCAGATAAACCAAATGACAGGTGAATTGCAACTGGTTTAAACCTGAGTTGCTGTCTGTCCACTTTGGCTATGGGGATGTGGAAGTAGGTACGCTTCATATCCAATTTTACCATGGCAGCTTGGGGAAAGAAGAGAAACAGAAGTGTTTGCAAGGTTAACATTCTAACCTTTGGAACATTTAGCAACTAGTTTAGATTTGAAATGTACAATTGGCCTTGAAGGACTACTTTTTTATTGAAACCAGGAACAGTCTCGATTAAAACCCTTTGCCCTCTTGATGTTATGTCACTCTCTCTCTCTCCCTTGCTCTGGCCCTTTGTCACAAGAGATGTTGTAAGTATGGTGATACCAAGTGTCTTTGTTCTCCAGACACTGGAGAGAATCCTGATATTTTTTTAAATGTAGTTTATAATCTTAAGCTAAGATTTTCAGTATTCCGATATCTTTTGCCATTTTATTCCTACTCTTTCACAAATAGGTTCAGGCTGGTGGACTTTGGGGGGGTGTTAAAAGGATGTTGGGATGCGGCAGGGTTTCAGGGAGTGGGGGGGGGGGAATGAACTTTATTGAGCCACAGCTGTTAACTCTCAGGATCTTGTATCTGGGGGCCTTCAGGCTTCCCTTTTTTGGTCTTGACATTATTTACTGCCCTGGGTTCCCTTCTACTTAAGCTGCTCTCTTTTGTTCTGCCTCTGTGGGTGAGATCAATTGTCAATGGGATAATTCCTACTGTGGGTGGCACAGTGATGCAGCAGTCAACATTGTCCCTCACAGCAAGAGGTTCTTCAGTTCAATTCTCTGCTGGGGTGCCTTCTGCATGGAGTCTGCATATCCTCTTTGTGTTCACATGTGTTTCCTCTGGGTACTCTGGTTTTGTCCCACATTCCAAAGACATGCGTCTGGAGCATTTCTCCCTGGGCCTCCGCTTGAAAATAGGCTCTGTCCTAGTCAAACTTTTCTGGTCAACAAATGTTAAATAAATACTGTAGATGTATGTATGGTAGAGAAACAGCTGCTTCATAGTCTTACCCTTCTCATCCAGTTCTTTAAAAATGGGTTTTGCAGGTGTACCAAAAATGAACTCCTTCTCATGTGGGGGACTGAGTATTTGAGCATTTTTATTTTGCTACATTTTTTGGCTCTCCACAGCCAACCATCAATTGCCTAGGATCTCTCCTCTTTCACTGAGCCTACATAGTTTCATTTAGCTTTTCCAAAACTATCTCTAATCCATGTTTGGGGCCTGTTAGGAAATCAAGGATTCTTGGAGCAGTATCGTACCCCTACTACTAAGGAATGCTTTCTCCTAAGGCCTAAGCCTGCTCCCTGTTCATGTGCTTGTACCATTCCGGGTGCTGGTGTGCAATGTGCGTTGTGGCTTATCACCCACACCTCTACATGCTGTGCAGTCAGTGCCATGCCCAAACTGTCCCTTCACATGTCTGTGGCTGTCACCAGGGATTGACCACGATAGTGCCCCCCCCCCCCCAAGATGGGCATGGCCATCCTCCCTGCCAGTGGTCAATATTCAAATCCATGGCCCCCTATGCCAATGATGCACATGAGATGTTGAGCATTAACTTCGTCTGGCAGGGGGGGGGGGATCTAGTCCTTAGCCAAGCAGATCTCATTGGCACTGACCCTAAAATTGCACTTCTATAAGATGCATCATCAGTATCATACCAACATCTGACTAAGTGCTTTGCTATCTGGGAAGATAGGTTGCATAATTCTAGCACCAAATTTCTCACAGGTTTGTCTGATATCTCCTCAGTCTAATCCTTTAACTGAAGCAGGAGTATCCCAGGGTACTTCAATATTTTTGACAATTAAAAGCCCTGAAGGTCAGAATGGCAATGTAGATCTCCTTCCTAAAGCTTTTCAGGATTTTCCTTTTTTTGTCAATACAAAATGGGTTCACGGTTGGAGCATAAGAAGACTCCTTACTGGCATCCATGAACATCATGGTTGTATCAGCAATGGGATGCTTTTAAGGTATTTTCCAGAATCCATAACTCTGTAAAAACTGTCTGGAAGTACAGCTATGGGTTTGGGCTCAGGTAACCCGGGGCGGGGGCGATCACCTGTACCTCTTCTGAGCATATCAGAATTCCAAGAATGCCATACAGTCCCAATTCAAATTATCCTTCATTCTGCTGAAGATGTCAGAAAATGAGAAATCATCTAGTGGTGAGGCAGAGAATAGTCTAACCGATGCCTGACTCATTTATGAAATAGGAAGACATTTAGTTCACATAGGCCAGTTCATCCATCTCTTGAGTCAAAGAAATATGATTCCTCAGGGAATGGTCTCCTATCTTCTCTTGAGACAGTAGAACTCGGACACTCAATTCTGTTCTGAAAGTGGCTGTTGGTTTTTAAAGTGTAGAAAATCCTGAGCCAACTTCATTATGTCCTGAGAAGGAGCCTGGGAAGTAGAAAGGGAAGAAGGTCCACCTAGTTCATGCTGAGCCAAGATGGTACATATTCATAACATTTTGGACCTGGATCTAGAACTGGTAATCCTTAAGATCCCCATAAGCATGTGGATAGTGATGACCTCAGTCTTTGACTTGAGGATGGCCTCATGCAACAACATTGAGGGGATACTGCCCTCACTCTTAGAAATCAAGATAACAGCACAGAAGCTAGATGCCCACAGAGAGATCCAACAGTATGACCAGTGACTGTAGCATGACGGCTTTGGCTGGCATGGTGTTGCCTAAAAATATAGCCGACTCCTCAGGAACAACAAGAGAAATCTCAGAAAACTTTGCAGATGGCTGTAAAAGCATCCCACTGGACCCAACACACTCAAGCCCAAAGAGGTCATTGGCTTCTAACTTCTTCCTTCCTTTTGTGAGGGTGAGTTTCTTTTTTGTTTTTTTTTTCTCAATAAAGTCAGTTAAGAATGTTGTTCTTGCACCCCAAATACAATAAACCCTGGAAATGGAGGCCTTTATACTAGATCAACATGAAATGTAGCTAAAAACTTTAACTTCTGATGTCTCCAAATGATCCCCGAAAAGTTACAATAGTTATAAACATGCACAGTATAATCAAACAAATAACAAAGATTCCCCAGTGGGGTTATCAGAAAACTCCATGGATTGTTGAACACTTGCATAATACAGACCAAGCTGTAATCATACTGCAGCAACAAAGACCTAAAAATTGTACAGGCATATGTCCCTCTTACATGCATATGTCCCTCGACATGCTGACGTTCAGGTAGGATGGCATCTGCCTGGCCAGAATGGGGAACACTACAAAGCTTTGGAAATCAGGCTGGCCACTTGCTCCTTCTGCAGCAGAAATCCCAAGAACTTATTACTAATGCAAAAGAGGACAACAGGATGAACATCTGCTACTTCCTTGCTTTCTAAGACTGCCATGATTGCAATTCACAAGTTCCTAAGTAGCACTGCCACCTGATTCAGATTCTCTTTTTTTTTTAACCATGGCTTCCTTTTCTGAGACAATGCTTTCTTCTCATTACCTGAAATGAAGTTCAACAACTGTACATATAATTTACTATTTTATAACTAATTGAATCACTACTAAATCAAGAGCTCAAGTTCTTAAGTGGTTTGTTTTATCCATCTCTTTTTCAGCTCATAGGACACATCCAGAAGAGTCTAAGGGAGTTTATAGCCTCTTTTTTATCTCTGTGATGATCACTTCTGTACCATCTCAGAGGATGCTGAGTATTTCATGCTGACAGGTGTACTTTGTTGATCACATCTAAGTTGCCCGTGTTCCTCTTGTCTTGCTTTTGGATCTTGCAACTGCCAAATATTTGTTTTTGTGGTCACTGCTGACCTGTTTGTGAGTACTGTTTTCCTGCAAATGTTACTACAAACACTTTGCAGTCCACCAGCTCTTGAGGTTCTCCTGCAAAGTGAATACATCCATATCTGCGTTGTAACAGAGACTTGATTTTAACAGAGAGAGAGAGCACTTTCTCTTTACCATATTCCAATACCTATAACATATTCAGACCTGCTGGAAAATGTAGGGACCATCAATATTTTTACAATCCTAGTTATCACTACAGATTTTCTGTGCTCCACAAACAGAACTTACTGAAATTCAAATTACCTTAAACATGACAAATAATAAAATTATAGCCCGCTGTACATTACTTTCCATGTCCGCAAAGGAACATAAAAGACTTGTGCTTACTGAATTACCCATAAATAAAAATGCCTTCTTTATTGGCAATGTCAACTATCCAGCTATTACTGGAGCACATGTGCAAAGGTTGAGTACGCTCAAAGATTCCTTGACTTAGTAAATGCTAACTACCTTGTGTGAATAGTTAATCAGCATACTAAGGGTCAAAAACTTACTGACATCATCCTCACTAATATCAAATCTAGTATCATCAAATCTGCTCTTCTCCTTTATGGCATCGAAACCCACCACTATGCACATCTTTGAATTCAAAGGCTTTAAAAAGGCAAGCCTATTAAAACTACATAATGAGCTGAAACAGTCAATGAAGTTCAAAAAACTCCACAGTCCTTTCATCCCACCAAGATTATTATGGAATATGTCCTAAATGCACTCTGTAAAACTAAAAATACCACTTTTATAGGTCCCAACAATATACCTGGCTGCTTACCAGCACCAAACATGCTGTCTCTCTGAACCTGCTCATCTTAAAGCTTAGTCACAAAAGTATGTTCCTGAATTATGGAAAATGGCTATCAATACTCCATAAAGGGGGCTCTACCTCAAAAAACAGTTCAGTGAAACTAAATAAAGTATGAAACTGTGGAAAGTGAATAAGTTACATAGTTGCCTCCCCAGCAGCCTTGCTATTTAAATGCATTTAACATAACACTGAACAATTTAGTTTATTTATTTAATGGTAGCCATTGCCTTTTTTGTTAGGGCTTAAAGTTTATGTTTACTAAAGCATGCAGGCTGTTTACACAATTTGAAGGGGAACAGAGATAAGAAAAGAACAGATAGAAATCAGGATAAGTAGGAATACAAGCTGTAACATGACCTTCAGCAAGGGTAACCTTAACTTAAAATTAGGCAATGTCTGTGAGTGCAGTCACTGATTTGAGGTAACTGCTACTATCTGGAGGGATACATTTAATTTGTTAAAAATGTATACACTTTTGTGTAATTGTTCAAAGTTAAAAGGGGATAGGGGTGCTGAAGAAGTATTTGCTTTTTGTTTGAGTGTTCTAATTGAAGAAAAAAGTCTTGTAAAATGTGACCCTGGCTCAAATAAATGCTGACGAGAAGCATAAGGGATCTGCCTGCCAAACATTAAGGTATGCATGCAAGACAAAAGTTGGAAACACACATTCAAAACAACTGTCATGTACAATAGGTGACAGTCATATCTTTCTATCATAATGACTACTACATCCATATCATCGTGGAATATAAATGGCCTTACATGTGTAGACAAAAAACAAAACCTACTGAACTATATTAAGGGCGGTGCAGTGGTTAGCACTGCCACTTCACAACAAGAGGTTCTCCAGTTCAATTCTTGGCTAAAGTGCCTTCTGTGTGGAATATGCATGTCCTCCCTGCATTCACGTGGGTTTCCTCCTGGTGCTCCAGTTTCCTCCCACATTTCAAAGACATGCATCTGGAGTTTTTCTCCCTGGGCCTCCAATCAAAATGGGCTCTGTTCCAGTCAGAATTTCAAATATCAAGAAATGTAAGGTGCAAACAGCAATGTTGTTGAAGTCACACTTGGATAGAAATGAGAATGCAGATTTAGTAAAGAAACGATTTCAGGAAGGGCAGTCTGTAGAATATCTGGGACAAAAGGAAAAGGGAAGTAATAACATTTACTGCTAATGGGGGTCCAATAGTTACAGAAGATGGGAAAAAGGCAACAACAGTATATTTGTGATAGAAAGGGGGCTGTTGGCAATAGGAGGAGGATTACACTGGCATGTGTTTATATTCACCCAAAAATGGATCTATATTACATAGTCGAACAAGCAGAATGTCAACTAACTTTTAATCGACACATATGTGTCGAAGCTGCATTTCAGCGAACATCCAAATCATTGTTTTCTTTCCAAGAGAAATAAATTGGTTGGCTATTCTCTTAAATCTGCCATTTTCCCAACTGTAGTGTGATCTCGGAGTTAGTATATTTAGTTAAGGGGGCATAAGGGCACATCCCTTCATATTGGGAAGTGTGGGGGCTTTGTGGGGGCAAAGCCCCCACTTTATAGTATTTGTTTTAATGTGGTGTGCGTGGTTGGCCTGTCGATTTCTTTCCCCTGGAAAGAAAATTAAGAAAATTTAGGAAGAAATAATATGTTTTCAGCAAGGAGTATTACTTAATGGTGGGGACTGGAACTTCTTTTACAATACAGATGATGTGTCAGAAGGACCTAAAAAGTGAAATATAAAAAAGAGGGTAGCTGTCTGAAGAAATATATGACAATATTTGGTATTAAATATGTGAATTCAGTATCAGGACCTCAGACAGACTTTACATATTATTCCCAAAGGTACAATGACTGGGCTAAAACTGACAGAAATTATATTTCACAATACCAAGTGTATTTAATTGAAAGCTTTGACATACATCAATAACATTTTCATATCATTCACCAATAAAATTAATATAAATATGCTGGGCAATGAAATACAAATAAGACAGTGGTGCTTTATTACTGTTAAAGAGAGGAATTTAAGGAATGGGTAATGGAAATGATTGAAGAGATACTAGGGAAGACAGATTTTTTTTCAGAAAATACATCTAGTGAGGGAGATAAAATGAAAATGGAGTTTAATATGAGAGTAGAAATAAGAGTGAAAGAGATATGGGAAAGAAGTAATAGCAATTATTTAGAAGGGCTAAGAAAGAATAAAGTATTATATATTAAGGCAAACAGCACTGAACAAGAAGAAGACCAAATGCAGAGTGATAAAAAAGAAAATAAGGGACTAGCTATAAAAATGTATACTAATTTCAGTTTAAGTGTTGTTCCTGACTGTCCTTGGCTGGGGTGCCTTCTGTGCGGATTCTGCATGTCTTCCCTGTGGTTGCGTGGGTTTCCTCCAGGTGTGCCGGTTTCCTCCCACATCCCAAAGACATGCTGTAGGTGGACTGGACACGCTAAATTGGCCCTAGGCACGAGTATGTGCATGTGTGTGCACCTTCCATGGAAGATTGGGTGCCGGGCTGGCAACTTGACACCATAAAACTCTACTGCCAATCATGAGCAGACAGGTGATCCACTGTGGCGACCCTTACCAGGAAAGGCTGAAAGAAGAAGAAAAAGTGTTGTTCCTGACTGAAGGCATATAAGGTAACTTCTTAATGTTATTTATTTATGACTACAACAGATGTCATTGTCCCCTTTACTCAGTCCTCATTAGTCCAATCAATCCCCCTTTGGCATGTATCCGTCCAGGCATATGCAACAACTGGAACATCCACAGAGATACCTTACTAAAAGGATATACGGCCTAAACAACATGTCTTACATAGACTGACTCAAAGCCCTGTTACTACACTTGGTATCCTACAGACTGCTAAGCTGTGTCTGACATACAAGGCATCTTCCAATCCATTACTAATGGATTTACTGCACATTAGAAAGTCAAATGGCATCCACAAAACTTGGTCTAGGGATCTAAATCTCTTCTGGAACATCTACAGAATGGTGTGGAGAGACAGGTATATATCGCAGAGGATATCATTCCTAAGGAATGGACTCCCCATCTGCATAAAACAAAGTTCATCTCTGTCCATTTTCATATGCAGCTTAGATCTATGGATGGGAAACAAAAAATGTACCCCAGGATTGCCCCCTGTACTACTAATGGACAGATACAGCTCCTAAATGCTTTATCCCATGCATGGGTGCTCTCAAATTATCTATGATATGATCCCAGTTATTCTCATTAGGGCTAATAAATAATTATTGACCATGGGATGGGTATGGCCAATCTATATCCAAACTGGACAGGTTACTTCAAGCACAAAAAGGGAAAATGGCTAGGCTTAAAATGGCCTGCAAAGGAAGCTAGCCTAGTACTTATTAAACTATAAAATCAAAACTAACTGTAACTGAAGCACTGAATAGTGTAAATGAGAAAAAAGAATGAGAGTTGGGATACTTAGAAAAGAGAAAGACCGTATTACATAGAAATGAAATAATTTTGTGGGAACACATAGAATAATGTTGAGGAGGAAAAGTAAGGTTTAAAGTATGGAAGAGACTGAGCTATTTATGTAATGCTGGAGTGAAAATATAACTGTTAAAATGTATACCACATGAAAACAATAAGAAACAGCAATAAAGATTGTTTTCTTTACTACTGATGTATGTGCACCTATGTCACTGCTACAACTGAGATTTAATAAAGATGTTAAAAATATGGTTTTATCAAAGAGACAGCATGTCTACTTGATTTAGTAAACTTTGAGAAAGTCACTCAAGCTATAGATAATGGATGTGCAGTTCATATGGCTTACCTAGACCTGGCAAATTTGTTTAACACTACTTTCCATGCTGGAATTGTAAATAAAATTTAAAGATTTAAGTATACACCCTTATGTTGTAAGATGCATGGCAAACAAGCCAGCAAATATACCCATGTAGCTAAAAAGCAGGTGCCACCTCGGAAAGCAAAAAAGGTGGAATTGTTATCAAAAATAGTCACTTAACAATGTACACTTGTGTAAGTTGAAATGATCATAACAGCAGATGTTCAAATGATGACTGCTGCAATAGCTTTAGGTATATGGGGTTATATCCTGCTAAGGATATAACAGCCGGCCGGCTTCCAAAGCTTTAGTGCACCTTCTACGTACCCAAAATGTCAAGCAGCTCGAACAGAGCTGACTAAAAGACAAGTTTGTGCATTAAGCCCTTCAGAACATTTTTGCCAGCAGAGAGAGAGGGAGGCTGAGCCCTAAAAGGACAGTGCTAGAACCAGCAAAATATAAATGCCCACACCCTTGCAAAATAAACATACCAAAAACCAAAGGGGATAAAGGGATGGAGTGGATACTGCAAAAATGATGAAATGAATATCTACTGCTATAGTAAGTTCACCTTACGCAACTGTACTATGTACATCATATTGATCACTGCTGCGGTAGCCTTAACTATGAGGGTAAATTACCTTAGCTAGCTACATTTAGGAGGAGGAAGGAGAAGAGTCTAGAAGACCATAGAGAATGTACCTAGCAAAGCTTGATGTTGACCTACAGAAAGAATTAAGCTTACAGTGCTTTGTAAAAGTATGTACAGAGGACAAAGTAGCAGCTTACAGAATACACCTAGAATCCAATATTTTCCAAAAAGCCATAGATGAGGCTGAGGTCCTGGAAGAGTGGGCCTTGACCCTGCCTGGAATAGATTTCTTATGGTGAGTATAAAGAATAGTTGTGTAAAATCTTACCATAACCATAGATGTCCTTCTCTCCAATATGCTGCAGTATTCATAACATGAGGGAGTCCACCTCCAGCTGACTCGTACATCTGGCCATTATACAAAGGTCTAACACTACTGTAGGGTACATGTGAAGTTGCACAAAGCACAGATCTTATGTCAGTCATAAAATGACATTGAGTATAGAGTGGACATCAGCATGTACCAATCCGCAGAACTGAATGCCGCATGCAGAGCACCAGCCTGATTCCAAGTGAGGAAACACACCACCAGTAAACAGGCAGGTATCAGGGGGAAGATGGGGAGGAAAGAATACTGCGACATATAGAAGAGAGGGAAATCTATGGTTATGGTAAGATTTTACACAACTATCCTATATTCTATATCCTTCTATTCATATGTTGCAGTATTCATAATATGAAGGAGAATACCAAAGTTCATGCAGAAGAATTATTGAGTGGAGGAGCAGTAGCACTCTCCACAACCCCCTGCAAAATATCCCTGGCAAAACCAGCTCTGGACCTGGAAATGCCATTTAATTTATAGTGTGTAAAGGTATGTACAAAAGACAAAGTAGCTGCTTCCAAGATAGAGCAGGTGTCTAAGCCCTTGAAAAGGCACCAGAGGAAGACACAGCTCTGGTGGAATGTGCCCCAACAGGTGAGGGAAGAGTCTTTCCATGAGACATATAACTAAAGGAAATGGTTTTGGAAATCTAAGTGGAAATAGTCTGCTTGGAAACAGGCCTGCCCAGGGCCCTTGAGTGACAGGAGACAAAAAGGCAGTCAGATTTCCTAAGTGGTTTGGTTTTATCCAATATCTGAGTTGCCTGTGCACATCTAAGGTGTGTAAGATCCTTTCACTAGAGGACTGAGGAGAAGGGAAGAAGGTGGGAAGATTGATGGACTGACGGAGTGACAACTCATTAAACACCTTAAGCATAAAGGAGGGATTAGTGTGTAAAGAGACCCTATCCTTGTGGAAAACAATAAAGGGAGAAAAAGACATCAGAGCCTGTAATTCAGAAACCCTTCTGGTAGAAGTAATGGCCAGGAGAAGAACTGTTTTCCAGGTGCAGTATTGCAGTGAAGAATAACCTGTTGGCTCAAAAGGGGCTAGGGTAAGTTTTTCTAGGACAAAATTAAGGTCCCAAGGAGGAGGAACAGGTTTCCTTGGTGGTCTAACATGAAGGACACCTTTTAAGCAAAGTTCAACTTCCAGCCTGGAAGGTAAATTGGAAGACAGTCAAAAATGCTGAAATAGCAAAACGATGAGCTTTTGCTGAAGAGTATGAGTCTAGTCTTCAATAATTCACACAGATAGTACAGAACCACTGGAACATCCACATGCAGTGGTTGCAAATCCTTTGAAAGACATCAGATGGAAAACCTTTTCCATTTGGAGATATAGGATTTCCTATATTGGGTTTTCTGGCCTCCTGCAGAACTTGCAGCATGTCCTCAGAGAAAAAGTGTCTGAAGGGAATCAAAACCCAATCACCCACAGGGTAAGTTGTAGGATTGACATCTGTAGGTGTATTAAGAGCTCCCTTGTCCTGTGTGAGTAGGTCCATTCTCTGGGGTAACTTGTGGTAGTTGCCCTTGGCTAAATGCAGAAGGGGACCCAGTGCTGTCTTGGCCAAAAAGGAGTCACCAACAAGATTTTTGGTTGCTTCTTTTTAATCTTCAACAGGACCTTTGAGAGAAGTGGGAAGAGGGGATGCATACAGTAACATCCCCTTCCAAGAGAGGGGACAGGGCATCCACCTTCCATGCCAGGGGATCGGGGACCCTGGCATAAAACTTGGGAAGTTGTCTGTTCATGGAGAAGGTGAAGAGATCTACCCGAGGTGTACCCCATTGATGGACCATGTCCAGAAACACATCCCTGGGTGACATCCATTTGTAGGACTGCATCATGGATCTGCTCAAAGTGTCTGCCACAACATTTTCAGCCAAAGGTAGGCAAACAATCTGGAGTGTAAGCTGGCTCTGGGAAGCTAACTTCCAGGCTTGGAGAGCCAGTCTGCACAGGAGATAGGACTTTGTCCTTCCCTGTTTGTTGACATGCCAGGGGACTGTGGTTATTGCCTGCAAACCATTTAAGGCACCTAGGAGAAGAAAGAGTTTGAAGATTTGTAGAGCGAAAATCAGGGTTCTTATTTCCTTTATTTTGATGTGCTCCCTCTTCTGACAGGGAGACTACACATCTCTGATCCTCCATGAGGCTAGGGCTGCTCCACATCCCAGGTCTGAAGCACCTGTGTACAGCTCCTGGGTGGGAAAAGGTGGTTGTATGTGTAAGCCTGAATTCCTGGAAACCTGCTGAATCCACCAGTGTAGCTGCTTTTTCAGGCAGGGTAGAAGGGGAGTAACAAACTCCAGAGGATGGGAGTGTTTTACCCATAATGTTCTCAGGAACCACTGGAATTTCCTCATGTGTAACTTGGCTAGTGGTAGCATGGGAATAGTGGATGCCATGATCCCAGAGAGGTGAAGAAACTCCCAGACAGTCAGGGACTGCAAGAGCAAGAGGGTCTGGAAGTAGGAATTGAGAGACAGGACCTTTTCTGGTGGTAAGGAAGCCAGAATCATGTCTGACTGGATCCTGCATTCAAGGAAAATGTGGTCTTAAGAACCAACCACGGTAGATTTTTGGTAGTTGATAGTGAATCCTAGACCCTCCAGCAGTGATGTCTGGAGTCTGAGCCTGGAGAACAAGATCATCCAGGTATGAGAAATTTTGTATGCCATGTAGCCTGCAGAAGGCTATGAAAGGAGCTAAGCATTTTGTGAAGACCCTTGGGGCAGTAGACAATACAAAAATGTGAGGAAGCAATAGCAAAGTGAAGATGCTTCCTGAACACAGGATGAATGGGAATATGAAGATAAGCATTTTTGATGTCCAAGGACACCACAAAGCCCTGAGCAAGGATGACAGGAAGAGTGGGAAAAGTTAACATCTGAAAAGGGGGAACCTTCAGGAAGTTTTTAGATGGGATAGGCCTAGAATGGGTCTCCAACGTTCAGCTTTCCTGGAGACCAGGTACATCCAGAAATAGAACCCTTTTCCTACTTGGGAAGGCGGTACCTCCTGAATGGTGCTTTGAGAGCGAGAAGAGTGGAAATGACTTGGGGAAACAGTTCCAGTTGTTCCCTTGGAGGTTTTGGAATACCCCTGAAGGAAGGGGGAGTCTTCCACACCATAAAGTATCCCTGAAGGATGATGGATAGGACCCAACAGTCCTGAGTGATCTGTTTCCAAGCAGACAGAGACAGGGAGAGAGGAGTTTGGGTGTCAGGAGGCAGGAAGTCACAGACTATCTGGCTTCACCTGAAAGGGCTGTTTCTGAGCAGCAGGAGTTGAGAAAGTAGATTTAGAGAAAACTTGTTTCCTAGCATCTCTTTTGCCCTTTGAAGACTGGGGCCTGGAAAATTTCTTTACAAACAGGATCTTAGCAGGGTAGTTCTTCTGAAACCTAGGGACCAGGGAGACAAAAATGTGTTTCAGGTCTTGCAGCTCTTTGCCCTTTTCCTGTAAAGACTTAAACAGTTCTGCAGCAGAGGTACCAAATAATGCCTTGTTGTGCAGGGCAGCATCCATTATTTTTGCCTTAATGTCATCAGGCAATGGTTAAGTCTGAGCCAGGAGTATCTCCTGAGAACTGAACCAGATGCAACCACTCTAGCTGATGCCTCCACAGCATCATAGCTACACTTTATGGAATGTCATGTAACCTGGGCAGAAGAGTTATGGATGGGGGAGTGCTTAGCCTTAGTAGGGGAGTTTGGGAGCTCTGAAAGTAGCTTACCAGTGTCTGGGAGCGGCGCCAAAGAGTATTTGGCCATATGGACCTGGTAATTTATGGTTCTGAATGCCAAAGTAGCTGATGTATAAACTTTCTTCCCCAGTCTCTCCATAACTTTACTGTCCTTGTCTGAAGGCAGCATCTTGGAGGCCTCGTCAGCAGCTACTGAAATTGTTGCAGGGTCTGCAGAGGGACATTTAAACAGAAATGCTTAATCCTGTGGTACTTTATAAAACCTGTCTGCCCTTTTAGAGACAGAAGGTTGAAAATCAGGGCACTCTGAAGCTGCAGAGAATGCATCCTGGAAGGCTGGCAGAACAGGAGGTGTGGCAGATGGGGAATTAAGAGTCCATCTGCAGCAGGTCATAATATCTTTTTTTGGATATCTGACACTTGAGAACAATCCCATTTGAAAAAACTCTCATTTTTACAATGGTTTCCCCCCCAAAAAAATATCCTCTCCAGGGGAATCTGTTCAATTTGATTCTTCTTCTGGGGAAGCATATGCCAAAGGAGAAGACATTTGGGCAGAATAAGCCAAAGAATCATCTCCAGAAGA
>NC_056745.1:328372733-328397733 GCF_019279795.1 Protopterus annectens | reverse complement strand
TGAGGAGTGTGTGTGGGAAGGTTTGTCAATTTTTTTATAACTACAAAAAAAAAGAGTCCTTTTACAAAACCCTGCTATTCATCTACTTTCATTTGCTGGAAGAAGCTAACAGTTATTTATAGCAGAGAACAAGCTCTGACAGACACATAAATGAAGCTCAGTCAGGGAAACAAAGAAGTAGCTCTGTTACAGAATGTGTATTAGATGACAGTGCTTCACAGTCCTGTCATTCTGTCTTAACGGCATGAGAAAACACCACTTCCTTATGTCTAGCATGACTCATATAAGGAGGACTTGAAATGTATTCTGGGAAGAAGGAACGAAAGCAAGAAAACAAGATCACGTTACCAATGCAAGCCCCATCATCTTCCGTTTTGAGGGGAAATGCATTAGAATTGTAAAAGAAGCACATGGATTAATTTTGAGTCATTAAAATAGCTCAAAAACAAAGATACAATGAAAAAAAAAACATGTTTTTGAGCTCTATGGTGGAGTTTTCCTTTAAAGTAAACCTGGATACCACTTTAGGCATAAAAAAAGGATTAGTTATCAAAGAAACCCTGTCTCTATGGAAAATGAGATAGGGTTCACTAACCATAAAAGCTTGCAACTCAGATATCCTTCTTGCAGAAGTCAGAGCAATCAGTAAAACTGTTTTCCAGATTAGCCAGTTCAAATGGAGCAAGTGTTAGCTTCTCTAACACAAAATTAAGATCCCAAGGTGAGCACACAGGTTTTCTTGGAGGCATCTTACACAAAATCCCTTTCAAGAACATTTTGACACAAGACTGTCTTGAAAGAGGAGGACTCATGGGCAGACATGCTGAAATGGATGACAAATGAACCTTGATAGAGGAGTAAAAAAAGCCACAGGATAGTAACTCTCACAAATACTGTAAAACCAAAGAACAACTAACCTTGAATAGGTGCTGGATATGTTGTTGGCATCGACTAGAAAACCTTTTCCATTTGCTAATATATGATTTTCTAGTATCAGGCTTTCTGCTTCCATTAGTACCTGCTGCACGTCCTAAGTAAACAGGTGCCTAAAAGGAATTAAGTCAGTTGAAGATGACTGATGGAGCGGTGCACCAAACACCCCTGTTCTTGTGTGAGTAGATCCAGTCTGTAAGGAAGCTTGTGTTAATTGCCTATGGCCATTTTCAAAAGAAGGGAGAACCACAGTTTCCTGGGCCAGAAGACAGTCACCACAATGTCTTGGGGGATTCCTTTTGAATCTTCAGAAGTACCCTGGATATTAGCGGAAAGTGTGGAAAAGCATACAGGAACATTCCTGTCCAAGGAAAAGAAAAGGCATATGTCTTTCAGGCCTTCTTGCATGGAGTTCCGGAACTGAATCTTGCCAGATGATTGTTAAGAGAGAAGGCAAAGAGGTCTGCTTGAGGAATTCCCTACGGATGGATCAAACCTTGGAAGGCCCTTTGATCTAGTTTCCATTTGTAAGGTTCTGCCCTAGTCCTGCTCAGCTTGTCTGCCATGCAATTTTGCTCTGATGGAATGTAGGATGCCTCTAGAGTGAGACTGCCCTGTGAAGCTATATTCAAAGGGGATACAAGCATGTCTGTGGTACTGGGTGTAACCTCTTGAAGAGGTCCCAAGGTCCAAGGATGGTTCAGAGAGTTGATTGCCTTGATCAGGGCAAGCATCCCCTTGATATTTATGTGCTTGCATCTGCCCTTGGTGTCCCACACCCCTGCACTTTTAGTCCTCCGGAAACTGCTTCCCAAGCAAGTCCAAAGCATCTGTGGTGTCTGACTGCTTTGGAACAGGGAGGGAGACCTGGATGTAAGGATTTCTGTGATCTCTACCGATTAATTGCTCCTCTGACAAAACCCCAGCACTGGAATTCAAAAAGATAAAGGGTGTTGATACTGGGGCCAAAGAGATTATATATACCACTGTACCTTTCTCATATGGAGTCTTGTCAGGGGTATCATGAGAATCACAGATGTCACGAGACCCAAAATCTTGAAGTAGTTCCCAGTATTGACCAAAACTTGAGTGGAAAACCTTAGAAATACATCTAACTAAAGATATATTTTTTCTGTGGAAGAAAAGTGTCTCGCTGACAGCCCAGGAACATAATCTTGTGTAAGGGAGCCAAGAAAGACTTCTGAATGTTCTTTTGGAATCCTACCTTGTGTAAGAGATCTCTCACCCAAGAGAGAGAGAGAGAGATCCCTGCCACTTTGAAAAAGACTCTGCAAAGATAAGCAAGTTGTCTAAATATTGAGTGGACAGTCCAAATGGTAAGGCAGAGATCTGATAATGTGATCCAGGCACACAAAAACTTAAAAAACACCTGAAGTCTGGATGAATAGAGATATCATGATAAGCATCTTTTAAGTCTAGTGTTACCAGGAAACGTGAAAGAGGAAGAAGCGGTAACAAGTTGTGAAGTGACAACATTTTGAATATGGGCACTATCAAAAACAGGTTTAGGAAAGAAAGATCCAGAACTGGTTTCCAAACATCTTCTTTCTTTGGCACTAGGAACATCCTTGAATAAAACCCTTCCCCACCTGGAAAGTAGAAACTGGTTCTATCACTCCTTGGGACAGCCTGTGATGAAGAACACGTGGAAACAAAATGGTCTGATCTGAAGAATAGAAAAAATAAAGTTATTTAAAACAGATTTTTCCTCATAAAAAAGAAACAGATAATAAAACATTCATCATATTTTCACAATTTCTCAGAACAAACTTTAACACATGAGCCTGACAATTCAAAATTCTGAAAATCAAAATATTAGAAGTATAGGCTTTTTCTCATCCCTATCAATAATTTTCCAGTCCTTATCAGAAAGTGTAGGATTGGAATTAACTAACTGCTTAGCAGAAGAGAGAGAAACTAAAGCTATAACTGCTGAGTCAGTTTGGTAATAGTGTATAAAAATGTAAAAGACTGAGGAAGTTTGTACATCCTATCTGCATTTTAGGGAAAGAAGTCTGACTAGGAAAATTGCAGGCAGTAACACACAGATCCTCTAAAGCTGACAGAGCAGGAGGAACTGGAGTAAGTTCTGGAAAATTATTTTGTAATAATTTACAGTATTTTCTGAGGGTCTGATAAACCTCAGTGTTCTCCCACTGAAAACACTGGTACATTTTATTAAGTCTCGGAGAAACAGAACCCCCTATGGGAAAAATTAGAAAATGGTCTTTCCTCTGAGTCTGAATCAGAAATCTGAGGAAAAAAAACGGTCATCACCCATGCATCTTCCTGTTCAGACACATAATCTTGAATATCTTCAGGAAAAGAGGAATCCTTCTTTGTTTTACCAGAAATTATTTACAAGAAGCATCGATAGCCTGAATTAAACCCTGAGCCAGACCCAGTAAACTACTCCTATCCACAGATATCTGAGAAAGAGTAGATACATGCTTGGTTTTCGGTTTCTTTTTTACAGGAAAAATGCAGCCAACCGTGTTACTAATGGCAGCAGCTGCTTCTCCAGTGATGGGCACAGCATTCTGACACAACAGGGAAACTTCTCTGTTTCCTCTCCCAGGACCAACAAGAGCGGCTCTCCCATGCCCACTGAAGGGACCCCAACAGCTGCAGTGGACATGGCTAACTCCTGGTCCATAGTGGCTGTAGGTGCTACACCAGAGAGATCCAGGGTAAAAGATGAGTTGGCTGAGGTATAACAAATGGCCACAGCACAGTCACCCACCTGCAGCTGAGGCAAACTGCTAGCCTGCTGTGGTGGAAAGACTGTTTGCTTATTTTTCTAATTTTGTGTCTGGAAGAGGGACCGATCATGGGGCCAGTAAGTCTGTTCCATGGTCTATCAAAAATGCTTTTTCTTTCCCGGGGATGACAAGCAGCAATTGCCAGTAAACGCTACCAGTCCACAAAAAGTACCTTTTTTGACCAAAAAAAAAAAAAAAACCACAGCAAAAACACTTTAAAACACTATGCTAATCTCACAAAAGAAAAATAAACAAGATTTCAACACAGAAAAATGTTTTCCGGTACTTTACACTATGTTTGTAATGACAGGAATAAATAAACGCTCCTTTTAATAGTACATTAGTTTCAAGACAGTCCATTAAAGCAAAACAATCCTAGCTTCAAAATAACTTTGCTGAAGAGGAAAGTAATAAAACATCAATAAAATTAAGAAAACAGAAGTTTTTTTCCCCCAAAGTGAACTTATCTGCCCAGCAAAGGAAAACAAAAGCTGACCATCAAGGCTCAAAAGCCTCAGAGGAGCATACTCTTCAGCTGCAATAAAGCTCTGAAAGGCTTCACACCCAAACCTGACTTTCAGTAAGCTCAGCTCAAGTTGCTTGACATTTTGGGCTCATGTAAGCTTTGGAAGCTGTCCAGCTGTTATATCCTTGGCATGATATAACCCCCTATAGCTACGACTACTGCAGCAGTCATCAATATTATGAACATCAACCTTTCCAAACTCATGAATATTATCCGAATACTGCCTTATTTTGCCTTTTATCCCCAATTGTTCTTGGCATTCCTCAGGCTCATCACTGGGATCCCTTCTACTTAGTATCTACTTCTTGGCTCTCCAGACTAATAACCCACACATATGGCTAACTAAATCTGACAATAATTGCAGGCTGTTAACTGTTGTTTCCTTTGCATCAGATATCATGTTATCACAACTAGGGCTAAATCATACAAATCAGAGATATACTAGAAATGGGCATAAATTAAATACAAAGACATGTAGCATTCAAACGGGCATAAATTAAATGCAAAGACACATAGCATTGAAACTGGCATAAATTGCATACAAAGACATGTAGCACTGTCTTCTTTGGTAAAGAAATATTGAAAGAAGCTTACAATACAATTAGCACCCCATTCCAGACCGACACACTCATGAGAGACCTTGGTACCTTTGCAGGGAACTCCTGAAACACTGACCACTGCATAACAGTAGTCACAGCATTCTTCTATATTGTCCAGTTAATAACTAAATGCATCTCATCCATGTCAAAAGAAGTGATCACTCTACAATTTGACAATTATAGAACAGAATGCCACTTTTAGCATGCATCTATCTAAACAACACACAGCTAGAAAGATCTCAAAGGTTCTTAACTGCAAATATGACCAAACTAGAGGCTTTTAGCTACCAGGACAAGCTTAAATCTACACTTTTATACTCAGTGTCTTATGGTACTCAGTCTGTTACGGACTCCTGTGTGATGGTTTATGTTTAGGATTCCATGCTACTGAAGACCCAACCCTGCTTGATCTTCTACATCTTCATAATACAAATGACTTCACAAGCACTCAATGTACAGACATGAATCTCCATCAACTGATAAATAAGATGTGTTGCAGGGACAGGTTTATTATCCAGTGGTTCTCCTATCTGTCGAATAATTAAACATTATATATAAAACAGAGTGATACCCTAGGCAAGCATTAATGACTGGATTGGTGCCCATAAAAATCATCCTGGGCTTAACTTGCTTCTCTCTCTCTCCTGGAGGAAGGAGGTGCCCTATAAGGGCAGATACTGGTAAGATTGTTACAGTCCGCATATTAATTCTGCCTTACACAGTATGTGAATTTATGAATATATTCTATTAATCAGTGGTGGACTCTAACAACTATTTCACAGAGTTGTATTTTTTCACTGGTCCTATTAATTGGTCATTTAACCTTGAGGAAGCCACTGAGGAAAGGGCCTTTTTATCATTCATGTACAATTTATAACTTTTGTCTCTAGCTTTGGAAGATGCACTGGTACACTAATGCATTTTAGAGCTCTGGGCTACAACCTATTAACCTTCAGTGACCTTCACTACACCGATTTGCCATTTTTATGCTAACATGCTGACCTTTATTTTTTAATACCATTTAATCTTCTCCAGCTTAATGTTATTTTGTTCTACAACTTTGACAAATGTAAGCATCACAGCATTACACAACAGTGCTTGTGCATTTATATGTTGCACTTGGTCAACAACAGTTACTCTACTTCCTTTAATGTCTTTCACTAAACTGATTTGCTATTTTTTAATTAACATGTTAACCTTCACCTTTTCACTATCATTTAATTTTCCACATCCAGTTGTTTTTACTCTTTTTATAACTGTTAGGCATGCTTAACCATTATTTTACACAGACTGCATGGAGGAAAATTCTGAGCATATCAACACAATCCTGTCTTGGTTTGTGATTTGTTGTGGAGTTGACTGGTAAGAGAAGTTTTATTTATTTTTACTGTTAAAAGGAGGTGCGACTGTGAGCTATAGTGACGTAAAGAAATTACAACTTCTGTCTGGCTGGTAGAACTTGTATGGTCAGAACTTTATTGTATTTTGTTATTTATTTGGATATTGCTAGTATACATTTTGTCATATAGAAGTTGATTTAAGTTCCTTTGAATTCTTTGCTACTGACTGTGTAATTTTTTCCCTTTACAATATTTTATTCAAGTAAAGCTGAAAATGGATTCCTTAAATGAATATGCAATTAACGATTTGCTAATGCACAAGTATCTTGTACAGTGTAATAAATGCTGTGGATATTTAAAGGTAACAGCCAATAACACTGGTGATCTTTGCTCCTCATGTCAAAAGTTGGATGATTTGCTTACCATTGTTAGAAGCAAATCTCACCTTAATGATGATGATTGCACATGTGCAATTGGCATGGCTTGGAGAACTGTTGTATCATATATTAATGACTGGACTGATGAACTAAACAATGTTACGCATAGAACAAATAGAACAGATTTCGGAAATGATGCATCTATTTTCTGCAAAGAACATTTAACTCCTATGAAACATGATGTGGCCCCTGAGAACTATGCAATTGTGGATGCAAGTACTCAGCAATCTGAGGATCCAGTTTTTTTAGAAGGAAACAAAAAAAGAAAGAAAGGAAGAAGTTCTCAACAAATAACAAGGAAGAAAAAGAAACTGACTAATGAATGTAAAGGAATGAGAATACATAGTAAAAAGGATTCTGCTTTGTTATGTAACACACTGGTGACAGGGAATGAAGATATCTGTCTATCAGAAAACCCTCAGCCTACAGAAAAAGGCATCGCCTCTCCAATGGAAAAGGTAGAAAAAAGAGGCAAGGGGCAGGTGAAAAGGAAGAAATCAAAACTGAACGTGGAAGGACTGAAGAACATTACTGTAAGAAAAAAGAAGAGAAAGACAGATGTTGGCTACATGGCTCAAGCTGTGGATTTACAATGCCAGATGGATGAGAATTTAATACACTATGAAAACAGTGGGATTAAGAAGACTAATAGTGATGAAGATCCATCCTTAACAATTGATAGAGCAGAAATAACTATATTAGAAGCTGAAGTTTCTTCAGAGATGGTCCGCAAAGACATTCTTGTAATTGGAGATTCGGTTATTAGAGGAACTGATACTTATATTTGCAGAGATGATAATGAACATCGAGTAGTCTTATGTTTGCCAGGAGCAAAAACAGAAGATGTGAAACAAACCTTGGAACGCCTTAATGTAAGGAAGTATGGATCTGTTTTTATTCAAGCTGGTACAAATGATGTCATCAACAAAGATTCTCTGACTGTTAGTTGGGAACTGACAGCTCTCCTAGATAGTATAGCTTGTTCATAGGTTCATAGATTAGTACTAGGCTAACTGCCCTTGTGGGCCATTTTAAGCCTAGACAATTACCCCATGTGAGAATCAAACCCTGCACCTTGTGTCTGCAAGGTAAACACCTTAACCATTATGCCATCCTCCCACGTACTGGTGTTAGGACATATTTTCACAAATCACCTATAGAAAGGATAGTCAGGTCACTGTGAATGAAAAGATTTTTTGGATAAACACCTACATGGAAAAAATGTCCTGTTTTAAAAAATAAAAATGTGTAGAGCATCCAAGCCTTGTTTTGGGCACACGTGTTCAGACAGGATGGTGCGCATTTGTCTAGATCAGGGAAGAGAATTTTTGCAGCAGATATTTTGCAATATTTGACAAACACTAGCCAGGATTTTTGCCAGGTCAAAAATGTAACAGTTCACAGATAGCAACATTCGATGCATCTCTGATGGTTGTTAATGCTAGGAGCATTAACAATAAAGTTTTTTTATTAGAAAGTTTGCTAATTCCCACAATATTGATGTTATAGTTTGTGAAACATGGTTAAAGAACAATGACTGGAAACCGGTTCTGTCAGGGTATAAATGTTTTTACTGTAACAGACATTCTAACAAAAAATCAGGTGGAGGTGGTATGATCGGGATTAAAGATAAATATGAGACTTGTGATTATTACATGTTCAGTGCTAACACCAATACTATAGATTGTGTAACTGTGAAAATAAAGACAACCCTGAACATATAACAATTGTTGGAGTGTACAGACCACCAAAGTCAAGTGCAGATGACCTTGAGGAATTCATACATTTCTTACATGAAACACAGGAGGGAAGAATAATATTAGCTGGGGACTTAAATTTACCAGAAACAGACTGCAATAATATTAATTCAACAACTTAGTAAAGAAATTATTCACAGAGTATATTCAAGAACAACAATTGCTTCAGATTGTAAAAAAACCTACCAGGGGACGGAATATATAGATATTGTTTGTGCTCCCAAAAAAATTGTGGTAACTTCAAGTCAAGTTTTACCACCACTGATGTGCAGTGATCATGGGGTCATAAAGGTTAATTTGTTGCTAGATAATTCTGCCAAACTGAAATCTAAGCCAATGCACAGAAGGTTAATTACAAATTATAGGGAAGCAAAACAGTTACTATATAAAACTAACTGGAGTGAGGTGTTCAGTGGAAAAACTGCAGACTGAATGTGGAAAGTTTTGAAAGAGAAATTGTTTGAGTGCAAAAAGTCAAAAACATGTTTAACATCAGGATCTAGGCATGCAACATCAGGGGGGTATATTTCCATATGAACAAGATACCTGATTAAGGTGAGAGACAAAAAATATAAGAAATGGAAGAGAGGTCGAACTACAACTTTGAAAACTGAAATAAACGAGCTGGACAAACAGATTAAGCATAGTGTTAGACAAGATCAAGAAATATTTGAAGAAAATTTATATAAAGATATTGAGCACAATAGGAAACCTTTTTATAGATACATAAGATGTGGAAGGAGTAAAGATACACAAACTGATAAACTGTGCGCAGATCCTAAAATTTATTCTCAGACACAAAAGATTATAGATATATTTACAAAATCTTATGCAAAACAGTTTGGCTCCACAAAAGGGGTGGTAAGTTGTCCTAGAGACATCCAGGTAACCCCAGATACTGGAATCAAATTGATTATATTGAAAAAGAACTGTGCAAACTGGATCCAAACAAAGCGCAGGGAGGAGACGGAATACGTAACAATGACCGGAGAACACTTAAGCAAGAACTTACACTGCCATTACATCTATTATTCACTAGGTCATATAAATATGGGGAGATTCCTCAAGATTGTAGACGTGCACTTATTAAACCTGTCTTTAAGGGAAAGGGGAGTAGGACAAATCCAGAATCATACAGACCCTTAAGTCTACTTTCATGTTGTGGAAAAATAATGGAGAAGGTAATACTGGATAAGTTATTGTCAGAACTGGATATGTTGGGACTTGAAACCATATCTCAGCATGCATATGTCGAAAATAGATCTATTACCACCTGTAACATGATGTTCTATAACAATATAATAACAGCTATGAATGAAAAAATTGTGCTGTGATGTGATTTATATAGATTTAACTTCAGCATTTGACAGGGTCATGCACAAAACACTGATCAATAAATTAGTACAACTAGGTATTGATGTACTGTTGATAAGATGGATAGCTGCATGGCTTACAAACAGGA
Source organism: Protopterus annectens (assembly GCF_019279795.1). Taxonomy (NCBI): domain Eukaryota; kingdom Metazoa; phylum Chordata; order Ceratodontiformes; family Protopteridae; genus Protopterus; species Protopterus annectens. The sequence continues at coordinate 328,387,896 of NC_056745.1, read as the reverse complement.
CATGGCACGCATCATACACCACCTGGACAGGTGAAATCCTTGGTTACAGTCAAGGTGTCCCACAGGGTTCTGTACTAGGCCCTTACTTGTTTAGATTGCATCTTTCAGACCTTACTTTTTTATCTGAGGTGTTCTACAGTCTATATGTTGATGACCTGAAATTGGGTAAATTGATTACAAGTGTTACAGATAAGGCATGTCTGCAAAATAATTTGACTAAATTGACCATTTGGGCACAGGAGAATAATATGTTGATAAATACATCAAAAACTAAGCATATAAGATTTGGGAGACAAACCGAAAGGTGAATATTTAATACAGCACACAGTGATTGAAACTGCAGCCTCATTTAAGGACCTGGGTATATGGGTAGATTCAGCTATGAGTTTTTCTAATCATATCAACCAATTGGCTAATGATAGTTATAGAACTATAGGTTGTATAAAAAGATTGATAAAGTCTAGGAAATCAAACATAATGAAGTCATTGTTTGTTAGTTACATTAGACCCAAACTTGAGTATGGAATAACAATATGGAATCCCTATAGGAAAACAATCATGAATAAACTGGAAAGAGTACAGCGGAAATATACTAAGGGCATTCGTGAATGTGAAAATCTAAGTTATTATGAAAGACTAAAATATCTGAACTTGTATAGTGTCTCTTACAGATATTTAAGAGGAGATCTTATTCAGGTATATAGGGCATTTAGAGACAACTATCTCTGGGAATGTTTGGGGTTATCAAAAAGTACTAGAGAATCGGGGGCGTGGCCAAGGATGAACACAGGATAGCAGCAGATTTCTTCAGCTCCACCAATTTCATTACACTGATAGGAATTAATTACTTAAAAAATTAATTTTTGAAGTAATTTTCTTTCTAAATATGTTTTATATAGTTCTTGAACTATATCTAAAAAAGAAAGGAAATTTTAACAATATTCCTGTCAGAAATCACTTTGGAAATTTTCCTGTCAGTTTATCAGTCTGAAATGAGTTCCAGTAAGACAAATTCTCAAGACTCCAGCATCAAGAAAGAACTTCAGTCTCTGATAACTATAATCCAGCAACTTACTGCTAAGATGGATAAAATGGATACTAAAATTGATACCTTCATAGAAAAAACTACAAAACAAATAGACTTGTTACATATAGACCTGCAACAACAGAAGATCCAGATGACAGGCATAGAAGAAGCTGTGAATGACATGGAAAATAGAATCCAAGAAGAGGAAATCAACATTGAGTTTCTGCTGAAACAAAATACACATTTACAAACAAACTGGATGACCTGGAAAATAGATCTAGGCACAATAACATTAGGATTTTTGGACTGCCAGAAAATATTGAAGGTAACAATATTACTTCTTTTTAACAACATGGCTCCCTAAAACTTTAGACTTACCAGAAGCATTCTCTTTTGGTATCGAAAGAGCACATAGATCTATAGCTAATACTAACTCTAACAAAAACTATCCTAGATCAGTTATAGTTAGATTTCTATCATCTTTTGATAAAGAGATGGTTCTTAAATCTGCTTGGGCTAAAGCTCCTGTTAAGATTAATGAGACAACTGTGCGTTTTGACAATGACTATTCTTCCTTGGTAATAGCTAAAAGAAAAGTTTTTCTGCCACTAATAAGGGAGCTTAAAAAAGCACAGTTTAAAACATACCTTCTGTTTCCTGCCAAGCTAAAAATCTTCCTTCCTGATGGTCCTAAAATTTTTGATGACTTAGACTGCTTTACTGTTTATCAAAAAAAATAAGATTTTGGATAAAATAGAGGAAATGGAATGGGCTAGTCCTTCATTAAAGAGACTGGCAACTGAAACTTCGTGGAAGACTTCAGAGAAGAAGAGACTAAAAAACAAATGATTTGTTCTATGTTTTTTTTTTCTTTTTTTCTCTCATCATTTTACTTCATTATTAATGGATAGCAAAAGAACGATCACCAGCCGGAGCAGGATACCAATGCCAGTAATATAGAAGATATAAAATACGAATGCAGTCACTGGCATACAATGGATCCCAAAAGACGATGGCAATAAAAAACAGTAGAAATAAGTCCTACGATCTTCTTTTAAATTCAAATGCTCTCTCTCAAAGCAAAGTACAGCACTGAAAGAAATGCAGCAGCAGTCAGCAGACCAATAAAAGCTTTTAATAACAGAGTAGCGCTTTCACCAACAGGCTTTATCAACTCACAATGGAAACCTCATACTAATGCTATATATATAGCAAGTACAAATACATTCATTGGTCAATTAATAATTCAATTAAAACTAATTCATACATTTAAAGAAATAACTTAAAATAATTACCATATATCTAAATACATGTACACAATTACTCTATCTAAAACAAGAACTGCTTACACAATATTGCCCCTAAAACATATATCTAAGCTATATATAGACAAAAATAAATATCATAAGCTAGCCCTTAAAAAATCATATGTATATGTAAAAATATCTATATATAGACATATATTTCATATACTTAGAACCTTTATAGGTATTTATAAACAATAGTAGTAGAGTAGTTAATAATATCAAACATGTTAGTACTTATAAAAAACTTATAAAAACTTAATACATGAATATTAAAGTGTGGGATATCACTTCTTATGTACCTTCCTTGTTCTTCTTTTCTTCAGGATAGGTCTTATTTGGATTTTATCATTCAACCCTGGTGGCTGGTGTGCCCTCAGGCGAATGATCCATCTAAGTTCACATTCCAGTATAAAATTGTCTAAATCTCCTCCCCTAGCACTAGGACGTATATGTTGTATGACCCTAAAAAGAAAATTGTGTGTGGTGCCTAGCATATGTTGATGTTTAGCTAGTGCATTGTGCTCTGTATGCTTACTGATGTGGTAGACATGCTCCCTCACCCTCTCTCTGAGCTGTCTACTGGTCTTTCCCACATAGAATGATGTACAAGCTGTACATGTGGCTAAATATACTAGTCCTTTACTCACACAATTTGTTCTTGTATTAAACACAAATTTTCTGTGTGTCACAGGATGCTCAAACACTGTATCAGTGTCCATATAAATGCACTGATTGCATTTATTGCAGGGAAGAGTATTGGCATGTGAATCTAGAACATGATTACAATCTATACTGGACAGTGAGGGATAACATAAAATCCGTTTAAGATTAGGTTTGTTACAGAACGTAAAAGTGGGTGTTTGACCGACTATACTACCTATTTCCTCTTCAAGGTGTAGTGTATCCCAATGTTTTAATATACTTCCCTTCAATATTCCAAAGTCCTTGGTATAATATGTTAAAAATCTCATAATCGACCCTTTACTGCTCTCCATCATACTTTCATTGGAACTAAAATCAGAAAAATAAGGCTGTGCTGTGGTATCTCTCTGTTTATATATTTCTTCAGAAATTAAATTAAACTTTGTCATATCATAGCCTCTATCTCTAAAGTTATTCCTCAGAAGTTCTAGTTCTCGTGTGAAACCTTCCACGGAAGGATTGAGCCTAGATGCCCTTGTGACTTGCCCCTTTATCACATTAAAAACAAATCTGGGATGCATGCTGCTCCTATGTAGGAGCGAGTTTTTATAACAGGCTTTTCTGTGTATAGATGTATTTAGTAAACCATTGGGTAACCTCTCTATGTTCACATCGAGGAAAGAAATTCTATCATATGAATACACAAAAGTAAATTTCAAATATTCCAATAATTCATTTACTTGTATAAAAAATTCTTCTAACTGACATACATCTCCCCTCCAGATGAAAAAGAGGTCATCCACAAACCTCCTATAGAAGCCCACATGCTTCCCAAAAGAGTCTAGCTTAAAAAATAATTCCTCCTCCCATTGGGCCATGACAAGGTTGGCGTAGCTATTCGCACAGGCTGTGCCCATAGCTACGCCTTCCTTCTGCATGTAGATGTTATCTCCAAATAGGAAGAGGTTAGTAGTCAGTACCGTTTCCAGGAATAACGTTATAAGCTCAATTCTATCCCAGCTCATATCTGTATTCTTCTGTAAATACTGCTGTATTTTATGTAAGCCATCATCATTAGGAATAACTGTGAAAAGGCTCACCACATCCATAGTAACAAGAACAAATGGTTCATTGTCCTACAACATCTTAGTGTATGTGTACAGATCTATCAAGAATTGTTTACTATCAATTAAAATATGCTTATTCTCCCGAACTAAAGGTCCTAGGTAATATTCCAGGTATAAAGCTAATGCCTCAGTAACCCATCCTTGGCCAGATACTATAGGTCTCATGGGTGGGTTTACTAATGATTTATGGACCTTAGGTAACCCATTGAGTATAGGTATCAATGGATTGTCCATCTTAAGATATTTATACAACTCAGAGTCTATATCATCACTTGCTAATAACTCATCCAACATGTTATATACCATGGATATCTTTTCCAATACTAGCGACATATTAATGGTTTCATAAAATTTACTATCGCTCAGCATAGTCATCATGTTATGGACATATTCGGCACGATCCATAAGGACAACTGGCCCTCCTTTATCAGCCGGTCTTACTATTACTTCATTATCTCTTTTTAAAAGGATCATAGCCTCCCTTTGGGCTTTAGTTAAGTTGTCCTTATAGTATCTCCTACTTCTATCATTATTCTTAGATGAGTTATAAAATTTATAGATGTCATTTTCCACCAATTTCGCAAAGGTATCTAATAGTGGATGCAATATCGGCATGTATGTGCTATAAGGGCGAAAAAGTGAACTAGACTGATTAACATAGAGTGTGTTATTAAAATCTAATTTTAATTGTACATTACGTACAAATTTCTTCACATCTATAACCATGTCTGTAATGTCACCTTTACTTGAGGGGACAAAACTACTGTTTTTTATTGCCATCGTCTTTTGGGATCCATTGTATGCCAGTGACTGCATTCGTATTTTACTTCATTATTAATCTTTTTAAATATAGTTCCTGCATTTCCAGAAAGCCACAAATATTCTGAAAAAGATTTAATCAAAGTTATTCTCTGTGTGCAAAGAAATGTTTTGTTTCATAACCAGTCAAAATATCTGAGGAACTAATAACAAGCTATTATTCAATTTGTTTCTCTTTCTGAAAAAGAGAAGTAAGGTCAGTAATTTGATACATTTTTTTTCTTTTTTTCTCCTTTTCTTCTTTTCTTTGTTTAAACAATGACAATCTATTTAGATTATGTAGTGGGTAAAGGGTGGGGGAGGGCAGGGAGAGAAGAGTAATGAAAATATGATAAATGGAATAATAACATATTTATTCCTTGTAAAAAGTTTATATGTTCTTCAAATGCTATTCCTAATTATACTTTCTTGATTATACTGCTTATGCTTGTTTGTAAATAATCTGTCATACTTTAACTAATAATAATTAGAACTAAATAATAGTAAATAATATGTTTTATTTTTAACTATATTAATATAAACATTAAGTAATATTCCATTGTATATACTTCTTATAGCTTTCTCTTACATTTTTTTATTTCTGCTTTACACTCTTATTTCCTACTCTCTTTTTCTTTTCTTTATTCTTTCTCTTTATTTTTTTTTTCATATTAATATATAGAAATGCTTTTGATCATATAGACACAGTAAATAATAAGATTTGCATAAAAATTGAGTTGGGACAAAAATATTGAGTTTTATTACTTATTAATAACTTTGGGCTTAATTTCACTTACATAGAGGCTGTAATAACCTGTAAAATACATTGTGAAGGTTTTGTCATGTTTAGATGCATTTACACTGCTAAATGAATGCTTGTCACTAGATTTTAACAAGTTTCCCGCCAAAATGTTAAGGGAGACAATCTGGGATGTGGGCTACCTCATGAACAGTGTCCTCGAGTTGTTTTAAAAGCTTCAACTCTCAGAATTCTCACAGAGAAGCTGAAAGCAGTCAATTTGACCTTTGACCCAGATATCACACTGACACATCGCAGATTCAGGAAGAACACTCTACCAGGAAGTAGAACTGATGCAAATGAGACTATGTGAAGGAAAATGAACTCTTTAACATTTAAATGTGAGTTATTTTATATAATTACTTAAATATCTATGTTATAATTCATAAAATATGTCAGTTATAATGATTTTAAATGATGCAGTTTCTTGTAGTAAGTAAATGTCTTATTTTAGAAGGCATAGAAAATGAAACATTTATTCAAGTGTTTTTGAAAATCTACTTGACTGCAGCATACTAATCTGTGTTAAAAACTTATGTTCCAAACATATACATTACTAATTTAATTCATCTGATTGACAAGCATAAATAACTTTATAACTCTATTCTGGAAGAAATTGTCATGTGATATATTTTAAAGCAAGTGTTTCTGAGAATTTGCATAATTATGCAGTATGATTTATAACAATTTCTATAAATATAATATTTTATTCTATTGACAATAATGAGTATGAGTAAAATGCTCATATACAAGCAATTCAAGGTTTTTTTTGGAACCTGTTGACTGCATTTACATGACAGAAAATAGATGCATCTTAATATATGTAATGTCTGAACTATATTAGCCAAAGTTTTTGATTTAAATGAATGTTAGAGCTTATTTTTACATACTTTAAATACTTTGAATAAATTAATATGTAAATATGCCTTCCTTTTTTTTTTCTCTCTCTCTCTTTCTTTCACTCTCTCCCTCTTTCACATCTTTTATTTCTCTCTCTCCTCTTGGTTCCTAATATCGAGATTATTTGAATGCTATTTGAATACAAGTGTATTATATTACATAGATGTATATAGTAGTATGAATAGTTTAAAAAAAAAAAAAAAAGTTTATTTTAGTTTATATGATGCTGTTTTATCAAATGTGTAGTCTTGTCTTGCTAGATAATTGAATTGAAAGCTGTTAATTTAAGTTAAATATAACCAGTATTAAATTGATAAGGTGGTAGCTGAGGTACTGCTGCTTAGGGTAGGGGTTAACTTGAGTGGTAAATACTACTCTAAGTTGGAGTTTTTAACTCCAGGCTGGATGCAAGGTTTAATCCTTACATTATTTTCACTTGTTCATTGTTATATGTATATAGTTTTGACATCCACAATATATTTTGTACACTCATTGTCACTACAAACAAAATTGAATCCTATACAAAATCCCAGAAGAGATTCAATAAATACAGCTATATTTAAAGGTACACCTAAAGGAGGAGATGTAACATTACTTATCTTGTTATTTGTTATTTTGATCATAAGATTCTTAAGTTTTAAAAATGCCAAATGACATCTTTAAAAGGAATTTCTTTAAACATTAATGGACTGAATAATCCGTGTAAAAGGGCAAGCCTAATAAGATACATTAATTTACATAAGGCCAACTTAGTCTTCCTGCAAGAAACCCATCTCTTGAAAAAAGATATTGATAAACTAGCCACAAACAAATATACAGTATTGGTTAGTTCAGAGCACACTCAGAAAAAAGAGGAGTGGCTATTTTATGGAATAAAAGTATGCCCATTCCTAAAACCATTAAGTCTTATCAGGATGACAAAGGAATGTTTTGTATGGTTACAATACAAATTAATGGGAAGACTTACACTTTAATTAATGTATATTGGATACCTGGAATTGGTATTAATACAGTGAAACATCATCTTGATAAGATCATATCATTCTCTATAGGAGATATTATTTTAGCTGGTGACTTTAATTGTATACTACATGAAAGTGATACTACCACTATAGGAAAAGAAGAATTACATCTAATGCAAAACATTTAAATGATTTTGCTAATTCTTATCATTTGAATGATATTAATAATCAGATAGATTCAAAATCATTACCATACACCTTTTTTCTAACAGATACAAAACTTATTCAAAAATAGATAGGGTCTTTATTTCTAACCAGATGGTAACAGATTTAATTAATTCCAAAATCATTTCATGTCCTATATCTGATCATAATTCAATTGTTTTTGAATTAAGTGATAAAAATACTCATAATGTTCAGATCAAAAGGATACCAGCATACTTAACTCAACTAAAAGACTATAAAGAATATATACTTTCAGAAGTAAAACATTTTTTAAACATAAATAATACTCCTGAAGTCTCCATTGTCTATGTTTGGGATGCCTTAAAATCATATCTATATGGACAAAGTATCAGATGGTATAATAATAAAAGGAAATCTTGGGATAAGGAATTGTTAGATATTCAAAGTAAATTAGACTCTTATAAACATAATAATAAAGAAAATAGTATGGACAAGAAAGTTATTGAAGAAATAAACAAACTAAATGAGAAATACAAAGAAATTTTAGCTCATAAAGTTAAAATAACTTTAGAGAAATACAAGTTTTTGTCTTATTCAATAAGCCCCAAATACTTACATAGACTTAAAAATAAAACAAAAAGGTTGAATAAACAAAACCATATCAAAGAAATCTTTGCTCTAAGGAAAAAGAAGAATGTTTCTAGTATAACAGAAATACTAGATGAATTTAGAAATCACTTTCACAAAATTAACCATAATAACATTAACATGGAACCTAAAGATAAAATAAAGGAGTTTATAACCACAAACATGAATAAAACGCTTAATAAACAACAGATTAAACTATTGGACAAAAGTATTTCATATACAGAGGTTATTACACAAATAAATAAGCTTAAATCAAACAAAGCACCGGGTAATGATGGTATTATACCAGAGATATATAAAATCCTTTCTAAAAGTACATATTCATTAATACATAAGGTTTTTATTTTGGCCCAAACTGAGTTAATAACCCCCCCATCTTGGCAATATACATTTATTTCGCCAATTTTAAAAACTAATAAAGATCCAACTAGATGTACTTCATAACGGCCCATCTCATTACTTAATGTTGATTATAAAATGTTTATGAGTATTTTTGCTGATAGATTGAAGACAATCATCCCGGCATTATAGATATAGATCAGACAGGCTTCATTGTAAATAGAAATACTTTTGATAATATAAGAAGAACTTTAACATTAATTGATTTTGCAAATAGGAAAAAGAAAGATTTAACACTTATTAGTCTTGATATAAGTTCAGCATTTGATTCAGTAAGTTGGGACTATCTGTTTACCTTACTGAAGTGCACAAACTTCTCAGATGCATTTGTAAATCTAATTGAGCATTTATACAAAGGAACATTGGCTTATATTAAGGTAGGAACATATGTTTCACAAAAAATACCCATTTTTAAAGGTACAAAACAAGGATGTCCACTTTCTCCACTATTATTCACTTTAGTAATGGAGCCTTGGGCTAATTTGATCAGAAACAGTACTGATATAGAGGGTTTTGAAATAGATGAAAATACAACATCCAAAATTCAACTTTTTGCAGATGATGTTCTAATTACATCAGCAGGATCTAATTCTTCTATGCAGTCTCTATTTGATAAAATGATGAATTTTAAAAGTATTTCTGGTTTAATATTCAATGAAGAAAAACTAAAATACTACCTATATATACACGAAAAAATATTCTCATTAGTGATTTTACTAAATATGTACCCAATTCAGGTCAGATAACTTATTTAGGTATAATACTATCTAAAGATATTAAATCTATTATATATAATAATTATAATACCTGTTTTCTTAATATACAAAATCTTTTTAATACCTGGAATAATATGTTTTTTACTATGGAGGAGAGACTTACAATTATTAAAATGATAATATTCCCCAAGATTTTATACTTAATACAATCAATAATACTTCCACCTACAAAAATAATTATCAAGAAACTGAATACACTAATGTTAAATTTCCTATGGGCACCTAATAGACCTAGGATTGCATTAAAGAAACATACTAATAGCTGGTCTCAAGGGGGTATTTATTTTCCAGACTTTAATTCATATACTATCTCTTCTATTGTGAAAGTTATTACTTTATTAATAGATCAGTCATATGTCGCAAAATGGAAAGATTATTGGGAGCTAATTAGTATGCACTTCATGAAAATCTCCTTAACACATAAAAATATGATTGTAAATAACTCCATGTTATGGTTACTAAAGGAAATTTGTACTTCACCTATTACACCTAAACATATGGTTTGTTGCCCATTAAATATTATTATTAGCTATCGTAACTTTATATTCATGCACCCTAAGTATAGGGAATGGAATTTTATTATATTCCCTATAATGTATACTCAGGGTATGCTTTTGTCATCTACTTCTGAAGGAACTCATTTAGCTATAGATAATGATCTAAAGTACTGGTATCAGTTGATATCTGATAATAAAGTTAAAATCTAGATTTCTTAAAACAAGAATTTGATCTAAGAGAAACTTGCTGGTTAGAGGTTCAGACCTTTAGACAACATCTCATTAATAAAATAGATCTAATGTCTATAACAGTTAAAGAATCTATTCCAACACTGATTGATTACTTGATATTAAATTTACAACATAAAGTTTCTGATAAAGGTAAACTTTCATACATACATAAAAATATCAGACAAGAAACTTTTTACAGTGTAGATACATACTGGAATTATTTCACTTCTATTAATGGGGACCCACCAAATCAACAAGATAAACAATATATATTGGAATCTGCCTATAGAACTACGTCTTCCATTGTCTGGAGACTTTATACATGGAAATTTTTACATAGATCTTTTTATACACCTTTGATGATGAATAAAATAAATAATAAAGATAATCTATGTAAGAGATGTAATGTAGAAATTAATGCTGTCTGGGCTCATATGTTTTATGACTGTATAAAATTGAAAGAATACTGGAAGTCAATTAATGAATTTTTGCAGGCTCTTTTTACAGATAATTTCATTATTTCTAAATCTCTTATATTATTCAACACACCTATACCTCAAAGTGTTAAAAAGGTTAAGCTTCCCTTGTTATGGTCTATTCTAGCAGTGGATAGGAAAATAATAACCAGAAATTGGATTTCAGATACACCTCCTTCGTTCAATGAATTTAAAAATGTTATGAATATAGTGTGCCATATGGAAATAAACACAATTAGGTCAAGAACAACTAGAAAAACATCTTATTATATTGTATGGGATAATTTACAAAATTTGTTAAAAAAATCCTAATTTCAATAGCATGGTATTTTAGTTTAATTAATTGATCTGATTGTAGTGGATGTCTTTGTAAATACTTTAGTTGTTTTGTTGAATGTTATAATCATATCTATTTTTAATTACTTGTATAAAATTGTTATGATATTTCTCTTGTATGTTAAAACAATAAACCTGTTTTGAAAAAAAAAAAAAAAAAAAAAAAGTACGAGAGAATCGTCAGATAACCTATGTAGAAGATTCTATAGGAATGAGAAGTGTACTAATTGGTTCTCTGACAGAGTAGCTGATGCGTGGAAGAGACTACCAAATTACATTAAAGCAAGTACTAGTTTAGATATATTTAAGAACAGCCTGGACATTTATTATGGGAACAACTGTTTTGGCATACTGGCAAGCTAGAAGGGATTTAATGCCCATGCTTGAAACATTTGTATGCATGTATTAAGAGAGGTGTTGCATTTATTTAGTCACCTTTAACACATACTATGCAAAAGTTTGCTTATGATGCATTATTCTACAAATGCATTGTCTTAGCATTTTACATCAAATACACTGCTTTGTTTTTCTGGAAATTATTTTACAAATGTGATACCTTAAATATTTGCATTCTTTTCAAACCCACCCGGGTTGGGTGCTAAGCCCCCCCCCCAACTAAATACAGCAACTCTGGGATCGCACTGCAGTGGGGAAAAGGGCAAATTTCCCCATCTTGGCCAAGTGCATATTAACCCTGTTAAAAAAAAAAATCAGTAGTGTGATCTTTCGGTAAAATAACAGTTTGGTGTTTTCTTGGTAAAGTCGCCTTCTGGTAAGTGGTCTTTTGATTACTAGACCCCTTAATAACAGTTTATCATTCAAAACTTGCAGCTTTTACTATTAGATATTGTTTTGGTTTGACTTTTTTTTGCATTATCTTTACCTATGAGAGTTTTTTTTTATCCAAAGAATTTTTTTTTGCTCTCCATCCTTTTGTGTTTGAGTAGTGAACCTTTTGTTTCCTTGATCTGTGAGAAACTGAAAAAAAATTGCCAGAAGCAGTTTGCCTTCTTTTGTTGTAAACTATGATCTAGTGGAGTATGTGGGCATGGAGTCTCGTATCACTCCCCTAGGGTGAAATGCTATCTGGACAGGTGTCCTCCCTTTTTTGTGAAGATATCTCATATATCAGATTCCCTCCCTTTACCATTATGTAAGGCTTCCCTACTCCTGACTATTTGCACTGTGATCCGTAATGCCAGACTTATTCAGAATAAACCAGGAATTATATGGGACTTGCTCCACTTTGTTGATTTGGCATTTACCATAGAGATGTGGCATCTAACTGCTGTTGCTTCACCTCATCTCCAGGCTGTACACTGACCTAGGCACTGTAATGCTGGTGGTGATGGTGCGACTATATTCTGCAGGAGTAAGATACAGATTTTCCTAGTTTGTTACCTTATCAGCTATGTTGCTGTCTTTGAGTACTTCTGCAGGAGCTAATGGAGTTCCTCACTGGATTATTGTATGAATCCCAGTATTTGCCTACTTTGGGGATTTCAATGCTTGGCAGATAACAAGCCTTGTGAACTGGCAAAGGACCTGCTTTGTTTTTTTCTTTTTTAATGCTTCAGCTTTATCCATGTTATTAAAACAAGTTTGGATACATTCGACCTAGTAGTCTAGCTTGGTGTAGGATCAAAGATTTGATGATGGAACCAATCTCAGGGTTAGACCATAGTCTGGTACATCTTATGGTTGGCCTTTCGCCTACTATGTCTTCAGACACTGTACTGGTCCATTGCAGAGATGAAGAAACATCACACTTCTGCATTATCAACATTTCTGCAACTAGTCTGCTTAAGACACAGATACTATTGTTGCTGTTTACAGCTGGGACAAGGCAGGTGCTCTCAATGTTCTTGTTCTAGTCTGTGCCTCTTAGATTTGTCATTTACTAAGTCTTGATTTAAATTAGCTTCTTTAGCTATGTCAAGAATCTAAGTGGCAACTCGCAGATATCCTGTGAGCTAGTGCAAAATAGCACAAAATATACTGAACCCACTGATATTGCCAACATCCTGGCAGATAGATTCAGTGCAAACTTCACCACCGCTCTCACCCCCAAAAGGGCCCACAACAATACCGGAAAAGTGTAGTGTCCTGGAAATCACAGATGCACAGGTGAAAACAGCCCTTTCAAAAGCCAACAGCACAGCGTCAATGGGGCCAGATGGTGTCCCAGGCTGTGTCTTGCACGAACTACAGGACGAACTAACCCCGCACCTAAACACACTGTTCGACCTCAGCCTCTCCACAGGTTACATGCCCATACAATGGCACACAGCAACGGTTATTCCACTCCACAAAGGAGGAGCCACAACTGACCCTGGTAACTATTGCCTCATAAGCCTGACTAGCCTGGTCTGCAAGGCTATGGAGCACATCATCATGGAACTCATTAACAAAGACATTGGAAACCTCCAAACACTTGACCTGACCCAGTTCAGCTTTGTTAAGGGCAGATCATGCCTACTAAACCTGGTTGACTTCTTCGAAACAGTCACCAAGGTCATAGATGAGGGGAAGGTAGTTCACACAGCCTACCTTGACCTCACCAAGGCTTCTGACACCATTCCCAACTCGGGAATTATAGAAAAACTCACCAGCCTGAACATAAACCCCTATGTCACGAGATGGGTTGCCAACTGGTTTACAGACAAAACTCACACGGTAAGAATAGCGGGCTCCAGGTCAGACTCTAAACCAGTCACAAGTGGTGTCCCACAAGGCTCGGTCCTGGAACCCCTACTGTTCGGCATATACTTCTCAGATGTACAGGCAAACACAGGAGGACTATGGCTAACCAAGTTTGCCGATGACTGCAAACTGGAGCCATAATTGACTCTCCGGCTGACACGGACATTCTCCAAAAGGGCCTTACTGAGACGGACACCTGGTGTCAAAGTCATGGTCTCAAGCTAAATGCCAGAAAATGCATAGTCATCCCAGTTTGGGAAAAACAAAACACCCATGAATTACCACATAGGTGGCAGCCCCCTTAATACAGAAGAGGTAATAACAGATGTGGGAACCAGGTAGATAGTAATCTCTCCTTTGACAATCATATTGCCAAAGTAGTTAGGAAAGCCTTCTATGTAGCCCATCTAATTACTAAAGGGTTCACATCTAGAAATAAAGAGGTTATAATGCCCCTCTACTCGTCACTCATCAGACCCATCATAGAGTACAATGCCCCATTTGGGATGTACTTCACAAGATACTTCCAACAGCTGGAAAGACCACAAAAGTACCTCACCAAGAGGATTACTGGCCTCAAACATATGTCCTATGCAGCCCAACTGGAAAAACTCCAGCTGTACTCAGTCGCATATCGCTTACTCACAGGTGATCTCTGCCTGACTTACAAAGTCATGTCCAACTCAGAATTGATGGACATGCTCCACCTAAAGAAATCCAAGTCACTGCAAGCCACTTGCTCTAGTGAGCTAAACCTCACCACAACAATAAATAGAACATGCTGGAGGGATAGATTCCTGTCACAGAGACTCCCCATGCTTTGGAACAAAATTCCTAACTACATTAGGCAGAGCCCCTCACCAACACTCTTCACGAGAAACCTTGACGAGTGGATGGGTAACAGAAAGTACACCCCCGGGATCACTTCATTGGCTCTTCTTGACAGAGGCTCAGTTAATTAATCAATGGGGTGGCGAAAGCTGACACACTCTGGCTAGGCTTATAAATGCCCTCGGGCAGATAGCCCAGTACCTACCTATGAACCTATGTGAGCCTCATGTGGCTGGAATGGGATGGTGCTGATGAAGAAGGAATAGCTAACTTCAAGATAAACTTAAATTTAATGTAGATATTCAGTATTCAGCATACCAGACAGAAATCTCATGTTAAAAATATTTTGTTCAAAGTACTCTGATAGCTTCATAGGTTCATAGGTGTGTACTAGGCTAATGGCCCTGGAGCCTTTACAAGCCTAGCCCATAGAAGAGCCCTGTCATCATGATACTTCTATCCTTCTGTTAGAGCAGGTGTGGTAAATAGGTTCAATAGCCCAGCTTGTTTCTTGTTCA
>NC_056745.1:328317733-328367733 GCF_019279795.1 Protopterus annectens | reverse complement strand
CTCTAAGAAGTTGAGAGGTATGGCACTTATTCAACTTAATGTGAATGAAAGGCAGAATATCTCTTCACTCAGCCCCCACTCCAAAAAAAAACATATATACAAATCTTACACTTTGGAGACATAAAGAAGTTGTGGAGTGGGAGGCAGGGGTCTCTCAACCTACATACTAAAGATAACACTATTTTGTAAAGTAAAAACCTGCCTTGGAGACAAAAGCAGATCCTGACTGCATACTTGTACTTAGGTATGTCAATCATCCTGCTGAGATTCAGCCACCCCTGAATCATCTGACCCACATTTGAGCATGAGCAATGAACAGGATGCAAAAATACAAATAAAGCAAAACTAAATATCTAGTAGCATACGAGTGCCTACATATTTGATAAAAACTAACCTCAGATTCCATCTCATGCTATAGAAAACCTTTAAAAAGATAATCAACTGGTTAAATTTCAATGTTTGCTAAGCCATTTTCAATAACATTTAACACTTCATGACTGGTGTAATTTTGCAGAATAAAAAATGCTAGAAAAGTACACACTTGCATATAATACTTCACACTAACTCCTTTAGGAGACTTTAGTCCTGAGTTCTGCAGAGCCCTCAGAAGAACAAAGTTCATTGCCCCTCTTTGAAGACAAAGCTGCTAGCTAATCCCAGGTGCATTAAAAGCCCACCTGAACCACTGCTTATTCTTTATTCTTTACATTGTTATGACCACCGTTGGTTTTAGAAACACACTGGATGATCAGTTTTAAGCTTATCTTTCATCGCCTCTGGATCCCTTTGCGAGCTCTACACAGCTGCCATATCTCAAAAAATATGCATTATCATCACGTACAATTTGCCATCGTCAAGAAGATGCAGTATACATCGAGTCATCAATGTTTACAATTCTTACCTGTCCCTGTGTGTATCCCAGCATTGGCTGCATCACTGCCACTCTCTTCCTATACTGTAGTGCATTCAATGCGCAGTAATACTGCAAGGAAGCCTGGTGCTGCCGTTTTCTTGCACTTGCTACTTCAGCGACAACCTCTGCCTTTAACTGAAAAGGTACACAAATAAAATGGGCAATTGTAATTAGAGGTATTCTTGCATGCAAACAGAATGTATCAGTAGTTAATTAAAAAACATTATTTCTGAAACAATGCATGCTGCATTACATGTTTAAAATCCATTCCCAAAAGAACACAATTTTTGTATAGATGAACAAATATTTCATTTGGAGGAAGAAGCACAGCAGCAAGGTGTCAGCGTGGTCACTGTACTTTATATCATCTATAAAAAGACCAGACAAATAAACAAACTATTCAGTTACTAATTCAAGATTGCACAGATCAAAGATACTAGCAGCAATCATAAGTTTTATAAAGTATAAACTGAAAGTTTTAAAAGTTCATATGTGGTTATGCCATAAAGTTTAACAATGTTATCCCATTAGTAAAATCACTGATGTGGCATGCAAATAAAAAAAAAAAAAACATCTTTTCCTAGGTTGCTAGTTGCAATGGCAGTGGCGGCTGGTGATTTCAAATCAAAGGGGGAATGCAGGAGACAACTGAATGGTGGGGCCAATGGGAAGGGGTGTGGCCAACTAGAAAGGGGCACAGCTATGCTCAAACCCACAACTGGAATACGCTGCCCTGGGTGCCAAACCATCATTATGAGAGTCCAATCAAGACAAAATTGAAGTGTAGAAGAAAAACAAATATTTCAATGCATTGGCTACATGACAGCTCATTTAATATCCAGAGGGAAATGGTGTGGTGCTGCGGTAGCGCTGTTGCCTGACAGTAAGACGTTGCCCTGTTCGATTCTCAGCTAGAGCATCTTCTGTCTAGAGACATGTGTGAATGGGCGTACCTTCGTTGAAGGTTGCGCGTCAGGGCTGGCAACTTGGCACATAACAATCTACTGCCAATCATTAGTGGACTGGAGTTCCGCTGTGGCGACCCCTAACCAGGAAAAGTCAAAAGACACAACAACAACAACAACATGGAAACAAAAAGGTTGTGAGGCATGAAAAAATAAATTCCTTTTTAAATACATTACTGGAATGCCAGTCAAAATCAAGTATAAAAAAAACACGCAGCACTCAGCTCAAACCACTTCTCCTTGCACTGCAGTTCTAATTAGAATTTATATTCAGCTTTATAGTACCAAGTAACATACTGAAAGTAGCAATCTCTGTGATACCCCCACTTGTAAAAATGTTTCTTATCCGGAAAAGACCTGCTGCCCGACAACAACTATCTACTTGTTTCATGGGGAAAACATGATCAAAGTAAAAAATGAACAACAAACAAGAAACAAGTTTAAGATAAATTGCTTAAAGGATTACTGCACAGGTTATGGACCACACATGATAGATTGGCATTCTGTTTAGTTTACGGGTAAAGCCTGCAATGATGACTGCAAGTCTCCAACAAATGTAATCAGCTTCTGAAAACACTGTAATCCTGCCCCTTTATTACAAATACGGTCATATACATTTCAATACCAAAGGCTTATATGTTATCTAGTTATGTAAATATTCTCTGCATGGCAACAACAAAAAGGCTTTCAATGTTGGTAATTCTTTAACAGTATGCTTACTTGCATCTTACAATCTCCGACAAGCTTACATGATGGTCATTACAGTATTGCTACTTAAATACAGAGCAACAGGGCAATGCAACAGCATGCATTTTCTGAATAATGAGAAGCAAAAAACAGTAGTATAAAAATATGACAGCAAAACCAGAACATTCTGCAAAATCAAGGACAGATGAAAAGCCACTGTTGTACTTGTGTCTACCTTGGATGGGGGAATACTCTGCACACTTACACTGCATAATTGCTCCTTGCCTTGCTTGGACACATCCAGAGTCACTACAAGTATGACACAATTTTAAATGTCTCTGGCTGACGGTGATGGCTCTGACACATTTGTCATACCTCTCAACCTCAGAGCAAGAAATCTGGACAAAGCCATACATAGAAGTGGGACAAAGGCCCAAAAATAAGGACAATTTTTAAATATTGCTCTTATAAACTTAGAGGGCGGTGACGGTGGTGCAGTGGTTAGTGTTGTCGCCTCACAGCAACAGGTCTTTTGGTTTGATCCTCAGCTGGGGTGCCTTCTGTGCAGAGTCTGCATGTCCTCCCTGTGGTCGAGTGGGTTTCCTCCGGGTGCTCCGGTTTCCTCCCACATCCCAAAGACATACTGTAGGTGGACTGGACACTAAATTGGCCGAGGCATGAGTGCGTGCATGTGTGTGCCTTCTGTGGAAGGTTGGGCGACGGGCTGGCAACTCGACACCGTAAAACTCTATTGCCAATCATGAGCAGACATGTGATCCACAGAAACTGCACACAGTATGCCTGTCTCTATTACTGCACTATTTCCTTTATTTTCTAGACAACTATGTATACATAAACTTTTGCCATGTATCTCTGTAATTACCAAACATTAACATTTTCCTGGGCCAACACTGAAATTGTTTGTCATTTCTGATCAGTCTTAAACCCCACTCAACAAATGTAAAAGTCTCTCATATCCAGGTTTTCTTCCCAAAATTAGATCTGCTCAAGGGTTCATATACAGTACTAAATAACCAAAGGGTGTACTATAAACTCTTTCCACTAAGACTACAAGGTCCAATTACCTCCTTTGCTGAATAAGGCAACTGCTCCTTATCGTAAATTTTTGTAATTTTTTTTAAAGTCCAGGTGATGGCTCAGAAACGAGAACTACGGTCTCAGATGTCAACTAATACACAAACTCGTCAGCCATGCCAAAGCTCTATCTTTTCAACTCAACTACAAGAGCAGCTTTACCGTAAAAATTAAAAAAATAATAAAGCGACAAAATTCAAGATGGTGAATATATTTCACTCTAAATTAGGCCTTGATAGCTGCAGCTTACAGACTATTTCTAGGAATGCCCACAAATAATGCATACGGTAGCTTCTACAGTAACAAAGGCAGGCATTTGAGGCCAGTTGTAACTTGCAAATTAATGTAAATGCTATGCCTTGACACTGTTAACTTGTTGAGCTAATTAAATTATTTCAATACCCGCAAAAACAAAATGCCTCCTGACAAGAATAAAAATGAAATTTGTTGCTTTCAAAAAACTTAAGCGAAGTGGAAACTAACTGGGGAAACGCTTTGTAGTCTCTACTTACACATCCTACTATATTACTGATTACCAACATGATCTTTAATCAGTAACGGAAAGACAACTGTCCTTAATTTAAGCAACGCCACACAGTGAAACATGATACGAAAGTAGTGCCATGGACACAAACAAACCAGGTCTGTTACTTGTCAAGTTATTTCTTAACTTTGTTTTATTTAAATCTGTTTCAGTTGCGGGGCGTAATGCACAAATAAAAGTACAAAAATTCCACATACGGCCAAACAGTACTGGTCAGATACCTATTTGCTCACCCCACACAGCTGTACCACCACGACGCTTTAATCTGGGGCAGACTGTAAATAAAGCCAACAAGCTTCTGGATGTGCGTGTTTCAACACTTTGTCAACTTCTTGATAGCTACAGAAGTGATCAATTGCACAGAAGCACTTACAGCTGTTTTCAAGCCTATCGACATGTTCTGAAGCTCAATATCCCATGGAGCGAGCAATATGTATGACAGCTGCAACTACCTCTTCTGTTCAACAGATCCAAGAACTACAGTGTCAGGCAATGGCTGTTCAGTCCCCTATTCCTTCTCAACAGAGCTAATTGTAATCCCCTTCACTTACCCCCCCAAACATACGCAGGTACACTGTTTTAGCTTCCAGTCGTACATCAAAAGAAAACACATCAGGGCGATAACCCAAATACTGAACCTTTAAAAAGGACTCTCGAGATCCATACTTTCCAATGATACACAAACGTAAGACAATCCGTGTACAGCCTCCTGACCCAGGAAACCAGTCGACCCGGAACACACACACAACTACCTGAATTGATCCTCTGACACATCTTCACTAGAAAGAAAAATTAATCCTCTGCTTCTCAATACTCGACTTGTGCTTCCTGACCCAGAAAAATCGTTGTACTCCATTCGACCCGGGAACAGAAATGAATCATTGGTGCCAAAATGTGCATCATGCCAGTTCCTGTTTCTTAGTGCTGGAATTTGAATGCAAGCACAGACTGCAGACCTTGCAGTCCGATCTCTTACAACCACATATACTTCTGGGGCTTCAGACAGAAGAAGCACTTCGGTGCGAAAGTGCTTACATTATTGTCTGTGATTGTTTTTTATATTAAAAAGTGTGCCACAAAAAAAGTGTGCCACAGCCTTGTCTCTGGGATTCCTTGGTTTTTCACTTAAGAATATTGCTTTATACAAACACCTGTATAACTGCGTTGCCATACCTGACAGGAGCAAAATAAGCTCCTCAAGGAAGAGCAAACCTGCCTGGTGGACAACTGCCATTAACAGGCTTTACAATACAAGGAAGAAATTGCTATCTAAGAGTAAGAGGGACTAAGCCCTAAACTGGAAAAACTCCCTCATCAGCTTAAACCAGCAAATAAAACTTTTTGTGAAGTCCTCCAAAGCACACCATGAAACGAAATTAGCTTCCTCAACTAAAGACAACCATGAGGCATTCTTTAGTTCCATCCATAACCTGAAAGGATAGGCCCAGATTTGTGCCAAACTGACAGTTAATGATACCACACATACTGAGCCTGTGGACATAGCTAACCTGTTGGCCGACAGGTTCTGTGAAAACTTCACTCTCCTGTCCTCGCCACATATAACCTATGACATCCCTGCCACCTGTCCCCTACCTTGTATCTCTGAAGAGCAGATCATTAATGCCCTCTCTAAGGCCAGGAACACAGCATCTACAGGACCTGATAACATCCCTGCCTCTGTCCTACATGGGCTCCAACAAGAATTAGCAACACCATTGGGTACTCTTTTCAATCACAGTCTAAGTACTGGCTTCGTCCCAGATGAATGGAAAATGGCCACCGTTATTTCCTTACACAAAGGCAGTGCTTCCACTGACCCCAGGAACTATAGACCTATTAGCCTGACTAGCCTTATCTGCAAGGCCATGGAATGAATCATCATGGACCTTATCAACAAAGATATAGGTAATCTCCAAACACTTGATCCTACTCAGTTTGGATTTATCAAAGGGAGATCATGACTATTAAACCTGGTGGACAAGTCCCTGGACGAGAGAAAATCTGTGCATACAGCCTACCTAGTCTTAGCCAAGGCATTTGACACTATCCTCCACTCAGGCATCATTGACAAACTCACCCAGCTAGGTATCAACCCTTATATCACTAACTGGCTCACTGATAGAACTCATATATTCGAAACAGGGTAATTCACCTCCATCAGCAGACCTGTAACTAGTGTTGTTCCACAGGGATCAGTCCTGGACCTCTACTGTTTGGAATTTATTTCTCTGAAGTACAAGCAAAAACTAAAGGCCTTTGGCTGACAAAGTTTGCTGATGATTGCAAACTGGGAGTGGTCACAGAATCTCCAAATGATGTCAACAACCTACAAGAGGATGTTACACAAATGATTGGTGCCAAAGTCATGGCCTTAAACTCAATGCAAAAAATGTATTATTATCCCTTTCAGTAAAGAATAGAGCCATGAAATCCACCACGAAGTATAAAACTCTTTATTCACCACAAATAAAACGAACAAGCGCTTTCACATACACCGAGTATGCTTCATCAGGTTTCAGTAAAGGCGATATTCCTGTTAACTACCACATCAATAGTAACACCTTAAGTACGCACTCAGTGGTGACAGACATGGGCACACAGGTTGACAGCAACCTCACCTTTGACCACCGTGTCTCCACAGTGGTAAGGAGGGCATTCTATATTGCTCATGTCAATTGCCTCTCGAATAAAAATAAGTTATAACCTCCCTGTACTCTTCTTTCATTAGGCCAATAATTGAGTACAATGGCCCTTTTGCTATGTACCTTTCCAAGCCCCTGCAGCAATTGGAGAGACCACAAATGTTCCTCACAAGGAAAATTCCTGGTCTTCAGCATCTATCCTATATGGATTGTTTGAAATTACTGTCATTTTATTATGTTTCATACAGACTACTCAGAGACAATCTCTGCCTTGCATACAAGGCAATCTCTGACCCTGCTTTACTGGAAATGCTGCATGTCCACAATTCAAATGGTACATGGGTTACTCGCTCTAAAGACCTTAACTTGGTATGTGACATTAATAGAACCTGCATGAGGGACAGATTTGTCTCCCAGAGGTCACCACACCTTTGGAACAGACTCCCATTTCATGTCAAACAGAGCACCTCATTGGCTCTCTTTAAACGCAGTCTGGACGATTGGATGGGTAACCATAAATTCACCTCAGGAATTACACGTATGTCCCTCTTGGACAGGGCAATAGGTGCTGATCGTGGAAATAAGGGTAGAACTTGACTAAGCTTGATTAGGGTCATTAGCCTAGTAACTTCCTATGATTCTATAATCCTATCTGTATGTCTACTGTCTATGTCTGCTGCCAACTTTAATGTCAGCTTTAACAAAGTGGGAATAAACCCCTATGTCACTTGCTGGATTGCCAACTGGCTCACAAATAGGATGCAGATAATCAAAGCAGGGGAAGTTACCTCCACAAAGAGACCAGTCACCAGTGCAGTTCCCCAGGGTTCTGTGTTGGGAAAACTCCTGTTTGACATCTACTTTTCTGAAATAAAAGCCAATACCAAAGGGCTATGGCTGACTAAATTCACAGATGAATGTAAGCTAGAAGCAGTCACTTAATTCCCAAATGACTTGGCCATTCTGCAGAAAGGACTTTCTCAAATAACTGGTGCCAAAATCATGGTCTGAAACAAAATGTCAAAAAATGCATTATTGTATCCTTTGGTAAATCATCTACTCCAGGGAGCTAACAGATTGACAATACTCCCTTAAATGATGACTCAGTGATTTGGGATTTGGGAACATAATGGGATAGCAACCTAACTTTTGAGCAACATGTCTATTGTTACAAGAAAGTCCTTCTATATTGCACAAAAGGGGATCTTGGCTAGGCTTAAAATGTCCCACAAGGGCAGCTAACCTAGTACTTACATATGAACCTATGTGAACTCTTCTGTATCAACTGTGCATTAATTATTATTCTTTGCTACTGTGGCCATGTTTGGCCCAGGCTATGATTGGAAGGTGTCCACAGACCAGTCCACCTACCATGTTTACAAATGTAAAATGAAACAAAATACAACTCTAACACAGGCTTATTAAAGCTGAAGAATATCTCATTTATGCACAAATCATATATTTTTAAAACAACTTTTTGAACAGAAGTGATGGTTTCATTCACAATGTTACACATCTTCCTTCTTTTTCCTACTAGGCATCATTAATTGCCATACAAATAAAAGTGAAATTAGGTAATGCTGTCCAAAATCGTGTCCTTGTGGCCCCAAAGTTATGTGCTAAACCTGGTACCAGGGTCACTTGTGTCACATATGAGAATTTGCCATATGTAGTATTACATCCTTACTTTTTCCTGTGATATGAGAAGAAAGCATTACACAAAAATTGGCAAGGAGAGATGGAACTCAAAGCACATCAAATATAGAACCATTTAAGCTGGTGTGATTATCCTAGAAGACAGTGAATTGAAGAGCTGAATAATTGTCTGTGATTGACTGTAGACTCCCAGAAATGCAGATATGCCTGACAGAAGCTGTTTACTTTTAAATCCGTTTGTTACAGTGGACAGTGCCTCAAGAATAAATGACTGAACAGATTATTACTTCAACTCACAGAACCAGAAGACAGGTCAAAGAAATTTATAGTTACGATATTAACACAACTGCCATTGTCTGACTTCAGAGAAGCACTTACACAAAAGAGAATATTTTGTCAAAAAATATCCTGGAATACATTCGCCGTGGTTGGAGATACAGGAATTACATGGCATTATGCAGAGTGTTGGCACCTCTAAATGGTAGTCTGTATACCAAACCACATACATGAAATGTTACACTCATTAAAGAAAATACAGGCCTGTATAAGTTGCATTCTCCATCTGCTTGTTCAATACTGACTCACAGGTGATGTTTTGAATGATCTGCTGCAGAAAAGCAGATGCACATTAGTAAGTGAGCTGCATACTGCATACTGTGATATATACTGCTCAGACTGTATGCAAGTCTGCATTGGGTCTACTCAGGCTAAATGCACCTGCCACACATCAGTCACATGCTTTTAGTCTGGACTGCATATCAAGATTTTGTACATTATCTAGTATGTATACTGTCTTCAAATTTAAAGTTTGCATGTATAACAGCATATGAGTGAAAGAACACACTTTAGACTGACCTTACATTTTGCTAATTTTGTCTCTGCAGTGTATCTACAGAACTGTACCACTGAAGTCATGAAAGAGTTTAGAACCTATTCACTCATTCTTTCACTTTCTGATACAAATTTACACCATTCACTATTACAGGAAGCCAAAGCCCACCCCTGTATTTAATGGGTGTAAAGCAGACAGTAAGTCCTAGACATGAGGGACACAGGTGTATCATTACATATGTATACACACACACACACAGAAACACACAGACACACACAGACACACACAGACACACACAGACACACACAGACACCCACAGACACACACAGACACACACAGACACACACAGACACACACAGACACACACAGACACACACAGACACACACAGACACACACAGACACACAGACACACACAGACAGACACGGAGAGGTCACTGACTGTACCATAGGGCAGGGGGAATACTGCTAGGTACCACAAATTCAGACTTAGCATATATGCCCCTACAGCTGCTCTAACAGTCAGCTGTCCTACAGTCCAATGAATGTAGTTACACAGCAAGTATTGCATCATACCTGTCAACTGGACAGATTTTTGCAAAATGTCCAGATTTTTGGCACATATTTTTGGCCTGGTCCTCATAAAATTTGTGATTTTCTGGAAAATCAATGGGATGACCTCAGGAATGAAGTTACTAAATAATGACATACATTTGAGTTTCAGACTTCAAATCCTTCAGAAAATGTATGTTAAAACAAAACCTGTTACACTAGCAACTTTCGATATAAAGCGATATTTAAAATATGTCCCTGTGTTTGGGCCTTTGTCCTCCCATTTTTGTCGGGCTTTGTCCAGATTTCTTGTGCTAAGAGGCTGAGAGGTATGTTACATCATGTTTTGTTTTTTCCTCATAGCATGATCAATCGAAACCTAGTTAACTTGTACTGTACACTTCTTCCCACAATTAAGGAAGTGTCGAGTTAGTGTACATAAGTGAGAGGTCGCCAAGTGCAAGGGTGTGCCCCCCCCCCCCATTTTTTCTCTTTTTATTGTACTTTCCAGTTATAAGTCATGATTTAAAAAAATCTGATGAAATGTAATGTGCTACAGTGACTTAACTTTTTTATAGGTAAAACCCAATAATCTCACAATTGCGAGAATCTCAGTTACAATCCTTGGAATTAGAACAAGGAATCACCCACTTGCTCCTATTCCTACTACATTTTCTCTTTATTACTAATGTTTAGTATAACACAATACTCAATTAATCTGTACATTCTTCTCACATCTTTCGACACAGTAATATTTCCCACGGTTCCCTCAATAATCACAGCAGTAGCAATTTACGCTCAGGACAAGATATAGCAATAAGCAGCAACCACTCTATGCAAGCTTCAAAACTTGGGAATGCATCCTGCTCTTAGCATAAACTGCTTTGGATTCTGGGAGATACTGTTTTTCATATTAAGACTTCTTAGTTACCCATTTTTAATATTCTCACTTCCAGTAAATCCAGGTTCTTCCAGCCGGCCATGCACACTTCTCTGCAACTTGCTTATTGTCCGCAGTTTATACTAACCCATACTCTTCTACCCTACTTCATCAATTTCTCTTACTTCCTAGCCAAAGTTATCAGTCACCACACTCTCTCTTCCTTCGTCATCCCTGCTTCTCTGTCGTATCCTTATATAATTAAGAAACTCATAGCTTAACCTTCTAATTCCCTTTTTGCAGGACCACACTATCGCTACTGGTTTTAGTGTGGGTGCAATTTCTCACATAAACTAATTCTTTGTATCGGCTTTTTCAATATATTTTGTAAAATGTTCAGTGCAAAAAAAGCAGTTTGGTTCAAATCAGAGTCTAACTAAATGAACAGAATTAGAGATAACATATGAAGGAGTTTAATAGTTAAATCTTAGATAGCTAGATAGCAAGTGCAACACTGAAGAAGTTTATCAGCTTTTGCAGACAGCATGTTAAGCAACAGGATAATATGGGAAAAGTTTAGCAATACACTGAGGATGAGAGTAATGGATATTATTTTAACTATTGTACTGACTGATATTACAAGGTAAAACGAATCTAAAGCCAAGACTAGTGTATGAAAAAAAGAATATAAGATGATGCTTTACTGTTGTGTGGTAAATGACTCCAGTGTTTAAGAGAAACTACAATGGGGAAGTCTGTAGGAAGCAGTTACATTTAGTTCACATTTGTAAATGACCGAGCAGGGATTTTCTGATGAAGTTTGGTGAGGACTGGGAACAAGTATTTCTAGAGATAAGACTATAGTACTGGTCTAGTTTTTAAGAAAGCCCATTCTGTAGTGTGCATGACAAACTGGAGCCTTGAAACACAGAGGCAGTACACAGTTTACTGTTGCTTTTAGTTTACTGAAGTAGAGGAAAGAAATAATTCTTAATTATTTACACAATGTGACTGCAAGAAGCTATACAGCATGTAGTGATGGCAAGGTGTTAGCTGTTTCAGATAAGTGATAACAATGTGTTTACTCATCTACGTAATTTCTAAAGTAACAGAACATGTACTTGCACATCGTTTTTGAAGTTTACTGGCAGTGGTATTACTACAAAGAAGCATTAAAGGGAGATAGTGTTCTAATTTTGGGAGTAACTTTTTTATTACTTCTTTTTGAACATTTTACATAAGGCAGGTGGCAAATTTATAGTTACATCTGATTTGGCTTATGCAATTGGAGACGACTGTTTCTGAGTAATAAATGAAAGAAAGGCTTTAATCAGGGTAACCGTCAAGGTATTTACAGTTTTATTGTTCTAAGGATGCAACATACAATAGTGTTTGTTTTACTTGGCTTATGATTAGCTTATGGAAACAAAACTGGTACATAACATGATAAATTGGAGTTACAGATGTTTTGTAGGTTATTACTGTTTTTCTTGAAGCCGGCAAAATGAGGTCACTGGCACAGAGGATTACTTCATAATAAGGGGGACCTATAGGTGGTGACTAATGAAAAATGAAATAGTACAAGTCCTAATATACATCCCTGTGGAACTTTTGAGGTTAAGAATATCAACTATTAATGTTTAATTTTATCTGCCTGTTATTGAGGTACTTTTTGAACCACCTGATTGCTTATTTTTTCAAAGCCTATGTTTTTCAAATTCTTATACCATCAGATTATGACTGACAAGATTAAAGGCTAAATTTAAGGCAGCAGAACTGTTCCTGAAAGTAGACCTTTATACAAGTAATTAAAATGTAATCAGCTGTTGAGTGCAGTGATGTCATAATATTAAAGAACAGAGAGCAACCATATCAGGCATTTTTAGGATGTTGTTAAACTGTACATACGATAAAATCTGAGTGTACATTAATTCTTTCCAACTTTTTCTGAGTGAAGGTTGACTGCGCATAAGACAATATTAGTCTAAAATGGGTCTATATCACTATCCAAAACTGATTTAATCGAACAGCACTGTGCATCGAACTGCCATTCATCGAGGTATTCATAGTGAGATTGTGGTACAGTGAAGATCGGAAAATTTGCCATTTCCTCAATGTAGTGTGATCTGGGAGTTGGTATATATAATTAGCAGGGGGGGGGTCACAAGAGTGACTTCGATAAATGGCATTTTCAATGTAAATGCTGTTCAATTACAGCCCTTTTCGATTTCGTAATATAGACCTGTCCAATACGGTAGAATCACTAACTTTAGTTACAGGATCATGACTGAGGTCTTCCACTCAACAGAAATGAGGCTGTGGCCTCTAAGCTGATTTTCTTTTTGTTCAAATTTGACAAAACACTTTTTCAGTATCTCAGAACATAATGAAAGGTACCACATCTCAGTTATGTAGTAACCTCATGTGCATTTTAGCACACAACAAAAACACCCAAACAATGAAGTTACAATGGACTTTTAAAGTAAAAAAATAAGTGCTTCTTCCTTACTACTAAAAGACATCATCAGAATGTTACAATCAATGGGATCGCTGGCTAGATGGGTGGGATCATTAGCTAGGCTACAAATGGTCCCCCTGGATCAACAACTGAGTATGAACCTGTGAACCAAATGCTCAGTTTCAATATGTTGAGATCAGCAAATCACACACAACCTATCAACAAATCATAAAAATTACAGTTCTGAAGCTCTCTGCTTCAAGATAAATTTAAAGTTAACACAGCCACTTAAGCTTGGGAAATAATTTGCTTTAAGCCAAAGTTGCCATCAAAGCTCTTTAATTTTAGTGCCAAAGCTACCACCTCTCATTTCTCTAGCAACATGACCTAGCACAAAGAAAGAAAATCTGTAATTTGAACAAACAGCTTAATGTTTAAATAAAGCACTATTTTTGTTTTTAGTCCCGCGGTGGTGGTGCTGCGGTAGCGTTGTCGCTTCACAGTAAGATGCTGTCCGGTTCGATTCTCAGCTAGAGCGTCTTCTGCGTGGAGACATGCGTGAATGGGCATACCTTCGTTGAAGGTTGTGCGTCAGGCCTGGCAAGCCGGTACGTAAAAATCAACTGCCAATCATTAGCGGTCCGGAGTTCCGCTGTGGCGACCCCTAACCGGGAAAAAGCCGAAAGACGCAAACTATTTTTGTTTTTAGTTCTGATGGCATACAAGTGTCTGTAAACTCTTTGTGACAACTCTGTTGTTGTTTTGCCCACATAGTAAGCTGAATAAGATTCACTTTGAGGTAAATATGCCACATAAAAAATGTAAACTATTAAAGTAACTGTTATGACCCATGTCCTGTTACATTTAGGAACTTTTGTATACTGGATATTTGACATCAATTTTCAGTATTTGCATATTCAGTAGGCATACATACCATTGGTTTGTTGAACATATTGTTACTATTAATACTTTTATATTATTATTATTCTCCAAATGTTTCTTCAAATTTGTTGTTTTTATATAGAAATGTCAGGGCTTACTCCAACTTTTTACCCTGCCTCCTGCTGCCTCTGTAAAATCTTCAATTTGCTTTGAATAGAATGTCTAATGGCTTAAATGTCAACTGAAAAATGTGAGGTAACAGTGACGTGATAAAGTGTTGGTAAAGAACTGCAAATCTTTGCCTTAGGGTTTAATGTTTTTATTATAGAAGCATTGAAACTATTTCTCTTTCCTTTAACTTCATCAAATAATTTGTCAGTGGTGTTGACAGAGTAGCCCCAATCCAAGAACATATATTTTGAGGTAACCAACTCTAGTTGAAAAATCTTATCACCAGCAATTATCTTTGATGTTCAGATGGCTTGCCCTTGATGACATTGTCTTTAATAAACTTGGGGTAACTGCTTTTTGCATGAAAATACTGAGTTACTAAATGTTGGATTCCCATAGATATAGGTGCTTAACTGAAACCTTTAAAGTGACATCAGGAAAATTAATACTTTGTTTTGATTAATGACTGGTGAAAACTAAAAAGGAAGGGGACATATTTCAGTGAGCAGTAAATTACTTGAGCATGTCAAACACTGTCCTTGTCTCTTTCACTACTCCTACATTCCATGCTTCGTTCTGTGCTTCCACCCCTCCCCCATCTCTCCCAATTTCTATATTTCTTAAGCTAACTTTTCTTCAGGTTTTCATCCCCAAATCTATCCTTATATGTATATCTTCATATATCCTTTCATCTCTATCATCTTCCTTCTTCTCTCACCATTTATATGAAAAAGTCTTTCTCCCAAGACCTGTTTCTTTGGGTCTATATTAGAACATTGAAGTCTTGAAACTTCAAATGTTCTAATATCGACCCCTATTCAGTGAACTCTGAAAATAGCGAAGCTGCAGAACACCAAATTTATTCCTAGGGAAAGAATTCGGTTGGCCGTCTCTGTGGTTTCGCTATTTTCAGCACTGTGGTGGAAAGTTACGGGTTGGGTTCAGGTAAGCGTGCGATTGTGTGGACGTGAGGATTAGGGCGCAGGTTAGGTGAGTTAGGGTTAGGGCACGGGTCAGGTAAGTGTGCGATTGTGATGGACGTTAGGGTAGGGTGGGGTAGGTGAGTTAGGGTTAGGGTGCGGGTGAGGTGAGTGTGCGATAGTGACGGACCTTAGGGTTAGAGTTTGGGTTAAGGTAAGTGGATAGATAGTAGTGTATGTACAGTTTAGTGTAGGGGTAGATGTAGGATTTTAAGTGCATGTGTGTGGATTGCTGTTTTTTTGGTGTGCTTGTATTGTGTGTATGTGTTTTGGAACAGCAAATTTTTTCCCTGGGAAAAAAATCTGCTGTTCTGCATGTTCGATATTTTATGAGTTTGCTGAATAGGGGTCGATATTAGAACATTCGATGTTTTAAAACTTCGGTGTTCTAATATAGACCCGTTTCTTTTACCTTCCCTTCAGTCTGTTGGGATAAAGCATTCAGGAGCTGCTTCTGTCCATTAGTAGTGGAGGTAGCAATCCTGCGGTAAATTTTCTACTGCCCATCCACAAATCCAAGCTGCAGTAGAATATGGACAGGGATGAACTTTGTTTTATGTGGAAGTGAAGTCTATTCTACAGCAGCAGTATCCTCTGCGAGATATACCTGTCCCTCTGAACCATTTTGCTGATACTGCAGAATAGGTTTAGATCCATAGACCATGTACTTCTGATGCCATTTTACTTGCTGATGTGCAGTAAATCCATCAGTATTGTGTTGGTGGGATGCCTTGTATGCCAGACACAATCTACTTATTAGCAGCCTGTAGGATACCAAGTATAGTGACAGGGCTTTGAGTCAGTCTACGTAGGACATGTTGTTTAGGCCATGTGTCCTTTAAGTAAGGTATCTCTGTGGGTATTTCAGTTGTTGCATGTGTCTGGAGAGATAACATCGCAAAGGTGGCATTATATTCAATGACTGGCCTTATGAAGGCTGAGTAAAGGGAGACAATGACATCCCTAGATTTAGACACAATCCATTGTTTATAAGCTGTGCAATACAAAAGGACTTTCTTACCACAATAGACACGTTTGTCAAAAGCTATGTCACTGTCTATACATGTTCCCAAATCCTGTACAACTGTTTCATCTCTTTGGGAAGCACTGTTAATGTGGCAATTCCCTGGGACAGATGCCTTCCCAAAGGATACAATAATGCATTTTTCCATTTGCAGCCAAATTTCCCCACCTTTAATTCTTTTCTTGCCTTAGGCACCCTTGCCATGGCAGTCCACGCTCCTGGATACATCCCTCTAGAATTTGTGGATCTCCCAGGGCTACCAAAACTAACCTGGGTGCAAAGTACCCACCCCACACCCTACCCTACTTTGTCTTTGACCAAGCATACCTGAGAATCCAGGTTCACCAGCGATACAATGACCCGGAGAAACAATTAGTAGATTTGTAGGAGAAGGCGGGCTGGTATCCACCTCAGCACTCAGATGCCCACCAAAGTGCAAGAAGAGAGGGATGTAGGAAAACCATACTGCAAACGTGGTCCTACCCAAACATCAACAT
The DNA here is from genome assembly GCF_019279795.1 of Protopterus annectens. Taxonomy (NCBI): domain Eukaryota; kingdom Metazoa; phylum Chordata; order Ceratodontiformes; family Protopteridae; genus Protopterus; species Protopterus annectens. Next base: position 328,350,957 of record NC_056745.1, on the reverse strand, counting down.
GCCTACAGAATTGTATTATGTTCTTCATATGGACAACTGTTGCAGTCATAACCTTTGGGAAGATTCCCAAAAAGCTTATCTGTCATGTTGGGAGGTTGTTTGGTTTCCTAGAACAGGCCACAGGAGACCCTGAAGGACATTTGTGGCACAAACCATCCCGTCCGTGGATAGAATGACCAGTCTGTAATGTTTCAAAAATGTATCTACAGAGGATCAAGTGGCCACGTCCAGGATGGTCCCAGTATCCATTCTTCTAATAAAGGCCACAGAAGTTGCTGCGGCCCTGATAGTTTTGCGTTTTGGCAGGGTATTTTAATAGCCAGGGCAGCAAAATTAACACAGTGAGCATGGTCTGTTTACAAAATGGATTCCCTTCCTTGTTATTAACAACAACAAAAAAAAAAGTTTCTACATCTTCCTTGGGTTTATGGTTATATAGGTAGGTTGCAACTGAGTTATTTTTTTCTTTACTTTTTATTTTTATTTGTTAACCATGGTAAAGCACTAATCCAAGTGGACTCTCTTCACGTTCAGCCTGGGCACTGAATAAGTTAAAAAGATACAGTACACTGCAGCACAAGAAGCAAAATAGCAAACAAAAAAAATGTTTTTATTATTCTTACTAGCTCCTCCCCTCTCTTTCCACTCTTGCCCAAACAACAGCACACAATACCACCAACTTCAGCACATCTCTCATGCAGACTCACGTCTTCTAAATTAGCCATCCTCAGAATTCTCCCCTAATATATCAATGACCCCATCTACGTCTTATCCCAAACACATACATCTGTGGTCACCACATACCTCTTCCTGCAAATCTTCGGCTATATGTTCTTCACTCACTCACTCACTCACTCACTCACTCACTCACTCACTCACTCACTCACTCACAGAATTTCATCTCCATCTCATCTCGCACTAATCTTTTTCTCTATCCTCACCCAAGGCAATTACACTCATAATTACAGTGTTCTGAAAATCTGACATAAAAATATTGACAACTACCAGAGTTATAAGCTTGCATATAATCTTAGAAAAAGTCTGATACATTTCACAGCTTTCAGTATTGTGACATCAAACCTACAATGCTGACACTTCCTCAGTGTTATGTCTCACTGTGAAGACAGCATCATTTTGCACTTTGCCACCAAATTTCTGATTGCCACTACTACTTTTATCTAGATGAGTGAACCTCCACGTCCACACAGCACTTCCGTGACTCATTTATTCTCTCTCTCTCTCTCTAACAGCCAGATGTCCCTAGGAAAACCTCATGCTGAGTGAGCCCATCCAAAGAGAGGAATTCCTATATGATGTCAATTAGAAAGTGAGTACTTGGATGAAAGCACCGGAGACTGTCTGCTGCCCTAATTTTATAAAACTTCCTGGGTATTACTGAAAACACAAGTGCAACGCCACAATTAACTTAGTATGTATAGTCCGGCAGAAAATCTTCAGATCAGTCTCAATACAGTCCCAAATGCATGTAGCACAGCTGATTAACACTACCTATGGCCTCCACCAGAGGTCAGTGTTGTGGTGCCTCCTGTACTCTGCCTCCCACTGAGAAGTAAAAGAAGCCCTCTGCTCACTCATTCTGCTATCATACTCTCCATTACACAATTGTCTGACACCAAGGCTACCAGCTGAACTAATGTAGTTTGTGACTACAGTCTGAAATACTTTGCCTCTATGACTAAGGGGCATCAGCAATAAAACATAAAATAACAAGCATCAATAGTTTTTGTTTCTTTACAGGTATGCATCCATATCATGTATATCAGCAGCAGCGTGTGTGTGTGTGTGTGTGTGTGTGTGTGTGTGTGTGTGTGTGTGTGTGTGTGCGTGTATACATATGTGTATAAATAACACACACAGAATATATAATACACACACACACACACGTAAAATATATGATTTACCTTCAGTTGGTCCACTAACATGTCCACTGACATCCTGAAGGTAAACTGCCCTACATCGTACTAAAACTTTGATTACCTAGTACACATGCACGAAGGAAGAACTTCGGTGCATACAACTTTAACCCCCCCCCCAATTATATACACTAATTCCAACATCAAACAATCACCAGGGAAAGGAAATATTTCCTTACTCTGACACACTTGTCGACTACTGTATAATCAACCAAATGCAGTCGATTAAATGGATGTTGAATGAACTCCATCTCGACTAAAACAACAGAACCCATATATATATATACATATATATATATATATATATATATATATATATATATATATATATATAGACAGATATATTTACACACACACACACACACACACACACACACACACACACACACACACACACACACACACACACACACACACACACACATAAAAGTATATATATGGGTCGCTGATAAAAGATTGAACATTCTGAGAAAACGTTAGACAAATGAGCTCAGATACTTGAAAACGTGGAAGCTCAAATGGCATTGCCATTCATTGTGTGGGATTGTGATACAGAGGGGACCAGGGTTTTGCTCCCTTCTCCAGTGCAGTATGATCACATACTTGGTACATATAATTAGCAGGGGTGTGGGGGTGCAAGAGCAGCTTGTTCCCTCTCTTCCAAAGAAGCAGATTTTGTGTTTGTGCCATTCCACGAATGCTTCTGAGTTTTCAATTTTCCTGGGTCAATCGTCTAATGTTTGCTCTTTTCAGTGTTCAAGCATCATCAGGGACTACATATGAATCTATGAACCTCCTGCCTCATCTTCCCCGATCATGCCTCTCATGGTCCATTTCTTCCCCTTATACAATAGTATTCTATGGGGCGGGGGTGAACTGGGTGACATTAAATCAGAGGATTTCATACTGTGTACAGCAGGGCCAAGAGCATCACTGTGTTGGGTGGATGAGCATGTACTTGCCAATACACTGATATACCAAAGAGACAAGAGCAGAGTTTATAAGTGCCCTTCTTAAAACCTACATCCGTAGAGTTAGAATGCTAGTCTTCTGCTTGGCCATGCTGATGGGGGAGCAACAGTTCAGTTTACAGCACTGAGAAGGTGCTCAGTGATGCAGATTTGGAAACAGCAACTCTCCTCAAGATTAAAATGATTCTACATGAGAACTGAATATTACTTTGACAGTCTGCAGCTGACAAAACCTTACTAAATTAAATAGTTACATCTGTCTTTTTTACACTGGCATTTCACTATGTCTGCCTGGTGAAATGAACATAAGATACAACTAACATAAATGCAGAATGGATGGCCTGCAGTAACAGAGTTTGCAACATTTCTACCGTTTCCAGATTAACTTGAAAAATGTAATTTTGCAATAAAATACTGACTTTCTCAAGACCATTTGAATTTACTGCAAGCTGTCCTACTCTTACAGCCACAAGCAAATACTCAAAAAAAGATATCTGCAGTCAAGCAAAAATAAAGGGAAATATTCTACAACTAGCTGGTACCTTTCACTAGTGACTGTTGGAGAAAGAATAAATGAATGGATAAATGGATGAATACTGAATACTGAATGAATAAATAAATTAATATGTCCACTGTGCCTTTCTGCAAATATTCTGGTCACTACAAATTAGAAATAAGATGAAGGCACTATCTAAAAATTTCCATATTTACTAAACGGTGGTGGTGCTGCGGTAGCGTTGTCGCCTCACAGTAAGACGCTGTCCGGTTCGATTCACAGCTAGTGCGTCTTCTGCGTGGAGACTTGCGTGAATGGGCGTACCTTCGTTGAAGGTTGTGCGTCAGGGCTGGTAACTCGGCACGTAAAAATTAACTACCAATCATTAGCGGACCGGAGTTCCACTGTGGCGACCCCTAACCGGGAAAAGCCGAAAGACACAAACAAACAGAATAAAGCACAATGCTGATTTTCCCCATGGTTTTGTTGCTGTCCTGTTTCAGCTACTGTTCTGTGTGAGTTAAGATAATTTTATTTTACATCGACACTTCAGTAGATGTGGCCATACCAGCCTGGTGGTATATATGCATACCTGTACACATAATACACATAAAGATAGACAGACAAGCTGCATCAGCATAGTTTTGAGTCTTCTGGTAAACTTTTTGAAACATGACTGACGGAGAGGAATGATTCTTTCCTGAAGTCATTACTTTTACTCCCAGCTGTCTTGCCCTAGATGTATGTATAAACACTCTAAAAATGATATGTGCAATAATGTACAATAAAGGTAAACACTCCTGATGCTTATATTTGGCTCTTACTTCTCCCAGCTGAGACAGTTTTGTTAAAAGTAGATGTTTTAGTGGTAGCATGATTGTGTTATAAAAGCTCTTGGATCTGGTTAAAGCTGGTTTGTGCAGATCTGTTGTACTGACTGGACTGCTGTCCTGGTCTGTGTTAACTCTATCACTAGGCCTAAACAAATTTCCTGTCTATTTCTGGCTTGCATGCAGACTTGAAATACTGTGAACTACAAAGCTACAGTGTCTAATTTGTCTGGCTTCTTACAGCAGCTCTGAACTTTCTCTAAGTAAACTATTTTGATTTAAGCTGAGACAGCCTTGTTAAAAGTAAAGCATTTACAAACAGTCTTGGTAGCAACTTATAAAACCTCTTGGATTTGGTTTTGTCTACTTTGTACAGATCTGTTTTAATGACAAATTCAGCCTCTACATTACCCCTCTCTCATTCCCAGCCACCCCTACCATGAAATGCCATCTAAGATAAACCCTCCAACTATCAGTAAGGAGCAAGTCTTAAAGGTGATCTCTAAGGCTAAGAATACAGATTCAGTGGGTCCTAATATCATCCCAAGGTGCCTCTTAAATAACCTGAAATATGATCAGTCAAGGCCAGTGCAGTCACTATTCAACCACAGCTTCTGAACAAGATTCATGCCATGCAAATGGAGGACTGCAACAGTCATTCCACTACACAAGGGTGGATGCTCAATGGATCTCAGCAACTACAGACCAATTTTGTCTGACAAGTCTCGTGCAAAGCCATGGAAAGAATTATCATGGAAACGATTAACAATGACACAGGAAACAAGAAGCAAAAAAGCACAAGAGTTGACTAGATGAATTGGGAATACATTGGAAATGAAGCAGAGGCAGGATATGGGAGATGGAGATAAACAGGAATAAAACAAGTAGCTTGGAAAGTGACAAATGTGGGATTACAATGCAATAATTATATTTGTGAAATATGACAGAAAAAGAAAATCTGGAAATATTAGATTTTTCGACTTTGTTAAACTTGTAGGGGACTCTAAAGCATATGCCCTGCTTCATGATGTTTGGAAAAATACTTAGGAGAGGGAAGTGGAGGGAGAAAGTTAACTCTAAGTAAAACATTTTTTTTCTTAACAGTAATATCTTTATAGTGCATGATTTTATTTGCAAGTTATAAAGAAAAGTCTTCTCAGTTATTTTTAAGTATAATAGGGATGCTAATGTTAACAGGTGCACCTGTTTTTTTTTTCTATTTCTCCTTTTCTCTCTCTTTCTCCTTGTTCAGTTTTAAGAAGTGTATCAAGAAAAGTCTGGTCAAAAGACGCATGACAAAAGAAAAATGTATGTACTTTTGCTCATTCTTGCATAGGAAAATGACTGGATTAAGCCCCGTAGATTGACCTAGTAACAAGTTTTAAGACAAAGTAAGTAAATGATAAAGAACACTAAATATTATAAAGCTTTTTTCTAGCAAATAAATGTACGCTTTGTATCTGGTCCTCATATCTCCATGGAGACAATCTGATAAAAAGAAATGTCTATGACATAATTTTTTCTGAAAGCATTCAAGTGTCTTCCCAGCTGGGAGAGTTGTAAAGTAAAGACAAAAGCAAGACAGCACTTAGTAGAAGCACAGGCTGTACCATGTGTCTTAGCATGGATATATTTTTTTACGGTAACAAGTCTGTGAGTACCGCAGTGGTGGTGCTGCGGTAGCGTTGTCGCCTCACATTAAGACGTTGTCCTGTTCGATTCTCAGCTAAAGTGTCTTCTGTATGGAGACATGCGTGAATGGGCGCACCTTTGTTGAAGGTTGTACGTCAGGGCTGGCAACTCGGTACATAAAAATCTACTGCCAATCATTAGCAGACCGGAGTTCCGCTGTGGTGACCCCTAACTGGGAAAAAGCCGAAAGATACAACAACAACAACAAGCCTGTGAGTGTGGCTGTCAGTTTGGGACACTTGTTCCTACTAGGAGGGTAAATCTTTAAAATTTGAAGATGTATATAGTTTTGTGTGTTACTATTAAGTAAATAGGTTTTAAGAGGTATTTTTTGAGGGCTTTCAATAAAACAAAATGTTGCACTTAACAAAAAAAGCTATTACACATCAAAGGTGGGAATAATAACTTTTTAATACAATGATGCTTTCTGTAATGTCTTTACATGTCAGTGGTGTCACAGATAAATACAAAAAAGAAAGAGTAGTGACTATATTAAAAATGTAGAGTGCAAACAGTTATGCTACAGGAAACACACTTGGAAAGAACTGAATATGTGAATTTGATAAAGAAAGGTTTTCAGGATGGTTATTCAGTGGAATATCTAGGACAAAGGAGAAGAAGAGTACTTATATTAATTTCAAGAGGAGCTCCAATGGTGATAGAAGAGGACAAAATAGATAATAATGGTAGATTTGTAGTACTAAGGGGCTAGTGACAAGGGAGAAGGATTGCACTGACATGTAATTATATTCCTCCTAAAACTGTTGTAATGGAGCTTAAGACAATTCTGGGAGAAATAATCAGCTTTCAGAAAGGAATGTTTACTTATAGGTGGGGACTGGAATTTGATTTGCATTGCAGCACTGAAGATGTGTGTGGGGTGCCCAGGGGGAAAATATAAAAAGGAGGGTAGATTTTTTAATGAAAATATTTGGCAAGGAATATGTGAATTCAGTAACAGGAGTTTGCAGTGAATTTACATATTATTCTCCAAGATACAAAAATTGGGCTAGGCTAGACAGAACTTACATTTCACAGGAGCATGTGCATTTAAATAAAAGTCTTGATATGCACCCAACAACTATTTGGATCATTAGCAAATAATAACAAATAAAAACACAGGGCAGTGAAATAAAAATGAGACACTTGTGCTTTCCCGCCTATCTGTTAAAAAGAGAAGAATTTAAGGAATGGGTAGTGGAAATTATTCAGGAGCTATTAGACAAGCTGGAAATTTCTTCTGAAATTATAGCTACGAAGTGGGATAAAATTAAAGTGGAGGTTAAAAACAGAGTGAAAATAAAACAAAAGGAGATATGGTTAAGAAGTAATAAGAATTATTTAGAAGGCTGGCAAATGTTAAAGTATTGTAGAATGGGGGGAATGTCAAAGAACAAGAAGAGCAGCAACTGTAGAATGCCAAACAGAAAATAAAGGATCACCTCAATAATCTGCGTTTGTTTAGAAAGATTGCTGCTAAACAATTGATTTTGATAATAAATCTAAAGCACAAAAACCTTTAGCACAACTCAGGCAACAGAAAGTAGAAAGGCCTGTCACCAACCTTAGGGAGCCTATAATAATAAGATAACAAAAGATCCTGTAGAGGTATTATATATATTTCTGAAATTCTATGAAAATCTGTATAAAGCAGAGAAACATGGAAATCAATAAAAGGTCAAATGGAAATGTCTATGGAAGAATTAAATATGCCAAGGTTAGAGGAAGATAAGGCTCAATTACTAACAGCATAGGAGGAGATAGGATAAAAATGGTAATATATAACCAATCCGCAGGTATTCCCAAGGAAGTCTGGAAGCCAGGAGGGAAAAACTGATAAATATCTGTAATTTTGTTTAACAGTATTTTAAGGAGAGAAGAGGTACCAACATCCTGGAAGAAAATTGTGGTAGATGTGTAAAGACCCATCAGAGCCAGCTTCTTATAGAACCATTTTAATACTAAACCATGACTATAAAATGCTAATGTCTATCATGGCTAAAAGAATGGCAAAGGTGATGCCAAAATTGATAGATATGGATCAGTATTATTTTGTGTAGGGAAGGCAAACATTTGACAACATTAATAGAACACTGATGATCCAGAGGGAAGCACAATGTAAGAAGATACCACTATTGTTGGCGGGTTTTGATACAGAGAAAGCATTTGGCAGAGTAAGCTGGGACTTTATGAGCAGGGCAATGGAAGCATTTGCATTCCCTGATAAAATTATAAGGTTGATTACGAAAATATATGAGGGGTCGAAGGTGACAATTAAAAGTGGGTAGGTTCCTTTCTGATAATTTCTGCTTGACACAGGAACCAGGCAGGGGTGTCCTCTTTCCCCTTTGTTACTTGCATTATATTTAGAACCACTGGTAAAAAATAAGGGACTCATAAATTCAATGATATAATCGGTATGGTAGTCAAGAAAAGAGGGATATATTTGCAGATGATATTATTTTGTACCTGTTAAAACCAGAAAAGCACATTTCAGTGTTGTGGAACATCTTGAGACAGTTTCAAATCTTTTCAGGATATAAATATAAGGAAGCTAAAACAAAGGCAATATCATTAAATTATGTACCCATACACAAATTGGTTCAGCAATATCCATATTTATGGGGACATGATAAAATGAAGTACTTTGGAGTATGGATTAAAAATTATTGCAGTGTTGCAACTAAGGATATGTGGGAAGAGACTAAACAAAAGACAATACAAAAACTGAGAAATTCGAAGCTCTGTTTTATAGATACGTATAATAAGGTAAAAGCAGTTAAAATGTTTTTAGTCTCTTTAGTCTTATACACAGTTCAGGCATACTTTATCAACCAGAATAGAAGTTGTGGATAGCAATTAACAAAGAGCTGCAGGATTTTATCAGAGGGGGAGGACTGCAAGAGCCAAGTTTGGCTAGACAGAGGGATCAAGGTGGGAAAGATGTGCAGCAGGTTAGGGTGATAAAGGATAATGAGGTAAAATTACTCACAAGGGAGAAGAGTGTGTTGAGCAGATGGAAAGAGTACTTTGAGAGCTGATTAATGAAAAGAAGGAGAGAGAGAGAAGGTTGGATGATGTGGAGATAGTGAATCAGGAAGTGCAACAGATTAGCAAGTAGAAAGTAAGGACAGCTATGAAGAGGATGAAGAATGAAAAGGCTGTTGGCCCAGATGACATACCTGTTGAAGCATGGAGGTATTTAGGAGAGATGGCGGTGGAATGTTTAACCAGATTGTTTAATGAAATCTTGAAAAGTGAGAGGATGCCTGAGGAATGGAAGTGTTTTGCTACCGATTTTTAAGAATAAGGGTGGTGTGCAGATTTACAGCAACTACACAGGGATTAAACTGATCAGTCACAGCATGAAGTTATGGGAAAGAGTAGTGGAAGCTAGGTTAAGAAGGGAGGTGATGATTAGTGAGGAGCAGTATGGTTTCATGCCAGGAAAGATCACTACAGATGCGATGTTTGCTCTAGGGGTATTGATGGAAAAGTACAAAGTAGGTCATAAGCATTGTGTCTTTGTGGACTTAGAGAAAGCATATGACAAGGTGTCTTGAGAGGAGTTGTGGTATTGTATGAGGAAGCTTGGAGTGGCAAACAAGTATGTAAGAGTGGTACAGGATGAGTACGAGGGTAGTGTGACAGTGGTGAGGTCTGCAGTAGGAGTGATGGATGCATTCAAGGTGGAGGTGAGATTACATCAAGGATTAGCTCTGAGCCCTTTCTTATTTGCAATGGTGATGGACAGGTTGACAGATGAGATCAGACAGGAGTCCATGTGGATTATGATGTTTACGGATGATATTGTGATCTGTAGTGAGAGCAGGGAAGAGGTTGAGGAGACCCTGGAGAGGTGGAGATATACTCTACAGAGAAGAGGAGAGGAATGAAGGTCAGCAGGACTAAGACAGAATATATGTGTGTGAATGAGAGGGATGACAGAGGAATGGTGAGGATGCAGGGAGTACAGATGGCAAAGGTTGACAAGTTTCAATACCTGGGATCAACAGTTCACAGTAATGGTGAGTGTGGAACAGAGGTGAAGAAGAGAGTGCAGGCAGGATGGAGTGGGTGGAGAAGAGTGACAAAAGTGATATGTGACAGACAGGTACCAGTAAGAGTGAAAGGGAAGGTCTACAAGAGTGCAGCGAGACCAGTTATGTTTTATGGGTTGGAGATGGTGGCACTGACGAAAAGACAGGAGTCAGAGCTGGAGGTGGCAAGAGTTAAAGATGCTAAGATTTGCATTGGGTGTGAAGAGGATGGACAGGATTAGGAATCAGTTTATTAGAGGGTCAGCTCAGGTTGGAAGGTTTAGAGACAAAGCCAGACAGATGAGATTGTGTTGGTTTGGGCATGTGTTGAGGAGGGATGCTGGGTATATTGGGAGAAGGATGCTAAGGATGGAGCTACCAGGTGAGATGAAAAGAGGAAGGCCTAAATAAGGTTTTTGTAAGTGGTGAGAGAGGACATGCAGGTGGTTGATGTGACAGAGCAAGAGGTAGAGAACAGGAAGAAATGGAAACAGACGATTCGCTGTGGCGACCCCTAACGGGAACAGCCGAATGAAGAAGAAGATTTAGGATCTACACATTTAAGGTTTCTATACAATGCACAAGCAGAAACCTTTAATTCAAAGTGGAAAGAGATGATGATGATGAAATGGGGGCAAGCTCAAGAAATAAGGACAGACTGGAATTTTGGATGGAGATCTTTAAGGAGAATAACAATAATCATACAGAATATTATATTCATAAAGCAGCAGAAAGCATTCTAAGAACTAAGCCAACACAGCAAAGAAGAAAGGAGATTCTTTCAATAGGGATGAATGCAAATAGGGATACAGACAATAGGCAAGATGGGCTGGAATGTATTGGAGAAAACTGGCAAATGACTCAAGGAATTGGGAACAAATAACTAGAGAAGGAAAGGTAATAGAATGGGAAGATGGCAAGAATTTATTTGGACTGCTGGTTAGAGGCTGCCTTCAATATCAAGGATTGATACTAGAGTATGGGCAAAGAGAAAGAAATATGGGTGTGTGTCCTAAATGAAAGACCAGCACCGGTAGACTTTTTAGTAGAATCTAGAACACAAGTTGGTGTTAGCTCATTAACCCAGAGTACCGTCTCATAGCGCCTCTGTGCTTACATCTGAGCGCACTATGAGACGATTGGAAATGTAAGCTGTTACCCCCGAGTGCCTTCCAGCAGCGCTAGTAAGTTTACAGACATAATGAAAGGCTATGGGTGAAAAATAAGTTGAAAAAGTAACTGAAGGTTGTCAGTTACTGTCTCAACTTATAATTTAGAGTGGTGTTTCCTGATGGTCCTATTGGACTTTTATGAGAAAATCACCTTGGAATGCTTACTGTCCTTTCTTATGATTACACTAAGCGGACTCCATCTGCGTTTTCTGAATGAAGCGGTGCCGGCCAATCAGATTCCTACAATGCAAACCACTACTTGTATAACACCTCCACCCCCATTCTAAGTTTCCATTGTCCTGCTTAAATTAATAGAGGGTCCAACAGCAGCTTTGTTCTTTTTTCCATACATCTGCAGACATTCACTGCTTTGCTACTGGATACCGCTATATATTTTTTTTCTGGCCCCCTTGGATTGCTGGATTGAAGAGAGTACAGTCGCAGTCCTGCCGAAACTCAGTCAGCTGCAATGGAGACCGGCATCATACTTGTCTGCAGTAAGTGTGGTTGTGTGAGTGAATGCATGCATGAAAGTAGAATGCCTGTCTGTGTAAAAGAATAGGAGACTGTGTGTGTGTGTGTGTGTGTGTGTGTGTGTGTGTGTGTGTGTGTGTGTGTGTGTGTGTGTGTATATGACAGTGAGTGAGTATGGAGACAGAGTACTGTAAATTAACGGCTCGATCTAAGTAAAATTAGTTTTTTTGCTGCTTGTTTGCAGTTTGTGGGGTGGGGGAAGCTGTGGGTGAGTGTGGTTGTATGTCTGCCTGCTTGTGTGAGTGAATGCATGAAAGCAGAATGTATGTCTGTGTGAAAGAAGAGGAGACTCTGTGTGTCTGTGTGTGTGTGTGTGTGTGTGTGTGTGTGTGTGTGTGTGTGTGTGTGTGTGTGTGTGTGTGTGTGTATGGCAGCGACTGAGCATTCAGACAGATCGAGCCGTTAATTTACAGTAGTAGTTGTAATTTTCTGTTTTTCTCAGGCTTGTGCTTATTAGTTCAGTATGTATTGCTTGTTGTGTAGTCCTGTTTTTTTTTTTTTTTTTTTTATGAAAACGCTTGTTTAGTAAGCTTGCAGAGTCTATGCTTGAAGGATTTTGTATTTAAAGGGGTAGCCGAGCACCACGTGTGCTAGTTCTGGCCCCAGTTATGTGATAAGACTGTTCTACTTGCCGCTGTGGGAATTCACTGCTTTATCTTTTTTTTTTTTTTTGGATCTTGCTTGTTGGTTTTGCACAATTTTGTATTCGTATAAACCCTTTTGGCAGCAAATACTGTAGCCCTTTTGAGTCTTCTGTGTGCTATTAGTTAGGTTTTCCGACTACCGTTCGGGTTGTTTCTACGTCTAAGGGAGATAACATGTTTAGTACTTAAAGTAGGCAAGGGGTCAATTAATTCGTATTTCATGCATTGTTAGTGAAGATGATTGCTTTATTAAACAGTGTGTTGTGCTTAACCTTCTGCAGACTAGAAATTATCACACAGGGTTGGTGGATTCTATTATCACAGAAATCAGTGCAGAGAGAGATGTCAAGCTTCCATCAATCATCAGAAGTAGCTTTGTTCCTGCTAAGACAAGGAACTTCATTCTCCTCATCTTTCTATTTGTTCTTTAAGTCAGGGTTCAGCAAGTTAGGAGGAAGTTTGTGTCTCTACAGCTTGCACATCCCAGCTGACTCTACTCGCATCTCTATTGTGGAAATACCCTATCAGTCTCCTAGTAGGGACCAAGCCCTTTCTGCAACTATTCACACTGCAGATATTGGGCATCCTCCCACTTCCTTTATACCAGCTTCAACTACTGATAGTTCGCACATCGCTACTGACACTTATTGCACACCTGCTGTGGAAGCATCCTATCAAATTCCAGGAAAGTGCCATACCCATTTTTTGGCCAGTCACAATACTGGTTTTGGGCATCCTCCTCCTTCTCATCTTCACGTTGATCCACCTTCATCTTTTACAACCAATTCACTATCTGAAAATAAGCAAGATTGGTGTATTGGGTTTCCCATCCCCATTTGTAGAGATTCCAAGGAAATAAAAATATTATTTACAAAAACCGGGACATTTTAACAAATAGTCAGGAGCTGTTAAACAAACTAGGATCTACACCATTGTTCATTCATAAAAAGACTAATTCTTTAAGTTTTTCTTTTGAGAATAGAGATGCCCCGTTTTTATTATCTAATGTAGATGAATTTATTATAGACAAAGGGATGTTCCAATGTGGTTCCTGTGTTGCTTGTTCCCACATTTATGAGGGGAATTCATTTCAATTTAAGCATAATAATTTTGCAGTCACTTTTGACAAGCATTACGAGTGTAAATCTGTAAATGTTGTATATGCAGGTACTTGTAATTCCTGCTCTTCTTTTTATGTTCTGAGTCAGGCAGAATTTTTCCCTCCCACCCATTTAAGTTGTCTTGTTAAATACCACTGTCTTTCTAGTTGCCCGCCTCTTATGTTAATCTGACCATATATCTCATTTCTCTCTACTTTCACTGGCTTATGTGAGTAATCACAAAACCATCACTTTTGAAATCCCACCCCTTCAATTATTTAAATTTATTGGCCATCCTACAGTATTTCATAGTACCAAAATACAAAAGTAACCACCCCTTTCAGTCCATCTTGCTGTTTTAAAAATAGTAACTCTCCACTAAACCTTAACTTTTAAACAGGTAAAACTCAAGTTACCTACTTTCATATCTAACTTCTCTAGTGCACACTGCAGAGTGCATTCTTTTCAATCTTACCTTTAAGCATCCCTGTTACTAGCACTTTCTCTAATACCTAAAGATCATCTCTACTTGACTCCAAGTAGACTTTTCTCTATCTGTTAAACCTAGCACTTGCTCCTACAGTACTTATTACCTTGATACGGCACTCTTATAGATAGCACCCCAAAAGGCAAACCCCATTTCTCGGTCACCCACGTCCCCGAATCTCTTTTAAAGTTTTTGTCTAGTCCTTCTAGCATGTCGAGGGATCAGTTGCTAGTGTCCTCTCCTGCTCAGCTGGTGAACCTGGGAATATTGAGGCAATGTTACAATTGCCTCATGTACACAGACAACCATCTCCTCCTCCCACAAAATACAAATACATGAGATGCAACTATACGGCCAAACTGGAGGCTGAGCTCTCTCAACATAGGACTGGCAAGACCAGTCAGGAGGAGAAGGTTACCACACACATTATAGACCCAGTCTCACATAGTACCATCACAACCTCAAATCATACACATAAACACACAGAGACATACTCGGGCTCTGATCAAAAATCTACCAAAACAGCAGAGGCCACCAAAGCAGACAGCCAAACAACCACCACCTCAGAACACAACACCTGCAACACATAGACCTCACAGTCAGAGTGTCAAACAGTCACAGCCCTTAAGGCCAAACACAATGCCAGACACACTAGTCATTGGTGACTCCATAGTCAGACACACTGATGACCCCCCCACCAGACTGAGTAAGGAGAAGGTCACAGTAAGCTGCCTGTCGGGCGCTAGAATCCGCCACATAACGCAAGCACTCAGGTCTCTCAACAGCAGGTACAAATACGACTCAGTCATTGTCCACGCTGGTGTAAACGACCTGAGACGTATCTCCTTGGACTACATGAAAAGAGACATTGAGGAGCTCTCTGATTATGTAGCCCAGGCAGGTATGATCCTGACCTTGAGCAGTATCCTACCTTCACCAAGAATGATGCCACAATACAGAGATAAGATGATCAGCTTTAACAATTGGCTTAAACTCTGGTGTCATTCAAAGGGGATCCAATGTCTGTCTGCCTGGGATGACATGCTGGACAAGCCACGCTGCTTCAAGGGACGGCTTGCACCTGTCACCCTGGGATTCCGGATATTGGCAAAGGCTCTTGCCACCCCATAGTGCCTTTTTAGGCAAGGCTCAAATTCTAAACCTATCACCCTAGAACACAAAAAGGAAAAACTAAGGGTAATGCTGCTCAATGCCAGAAGTCTAAATCTCAAAATGCACGACTCGAGGCCCTTCTCAGTATGGAGACCATCGATGTCTGTGCAGTGACAGAAACCTGGTTCAAGGCTCCTGCGAGCACCCCAGCACTATCAGGTTTTACCTCTTATCATGCGTTCCGCCCCAAAATCCGGACAATACCAAGAAAGGAGGGGGTATCCATATTCATCAAGGGCACCCACACCTCAGGACTGGTGGGACCGCACGATGCAACGGAGACCATCCAGGTGCAATTAACCATAGGCAAGACTGCTCTGCAAATTGTAGCATGTTACAGGCCACCTCACAAACTCAGGAACCTCACATGGCCTTCCTGAAAACACTAGAGGGGATAAATGTATCACCAAACACCATCATACTAGGTGACTTCAATTACCCTAATATAGACTGGGAACACTACTCAAGCCCAAACACCCTAGCCCAAAAGTTCCTGGAATTCATAAACTCAAATGCCATGGAACAACTAGTCACCATCCCCACAAGAGGAGAAAACATACTTGATCTCATCATCACGAACATGGGAGCACAATGTTCAACACCGGAAGTATACCCCTCACTGGTGAGATCAGATCACAAACTAATCTCACTGGAGGTCCTCATCCCACCCCCACCCCCAAAAAAAAAAACCACAGAAAAGAACTTCTCGGAAGGCGACTTCACACTTCTAAAGACTAGTGTGGTCTCCTTTAAGGCCCCGAGCGGCGGAAAACAGTACTCAAGCCGCTGAATCATTTACAAATGCCTTCTACCAGCACCTGCAGGACTGCATGGATAAGGCAATCCCAAGCAAAACAAAGACTCTTTGTACCAAAGGCAAGCGTCCAGTCTGGTGGACCCCAGCCATAAACAAACTCTACAACAAAAGGAGGAAGCTACTATAAGATAGAGCAAAATCCTTAAAAGGTAAGACACCCTTGATCACTATAAGTAAAAACTAAGAGCTCTCATAAAATCATCCAAAGCAAATTTTGAGAGAAAAATAGCTAAAGACTCAAAAGACAATCATAAGGCCTTCTTTAGCTATGTTAGAAACCTGGGAGGAAACTCCCAGATATGCTCAGAACTAGTTCAAAATGATGTGAAGATTACTGATCCTACAGACATTGCCAACATACTGGCTGACAGGTTCAGTGCAAACTCCCCCCCCCAAAACGAGAGATATCTATACCAAGCGATTGCAGCCCCCCAAACATCTCCAATGCCCAAGTGAGAGCTGCTCTCTCCAAAGCAAAAAACACAGCATCCATGGGACCTGATGGTGTCCCCGGCTGTGTGCTCCACGAACTCAACGAGGAATTAAACCCACAGCTAAGACAGCTGTTTAATCATAGTCTTACCTCTGGATACGTACCCAGGGAGTGGCGCACTGCAACTGTGGTCCCACTTCACAAAGGCGGTGCCTCCACCGACCCTGGAAATTACCGGCCCATTAGCTTGACAAGCCTTATCTGCAAAGCCATGGAGAGGATCATAATGGACCTCATAAATAAAGACATAGGGAATTTGCAGACTTTGGATCCATCCCAGTTTGGCTTTGTCAAAGGCAGATCATGCCTTCTAAACTTGGTTGACTTTTTCGAAACAGTCACCAAAGCCATTGATGAGGGAAAGGCAGTCCATACAGCCTACCTCCATCTGGTGAAGGCCTTGATACAATACCCCACTCGGGTATCATTGAAAAACTCATCAGCTTAAATGTTAACCCATACATCACAAGATGGGTTGCAAACTGGCTGAGTGACAGAACCCACAGGGTCAGAGTTGCTGGCGCCATGTCAGACTCAAAGCCTGGCACAAGTGGTGTACCACAGGGCTCACTCCTGGGCCCGCTCTTGGTTGGCATCTACTTTTCCAAGTACAAGCAAACACAGGAGGGTTATGGCTGACAAAGTTTGCAGATGACTGCAAACTGGGCCATAGTAGAAAACACATCTGACACAGATATCCTTCAGAAGGGTCTCACAGAAATGGATAACTGGTGCCAGAGCCATGGCCTAAAGTTAAATGCCAAAAATGCATAGTCATACCCTTCGGGAAAAACAAGGTTACCCCTAGCTACCAAATAGGTGGCAATCCACTGAGCACAGAAGAAGTTATCAGGGACCTGGGGACCCAGGTTGATAGTAGTCTGTCATTCGACACCCATGTAGCTAAAGTAGTTAGGAAGACCTTCTACATTGCCCACCTTATCATGAAGGGATTCTCATCTAGATCAAGGGAGGTCATAGTCTCCCTATACTCATCACTCATCAGACCAATGATTGAGTACAATGCCCCATTCGAATGTATCTGACCCGACACTTGCAGCAGCTGGAGAGGCCACAAAAGTTCCTCACCAAAAGGATAAAGGGTCTCAAACATCTGTCCTATGCTGCCCGACTGAAAGAACTCCAGCTCTATTCAGTCGCCACCGCTTGCTCAGAGGTGACCTTTGCCTAACATACAAGGCCATGTCAAACCCAGATTTGATGAATATGCTTCACCTCAAAAATCTAGATCCGTCAGAGCCACAAGGGCGGAGACTTAAACCTCGACACGGCTATTAATAGGACGTGCTGGAGGGATAGATTCATCACCCAAAGACTCCCTATGCTGTGGAATAAAATCCCGGTATATGTGAGGCAGAGCACCTCGCTGGCCTTGTTCAAGAGAAATCTTGACCAATGGATGGGAGATCGCAGATATACCCCAGGGATTACCTCAGTGTCACTGCTCGACAGAGGCACAGCAAAATAATGGGTATAGTTCCCCATATTAAAGGGGTGGCGTAAGCCACAAAACTATCGGCTAGGCTTGTAAATGCCCTCGGGCAGATAGCCTAGTATGAACCTATGAACCTATGAACCTATATAGGCAAGACTATTAGAAAACTGTCTTCCAGAATTAAGGAGCGCTATGCTGCTATACGACATACTAACTTACAAAATGCTTTGGCGAAACATAGTTTATTTTGTCAAGATTTTACAAGTTTCAAATTTATGGTTTTACAGAGTTTAAATTTTTTTGGGGGTGATATAAGCATACTTTTGGAGGTGAAGAAATTGTATTGGCAGTTGAGGTTCAATGCTGATGCCCCACCTGGCTTGAATGAAAATTTAAATATTAAATGAGTGCTGAGGTGGTGCAGATAATTTACATTTTCCTTGTACATATTGTTTTACTAATGTTTGTTAACGTCATTGGTTTCTGTTGTTACAATTTGTCTTTACTCCTTTATTGGACTGATTTTGAGTGGATGCATTCTAATTGAATTTTTGCTTATAAGCACTGCCTATTTTTTGCCCAGCTTACACACAGTTCTAACTGTTAATGTTATCTGATGAAGTTTCTGTTCACTTAATAAAGAGACGAAAGCGCTAAATATTGGCTCCTTTATAGTTTGTATCTCTTTTTCCTTTGCTATTTTAATAGCAGCTTGAAGTTCTTAGTTTCAGAAGAGGGAGGAGCATAGGGTGACGTACAAGAGTGGAGGAAGATGCACACAGGTGGATTATATCCTATGTAGGAGGGCCAGTCTGAAGGAGATTGGAGACTGTAAAGTGGTGGCAGGGGAAAGTGTAGTTAAGCAGCATAGAATGGTGGTCTGTAGGATGACGTTGGTAATCAAGAAGAGGAAGAGGAGTGTGAAAACAGTGCCAAGGATTAAATGGTGGAAGTTAAAAAAGGGTGATTGTGAAGTGGAGTTTAGGGAAGAGTTAAGACAGGCACTGGGAGGCAGTGTAGAGTTACCGAATAGCTGGGTAACTACAGCAGAACTAGTAAGGGAGACTGCTAGAAAGGTGCTTGGTGTGACATCTGGACAGAAGAAGGATGACAAGGAGACCTGGTGGTGGAATGAGGAAGTACAGGAGAGTATACAGAGGAAGAAGCTGGCGAAGAAGAAGTGGGATTGTCAAAGAGATGAAGAAAGTAGACATGAGTATAAGGAGATGAGGCGCATGGCAAAGAGAGAGGTGGCGAAAGCTAAGGATAAGGCGTATGGAGAGTTGTATGAGAGATTGGACACTAAAGAGGGAGAAAAGGACCTGTACCGATTGGCTAGGCAGGGACAGAGCTGGGAAAGATGTGCAGCAAGCAAGGGTGATAAAGGATAGTGAGGGAAAGGTACTCACAAGAGAGGAGAGTGTGTTGAGTAGATGGAAAAAGTATTTTGAGAGGTTGATGAATGAAGAGAACGAGAGAGAGAGAGAGAAGGTTGGATGATGTGGGGATAGTGAATCAGGAAGTGAAACAGATTAGCAAGGAGGAAGTAAGGACAGCTATGAAGAGGATGAAGAATGGAAAAGCTGTTGGCCCAGATGACATACCAATGGAAGCATGGAGGTGCTTAGGAGAAATGGCAGTGGAATTTTTAACTAGATTGTTTAATTAAATTTTGGAAAGTCAGAGGATGCCTGAGGAGTGGAGAAAAAGTGTTTTGGTACCCATCTTTAAGAATAAGGGTGATGTGCAGAGCTGCAGTAACTACAGAGGGATAAAACTGATCAGTCACAGCTTGAAGTTATGGGAAAGAGTAGTAGAATCTAGGTTAAGAAGGGAGGTGATGATTAGTGATCAGCAGTATGGTTTCATGCCAGGAAAGAGCACTACAGATGCGATGTTTGCTCTGAGAGTGTTATTGGAGAAATACAGAGAAGGTCAGAAGGAGTTGCATTGGGTCTTTGTAGACTTGGAGAAAGCATATGACAGGGTGCCTAGAGAAGAGTTGTGGTACTGTATGAGGAAGTCAGGAGTGTCAGAGAAGTATGTAAGAGTGGTACAGGATATATACGAGGGTAGTGTGACAGTGGTGAGGACTGCAGTGGGAGTGACAGATCCGTTTAAGGTGGAGGTGGGATTACATCAAGGATCAGCTCTGAGTCCTTTCTTATTTGCAGTGGTGATGGACAGGTTGACAGATGAGATCAGACAGGAGGCCCCGTGGACTATGATGTTTGCAGATGACATTGTGATCTGTAGTGAGAGTAGGAATCAGGTTGAGGAGACTCTGGAGAGGTGGAGATATGCTCTAGAGAGCAGAGGAATGAAGGTCAGCAGGGCTAAGACAGAATATATGTGTGTAAATGAGAGGGAGGGTAGAGGAATGGTGAGGATGCAGGGAGTAGAGTTGGTAAAGGTGGACGAGTTTAAGTACTTGGGATCAACAGTTCAGAGTAATGGTGAATGTGGAAGAGAGGTGAAGAAGAGAGTACAGGCAGGGTGGAATGGGTGGAGAAGAGTGTTAGGAGTGATTTGTGACAGACGGGTACCAGTAAGAGTGAAAGGGAAGGTCTACAAGACAGTAGTGAGACCAGCTATGTTATATGGGTTGGAGACAGTGGCATTGACAAAAAGGCAGGAGTCAGAGCTGGATGTGGCAGATTAAAGATGTTAAGATTTGCACTCGGTGTGACTAGGATGGATAGGATTAGGAATCAGTATATTAGAGGGTCAGCTCATGTTGCACAGTTTGGAGACAAAGCAAGAGAGACGAGACTGCGTTGGTTTGGACATGTGCTGAGGAGGGATGATGGGTATATTGGGAAAAAGATGCTAAGGATGGAGCTGCCAGGTAACAGGAAAAGTGGAAGGCCTGAGATAAAGTTTATGGACGTGGTGAGAGAGGACATGCAGGCAGTTGGTGTGACAGAGCAAGATGCAGAGGATAGGAAGAAATGGAAAGAGATGATCCGCTGTGGCGACCCCTAACGGGAAAAGCCAAAAGATGATGATGATATACACACGTGTGTATGTGTGTATTTTCCCATTTTAGAAGCAAGATGTTCACGGTAACAACAAACTTTCAGTTCTGCTACTTTAGAAATGTGAGTTAAGTAAATCTGTCTTGCAACTCAAGTTGTCCTTACTATACACTGCCTATGAGTAGTAGTTAGAATTTTAGGAAAATACAATTTTTAGAAATGACAACAATGAAATGATAACAAGAAGACCCAAACAAACCAGAATCTCTACTGTACAATGACTTAAACCTTGAATGGATGCCCATGGTATACATGCAAATGAATATAGACACTCAGGATAAACCAACCAAAAAAGCAAAACTTAGCCTGAGGCTGCTAAAACCCTTATAGGTTATTAACTAAGTTTAAAAATAACAAATGAACAAAATAAATCAGTAAAACAGATGAGCACTTTCGTCTCTAATTGTTAGAAATGCTGAGACTTCTTCATATGTTTAATAAGCATCACATAATGTTTGGTGACATTTGCACTGTGTCTTGTACACGGATTAGTAATTTCCTGGAAGTTGTTGTTTTTGTAGATTTGTTATATCCTTTAATTTGCTAAGTAACGGCCTAACTGGTATTATGTGAACAAGAACAGGACTTGTGTGACCGAGTACTGACGCATTCTTCATATAAGGCCACATGCTAAGAAAGTTTTGTTTTCTGGCAAAATCAGACAGGTGAATTTCAAATGCGTTTCAGCTTCATGTGTTTGTTTTCAGATATGAATGCTTTACTGTGATGCGACTTGTGAAAGAATACTGACAGCTTTTGGGGAAATGGCCAAATGCAAAGAATATTTCCTTTCTAGGTGATACGTTGTGGTGACCTCATAACAACTCGTCTTTAGCAATCTAATATCTTTTGTTTTTGCGGTTTTACTTGCAAGTATGACACTTAGCTTTCCTAAACCGCAATGATACAAAGGGACACCACCTTCATTGCTCTGCTTGAACAGACATTCTTTTTCAACTTGAATGCGTCCTTTTGGGCCATCAAGAAAGCAATACTTTCTTTTTATTAATATTATTGGGTGAAGAAGGAAAACAAGAGGCTGTTCTGTATTGCTTGAGTTGGCACATCATGTACTGCAGAGTTTGACAGCCATGCTGCAAAGTGTAGAATGCTTCTTCCTCATTCAAGTGTGTGTGTGTGTGTGTGTGTGTGGGTGGGCACTTTGTGGTTTTTTTTCTGTTATTGGTTTTTATTTTTAGTCTTCCTAATCATTTTTCAACACCCCTAGTGTTGATTTGACACACAGAATTTCAAGTAATGGAACCAGATCAGACAGTGTAAGCAACAGAATATAATAATTCCTATAGCCATTCTGAATAAAATATCTCTATACCTGCATGTATATGCATGTATGTATCTATTTGTTTGAATATGTGTGTGTGTGTGTGTGTGTGTGTGTGTGTGCGTGTGTGTGTGTGCATGCGCACTTCTGTATGAATTAATTTGCTATGTCACTTGTATTGCATCTATCACCCAAAAATGCTTCATAAATTATTAATAATGTCAACAGCTTCAACATGGCCATAGTGTTTACTGTTTTGGAGTTCCTGTAGTCCTCTGAAACTCGGTGTCTTTCCTCAGAGATACCATAGTTTATTTGCTGTCCTCAGGGAGAGGCAGCCCATTACTGGGTCTGATTTCTCCTCACTTTGGTGTGGCACTTTAGGCTTATGGCCCCAGTTCAAGTTGATTACAGAGAGCCAATTTTCCATTTTTTTTTATCAGTTTCTCCCTGCTGCTGCAAATGTCTGATCTTTGCGCATGGTGCATATTCCCTGATATCTAGTAGCAGTACATTCTAGCATCTTTGCAGACTTCAACTGTATCTGCTCTGAGATAGGTAAGCAGGAATTTGCTGCTTACTGACACCTCCAAAGCCAACTCATTCGCTATCAAGATGCTTCACGATCCTGCGTTATAGTCAGGGCTTCATGATTCAGTGCCACAGATCCATCCATTTTTTAAAACCTTTTTTTTTTTCATTTACTAAGACATGCCACACATTAGCAAATAGAATCTTGACTTTACAGAATATATTGTAGTTAGAAATGCACATGGCAAATTATTGCAACAGGTATAATTCATATATGAATAGAAATAGTCAGAAGTAATTTGGGTAAATTTGAAGAAAGGAAGAAATATTTAGAAGTAAAAAACCTCCAAATTGAACTGAATTCAAGGTGCCAACCAGTCACCAATATATATATATATATCAAAGCACTTTATTTATAGCTGTTATATTGTTATAGAACATCATGTTACAGGTCTATTTTCAACATATGCATGCTGATATCTGATTTCAAGGTTTCAAGTCCCATCTTTTCCAGTACTGACAATTTATCCAATACTAGGACAGTTTACCCTACCCCCATTTTGGAGCCAAACTGCTGACTGTTTCATTTGGTGCATGTACATACCAGTACATGTTACTGAAGGGTCATCTTATGTAACATTTCATTCTAGCACTTGTGCATAAATCATTTTATTGAACAGGTTGCTTGGGGGAATGCTTCATTTGGTGGTTGCACAAACTAGCAAATGTTACTGAAGGCTTATGAGTAGCGATCTGATCATAATTCATGGGTGAGGTACATGCTGAAAGGGGCATTGTACTCAATAATGGACCTTATATGGGAAGAATACTGTTATTTTATTATATGACTTTGTATGGCAGTGTGAAATGTCTTTAACCGTGTTCTGTTTTTTTGTCTTATTTTTGGAATTGTATTGGTTGAGACAGAGGTTCAAGTTTGAATGCACTGCAAACCCTTAGATCAGTTTTACATACTGTTGTGTTCCTGACTATCTAAAGCGGATTATTTCCATAGGTCACTTGCTCACCTCTGTCAGCTGTTTCAAGTGAAACCGTGAAAAAACAAATGTCCTTTATGTACATCTGCTGGTCCAAAATTTGCGAGGGCATTTCTTGTGCACAGCCCTCTTCAGGTCACCACTCAGATTTTCTATT
This sequence comes from Protopterus annectens, assembly GCF_019279795.1. Classification (NCBI taxonomy): domain Eukaryota; kingdom Metazoa; phylum Chordata; order Ceratodontiformes; family Protopteridae; genus Protopterus; species Protopterus annectens. The sequence continues at coordinate 328,327,112 of NC_056745.1, read as the reverse complement.
GGATGTAGGTCTGGGATGTTTTTCTGTGTAAGGAAAAGGCTTCTGTCTTGCAACCCTACTCTAGTCCAGACACATGGAGTATACGGGAGATGACTCTGTCTTATATTACGCCTGTACAAGGAATATGATGCATGTCTACTGAACACATAATGTGATGCAATTTCCCACCTGTACATTAGGTGTTCGTTTCTGAATTTTTCATCTGGTGCTTGTACATACCAGGAAATGTTACTGAATGGTTGTTTCGGGGAAATCTTTCATTCTGGTGCCTGTGCATAGATTATATTGAAGGGCTCGCTTGGGTGAATGCTTCATTTTGGTGGTTGTACATACTAGGAAACATTACAGATGTTTTGTTTGGGGAAGTGTTTTAATTTTGGACATTATGCATACTGCAACATTCTACTGAAAGGGTTTCTTGGGTGAAGTGTTCATGCTGGTGGTTGCTCATACTAGGAAATGTTACTGAAGGATTGTTTGTGGAAACATTTCATTTTGGGTGCATGTATACTCGGACATAATTACGAGGATGTTGCTTGGGGAAATAATTCACTGTGCATCAGGGAAGTGCTTGTGCATACATGGTCTCACTGCTGAAGTGACTGCTGGGCCAAATTGTGTCATTTTGGTGCCTGTGCATAGAGAATGCAAACAACTGGAGGGGTTACTGGAGACATATAGAAAGTCAGTCTGCAAATTACATTGGGGTACATCACTTTTGCTTGTATTATTCTATTTGTGATCATACTGACTGAGTGAGATAAAGGTCATCACTAAGTGATTACTGACAGCATGGAGCTACCATATGTTTTGTGCATTTCTCCTGGCTTTGTCAGTCGTGTGGAATTTAGGTGGGAGGAAGGCCTCAGTAATATCCAAGTGTTATACTACTTTGACTAAATGACTCTGGTCTTCTCCTTACTGATGATACTGAGTTTGTGCCTACTCAACAGGTTATGTGCAGCAATTATTACTTGCATCTCAACATGCATACCTTTGCAGTAATGAAAGGAAGGTCATTATCACGTTAGCAATACGTGCGGTTACAATAGAGCAGTTAGTCATTATCACGTTTCTGGGAAAAGTCTCAGCTGCTGTCACTGTTATTCACATAAGCAGAAGTCGTTATCACTTTGATGAATACACAAGTCAGTTGTGTTTTTTCTCTGCATGGAGTTATTGCAAGCAACCCCACTCAGTCTTCATCAACTGCCTATTCTCCTAAACCCCTGATTTTTTTCTTGCTGTATATATACATTTTATATATATATATATATATATATATATATATATATATATATATATATATATAGATATATATATATATATATATATATATATATATATATATATATATGTGTGTGTGTGTGTACATAATGTACTTGCACATATATACATTGGTCACATGTATATATATATATATATATATATATATATATATATATATAATATGTATACATAATTTTGGCGATTGTGTGTATCTCAACATTTTCCTAAAGGGGTCATTTGGGTGAATGTTTAATTTAGGGACATGTGTATAACATGTAGTAATGAAGACATTGGTACGGGAAATAACTCATATGTGTACCAGGGAAGTGCTTGTGCATACATGGTCAGACTGCTGAAGGTCGTAATACAGATACGGTGTAACAAGTATAGTTTATCTATAGCTTAAGTTTCAGTGATGGTTATTATAATTTTTTGTTTATGTGTCCAGCTTTCAAGAATATTTTATTATCTGTTAACAATATGCACATACTGCATTGAGGAAAACTGATGGGTCTTATTGTAACCAGAGTGATGGTCAGATGCGATAACTGGAATTATTACTTTTGTGACTAATTCTTACATGGATGAACCAGATAAGTTTGACATTTCTGGTTGTATTACTGTACTTCTGCTTATATTCAGTAGTTGGGCATGTTTCCATGCTTTGTCAGTCATGGGTGGAAATTAGGTGGTGGGAGGAAGGGCTCAGTAACATCCAAGTGTTGTACTATTTTGACTGAATGCCGCTGCACTCGCCACTAACCTGTACTAGAACATGCTAATGCAAAACGTGTGTGTGTGTGTGTGTGTGTGTGTGTGTGTGTGTGTGTGTGTGTGTGTATATAGTAGGTATGTACCTCTGCAGCGTCATCACCACTTATGTACCTAATGCAAAGAATACTGCCCTTGTGGCTAGGATGGAAGATATGGATGGGCTAGCCAGGTAATGCATATGATATACATATATATGTAGTCTTCCAATACATCTGTCAAACATCAGTAGTAATCTGTTTGCATTTTCTTTCCTGTGCAGGTTCGTCCACCTTCTGACACTGACATAGCGTCATGAGCAGGAGAATGACAAGTGAGAGTGTGGGTATGTGGTCATTCCTACATCCACTAGGCTGCCAGCCATGCCTCTGTAACTGAAAACCACTTGAGCTTCCCCACATCCAGTGTATTTTTGATCTGTGACGCTCCTCCCAGTCTAGTGTCATTAGTTCACTCAATCTAATAGAGAACATTTGTGAAGGCCATCCCACTCAGATTCTTAACGTCGAATTAACTTCTGTTCCAGCTTTCTCCATTTCCACTTTACTGAAAAAAAAAATTCTAAGCTTGCTTCCCCCCTTTCCTGTGGCAGGTCAGATACGGATTTGCTGTGTCCAGGACTATTTGTGAGCTCCTAAGCCCCCCCACACACACACACACTTAACTGGGGTTAAACTATTCCTGGCGCCATAAAGTCTGTTTTTCAAAATTTCCCTTGCAACTAGCCAGCTTTTTAGTTTTAGCACTCATCTGTTTCTTTGATCTCAGCAATTGTTCAGAACTCACTGTAAGCACTAAATAAGTTACAAATTACTACAGCACTCAACTTTCCTCACTTGTCTAGAGGAAAACAGTTTTTAGTACTTAATAAAAAAGCACCTATTCAGGCATTGCCTCATGTACACAGACAACCCACTCCTCCTACCACCCAACACTACGACCTGTGAGAGATGCACTTATATAGCCTAACTGGAAGCAAAGCTCTCTTTACCAAAGACTGGCCTAAACAGTCAAGAGGAGAAGGTAAACGCTTGCACCGCACCACACTCATCACACAGTCCTTCAAAACCTACACCACCAAAACACACACACAGAACCACAAAACACACACCTACATTTGCGGAGGCTCTCAGTACTAATCTGCCCAAACAACAGAGACCTCCAAAGCAGAAATGCAAGTAACCTCCACCCCCCAACACAACCCAAATGACACATAGCCCACATACTCAGTGTGCCACTCAACTACAGCCCATAAGGCATAATGTACCCAACACTCTAGTCATAGGTGACTCTAAAGTCAGGCACACTGATGTTCCACTCACCAGGCTAAACAAGGAAAAAGTTACTGCCAGCTGCCTGTCAGGTGCCAGGATCCGCTACATAACGCGCGCACTCAGGTCACTCCACAACAAGTACAAATATGACTATCATTGTCCTTGTTGGTGTGAATGACCTGAGACGTACCTCCCTGGACTACATGAAAAGAGACATGGAGGATCTTGTAGCCCAGGCCGGTATGAACCTAGCCCTGAGTAGCATCCTGCCATCACCCAGAATGACACCACAGTACAAGGACAAAATGATTGATTTTAACAATTGGCTAAGCTTCTGGCATCATTCTAAGGGAATCCAGTATCTGTCTGCCTGGGATGACATGATCGACAGACCACGCTGCTTTGCCAGAGATAGCCTGCACCTGTCGCCCTTGGGATTCCGGACACTGGCAAAGGCTCTTGCCACCCCTATAGTGCCTCTTTTAGGCAAGGTTCAAATGACAAATTCACCACCATAACCGGTACAAGCAAGCAAAATCTGAGGTAATGCTACTCAATGCTAGAAGTCTAAACCTCAAAATGCATTCACTCGAGGCACTCCTTAAAATGGACAACACTGACATCTGTGCAGTGACAGAGACCTGGTTCAAAGCTCCAGAGAGCACCCCTGCATTACCAGGCTATAATTCATACCACACCTTTCGGCCACCAAACCCGGACCGAAACACTAAAGGTGGAGGCGTGTCCATATTCATTACGGATATCCACACCTCCAAGCTAGTTGCTCAGCATAATGCATCCGAGATAATCCAAGTTCAGCTAACTCTGGGCAAAACCACAATCCAGATCGTAGCTTGCTACAGATCCCCCACCATGCCCCAGGATTCCCACTCCTCTTTTCTTGATACACTGGAAAATATTAATGTACAACCCAACACTCTAATAATGGGTGATTTCAACTACCCTACCATTAACTGGGAAAACTACTCATGTACCAACTTATTTGCTCAACGTTTTCTGGAAATCATCAATTCCAAAGCTTTGGATCAACTTATCCACACCCCCACCAGAGGCAGCAATATCCTAGACCTGGTCATCACCAACATGGGTGACCGGTGTTCCACATCAGAGGTCAGCTCCTCGTTGGTCAGATCCGACCACAAGCTAATCACCCTAGACATCCACATCCTGCTCCCACCCCCCATTAGGAAAACAACCGTAAAAAATTTCTCTAAAGCCAACTTCATGCTTCTTAAGACAGAAGTGGCAAACTTCATGACACCCATGCAGATGGACAATAGAGGTACGACTGCTGAATCCTACACAAATGCACTTTATAAGCACTTACACGAGTGCATGGATCGTGCTCTCCCTAACAGAACCAAGATACTATCCTCCAAAAAAAGGAAGCCAATCTGGTGGTCTTCTGCCATAAACAAACTCTACAACAGAAGAAAGAAACTGTTGCAAAAAAGAGTAAAATCCCACGATTGGAGGAACTCCCTGGTCAGCCTCAGTAAGAAGCTGAGATCCCTCATAAAATCCTCCAAAGCTAGTTATGAAAACAAAATTGCCACTGATTCTAAAGACAACCACAAAGCATTCTATAGCTACGTCAAAAATCTCAATAGCAACACTCAGATCTGCTCTGAGTTACAGTACAATGACACTAAATATACAGAACGAACTGATATTGCCAACATCCTGGCAGATAGGTTCAGTGCTAACTTTACCCCCCTCTCACCCCCTAAAGGGCCTATCTTTATACCGGAAGAATGCAAAGTTCCTGTAATCACAGCTGCACAGGTAAAAACTTCACTCTCCAAAGCCAAGAACACAGCATCCATGGGACCTGACAACATCCCAGGCTGCCTTCTACATGAACTACAGAATGAACTGGCACCTCACCTAAGTACCATGTTCAATCATAGCCTCACCTCAGGCTTTGTGCCCATTGAATGGCGCACCGCGACAGTTATCCCACTCCACAAAGTGGGGGCCACAACAGACCCCGGGAACTACCGCCCCATTAGCCTGATGAGCCTCGTCTGCAAGGCCATGGAACGTATCATCATGGAACTCATAAACAAAGACATTGTAGATCTCCAAACCCTGGACCCCACACAGTTTGGGTTTGTAAAAGGCAGATCATGTCTCCTAAACCTGACAGACTTCTTTGAAGTAGTCACCAAAGCTATAGATGAGGGTAAGGTGGTTCACACAGCCTATCTAGATCTCGCCAAGGCATTTGACACCATCCCCCACTCTGGAATTATAGATAAACTCACTAAACTAGGTATAAATCCCTATGTCACAAGATGGGTTGCCAAATGGCTTACTGAAAGAACCCACACTGTGAAAGTAGCAGACTTCAAATCAGACTTCAGACCAGTGACAAGTGGAGTACCACAGGGTTCAGTCTTGGGTCCTCTCCTGTTTGGTATCTACTTCTCTGAAGTACAGGCTAACACAGAAGGTCTTTGGCTAACTAAATTCACAGATGACTGCAAACTAGGAGCCATAATTGAAACTCCTAACGATGTGGACATTCTACAAAAGGGCCTCACTGAGACAGATGCCTGGTGTCAAAGACATGGTCTCAAGATCAATGCCAAAAAGTGCATTGTCATCCCCTTTGGTAAAAATTCTGTACCCATGAACTACCACATAGGCGGTAGTCTACTTAACACCGAAAGTGTGATAAGAGACCTTGGGACACAGGTGGACAGTAGTCTCTCCTTTGATAATCACATCGCCAAAGTGGTCAGGAAATCCTTCTCGTGACACACCTCATCACAAAGGTTTCTCATCCAGAAAAAGAGGTCATTGTTCCCTCTACTCATCACTCATTAGACCCATTATAGAGTACAACGCCCTTTGGTATGTACCTCACAAGACATCTACAACAACTGGAAAGGCCAAAAATACCTCACAAAGAGGATTACTGGCCTCAAACAGATGCCTTCAGACCGTCTCAAAAAACTCCAGCTTTACTCCGTCGCATATCGCCTACTCAGAGGCGATCTCTGCCTAACATACAAAGCTATGTCAAACCCAGAGCTGTTGGACATGCTCCACTTAAAGAAATCCCAATCCCTCCCAGCTACATGCTCTAGGGACCTAAACCTTGTCACCACAATAAACAGAACATGCTGGAGGGATAGATTCCTGTCCCAGAGACTTCCCATACTCTGGAACAGACTACCTATGTCAAACAGAGCTCCTCATTAGCACTCTTCAAGAAAAATTTTGATGATTGGATGGGTAATAGGAAATTCACCCCGGGGATCACTTCTGTGGTTCTGCTTGATAGGGGCACAGGAAAATAATTTTCTTGGGTGGCGAAAGTCAGGGTACATTTTTGGCTAGGCTTGTATAGGCCCTAGGGCCAACAGCCTAGTACCTACCTATGAACCTAAGGTATACTGGATTGCAAGAAGAGGTATTGATTGGAGCGGAGTACTGCGGTTGTTGGAAGAGAAGTGTTCTATCTACTCTGAGCCCGACATCCTTGTGCTGCACATTGGAGGGAATGATGTGATCAGTCAACCACTCGGAAGGCTATGGTTTCAAATCAGAGCAATTTTTGTACATCTGCAGTCCTGGTGGCCATGTTGTCATTTTGTGTGGTCTGACATAATTCCTCGCCAGATATGGAAAACCGCAAATAGTCAACATGCAGTGCACAAGGCCAGACGTGTACAGAATGAGTTCATGCACGGCTTGATGCATAGGGTCGGTGGATCTACAATCTGCCATGACAGCATCACCACAAAAGATGTTAACCTGTACAGGAGTGATGGCATTCACCTAACTGAAGAAGGCATTGCGTTATTCTTGACTGACCTCCACAATGGCGTGAGGAGAGCTATGCAGTATTGGTAACATGCAGCTTGTGAGAAGAATGGAAAACGCCCATGACCTAGGAAGACCAGTATAGTAAGTAAAACTCTATTATGAATTGTGTTTATTTACAATCATATGTGTCTACATGGTAAAACAACCACTTATGAATGCTCTACACATGTACAGATATCAGTTTTGTTAGGGCTCAGGTTATGGAAATTATGATTTTTTCATATTTTGGTAAATGACTTTGCAAGGGAGCATGTCAGTGTGCCAAGTAATATCTCACTTTGAAGACAGTATTGATAGTTCCAACATGGTAAAAGAACTGTCCCCTGTATGATGTACACATGTACATATATCAAAGTTTGTTTTGGACTTAAGTTATGGAAATTATGATTTTTTTCATATTTTGGTAAATAACTTCACAAGGGAGAATCTGAATGTGCTAAGTAATACCTAATTTTAAAGACAGTATTGATAGTTTCATGGTGAGTAAAAGGAACTGTGCCTATACATTGTACACATATATACAATTATCAAATTTTGTTTGAACATATGGATTTATTTTTTTTTCATATTTTGGGATTTAATTTTACTAAGGGAGAATCTGAATGTGCTAAGTAATACCTAATTTTAAAGACAGTATTGATAGTTCCAACATGGTAAAAGAACTGTCCCTGTATGGAAATTATGATTTTTTTTTCATATTTTGGTAAATAACTTTGCAAGGGAGCATATGAATGTGCCAAGTAATACCTAATTTTGAAGACAGTATTGCTGGTTTCAACATGGTAAAAGAATTGTGTCTGTATGTTGTACACATGTGCAGATATCAAAGTTTGTTTTGGAGTTAGGTTATGGAAATAATTTTTTTCATATTTTGGTAAATAACTTTGCAGGGGAGCATGTCAGTGTGCCAAGTAATACCTCATTTTGAAGACAGTGTTGCTCCATACAACACGGTAAAAGAACTGTGTCTGTGCACTGTACACATCTACAGATATCACAGTTTGTTTATTCTTGTATGATTATGAAAATTATACATTTCCAATACTTCTCATTATTATGGCCATATCTTTGCAAGGGAGCATGGTGATCACACAAATGATGCATCATTTTGAAGCTGACATTCAGATGCACAGCTTTTATGCTGATATGTAGGCTCTGTCTGTTACAGGTGATGAGATATTATGCTTTGTTTATTTATCAATTATGAGAAATATTATATTAATCATATTTCTGTGAATATCTCCATAAAGGAGCATCACACAGTAATGGTTAATGTATCATTTTAAAGCTGACATTCATACTAACAAATTAAATACAAATTGTATGGGTACACATGGTACATTGACAGAGACATTGTGCTTTGCTTTTCCAAAAAGGCAAAAAATATGCACAATATCAACATTCCTTGCCAAATATTTAATAATGACTTTGATATGCACTATCAACATTTACACAGTTGGAAAGGTCAGTGTCTGCAGAACAACTTTCGCATTTACATCTAGCTGTTATAGTTAAAGAGTTACGAACATTTGTTTTCTGTATGGTATTACAAATAGATTTTCTGAAAATGAGCTCAGGCTGCACTGTTGTTCCTATGGTGCAGCTTTTACTGAGCTGCTCCGGAGTGAATGAGTTAAGAAAGTAATAATTAGGACAGCAAATAAAATATTGCATAAGTATAAGAATCAATCAGAGGAGGTTAGAAAGGACTGGGAAGAGACACTGGATAAGCAATTCACAAAGAAACAATGGGGTATATATGTGTGTCTCCCAAATATGCAAACAAATCTAGAAAAAATAAGAAATATTTACATAGGCATTTTTATACCCCAAGTAGACTCCAAAGAATTTTCCTCAGTTAGACAGCAAATGTTGGTGATGTGATGGGAAAGAAAGAGATAAATGGGAACATATTTTATGGGAGTGTAATGAGTTGGCAGACTTTAAAGATTCCCTGCAGACTGCTGTGTTGGAGATGCTGGGTGAGCAAATTGGTGTAACTATGGAAGTGCTTTTTTGAGCTATGATACAGAACTGGAATGGCCTAGACATAGTAAGGCCTTGCTGAGTCTAATTATGGTGCTGTCAAAAAAAGCAGTTACCAGAAAATGGAAATCAAAGTCCAAACCAACTGCACTAGAAGTAGTCAATACAGTAACAGAGATAAAATAATAGGAATTGGGATCTTTTGAAAAGGGTAGGAGCAA